>NW_012102476.1:3376270-3427166 GCF_000951045.1 Mandrillus leucophaeus | reverse complement strand
GGCCTCCCTCGGTCTTCCCACGTCCGTGCTCTGTGTCGGCCCTGTCATTAACCCTTTCCCTCCTACTCTGGACCACTGGGGGAGAATTTTTTGGAGACCATCGAGGTCCACAAGCTCTTACCTGTCCCCAGCAAACACAGCAGGGCATCCTTCCCGGACCGGACATCAGGCAGCCCCCAGTGTGGCAGAGGTCTCCGCTTCCACCACCCCAAAGACACTTACAGGCGGGGAGGGGGGATTCTCGGAGCTTAAGTAGCTGCAGAGATGAAGAAATTAATTTACTTCCTAAACGCTAACTTCTGTCTCTCCTACCGCTCTTTGGCAGGGTGCAGCCAGTCTTGCTTCACCTTGGTCACCTCTCGGCTGCCTCCTGCCATGTCTCTCTTGCCCCACTGCCCCTGTGCACACAGCACCCACCTCACACAGCCATCCAAAGTTTCCAGGCCACACCCAGGGATTCTCTGCAGGGTGTAAATGGTGTGGGACCTCCTTCTAGTGCTTTGTTCATGTGGCCCTGTTCCCTCATCCTGGACTCATCTCACCATTTTTGGAGTGACAGCTGGCTGTTTTTTTGTTTGTTTGTTTTTACCAGGGGGCCACTTGGAACTCCTGCTCTTTTGCTGCCATCCCCTTGCAAACTGATCTTTAAAGGCATTAGACCAAACAGGTGTTCCAGGGGCCAGGGACATCTCATTCATTCATTCATTGATTCATTCATTCATTCATTCATTCATTCAACAAAGTTCCTGGAGCACCTATTCGGTGCCAGGCGCAGTCCTAGGCTTGGGAAACAGCCTCAACAAAGCAGAACAGAAGGAGTAGAAGGAGGGTCCAGGCGGGAGTGGGAATAGGAGGGCTTTGGTGGGGAGTATAGTTCCAGCTCATTGGTGCAGACCAGCAGGCCTAGTCCCTGGGTGCAACTCCTCCTTTTCTAGCCTGGGAACCCTCTGGGTCCCAGGAATTTCTCCAGCCTATTCTCACTGCCAGCAGGCTCCCCATGAGCTGTCCTCATCACCTGTTTCCTGCCAGCCTCCCACGAGCATGAGTCTCACATGACTCCCAAGGTCACCTCGTGCTCTAATAGACAGGGGTGAGCCAGACATGGAGCCCTGCTTTTGTCATCTTAGCTCTGCCACTTCCCAGCCTTGACCTTGGAGAGGTCTCCCCAGGCGTCGATGTACTAATCTGTAAAATGGACAGCCAGATTTCTGGGTCTCCTCACCATGCTGTGGGAGGACTGGGTGAGAGAAATGACACCATGGCAGGTGCTGGGTCCGCTGCAGGTGTTCACACAAGCATCCATTCTCCCCTTCTCCTTACTTTTTCTCTTCCTCTGGGCGGTTCCTGCAGATGCTCCTGGCCGCTTTAAACTGCCCCTCCCCCCACCTCCAGCCTGACCTTCTTTCTGTGCTTGGATAACGGGAAAGTGCCCCCATCCTTTTAGAGGGCCCCTGTCTCCTCTGGGAAACTGGGGTATTTTTTCTTAACCCTTTTAGTGTCTCCGGCAGCCTGCGTTCACTCTGGGGCACAGAAAAGTTTATTGGTCTCAATTAGCAGCCCCATTAGAAGGAAAATTAGAGTCTTAATGAGCTTCCTCTGATTAGCAAATAACAGGTTTCCCAGCCTCTGGGCATCATAGGTGTGGGGTGAAAACCTCCTTCCCCTGTGGATGTCAGAGACCGTTCCAGCCCCCAGTCTGGGTTCAAAGGCTTATGAGTGATGAGTTTTTAATTACGCTTTTAAATTCACCTGCTTGCTTAGTTGTGCTCTTAAGATCTGGAGCGAGAATCAGGCCTGCAGGGGAAAGGGGCCACAGCAAGAACCCGTGCCCAGAAAAATGGGGTTGGAGGACACTGAAGCTCACACAAGGAGGACTGGGGTGGGGCAGGGCGGGAGTGAGGTTCAGGGGGAATAAAGCAAAGTGCGAAATCAGCTCCCAGTGTGCGCTCATCGCTCTCTTCCCCCGCAGGGTCCCTGGAACGCTGCAGTCCTGAGCTCTGGGATGGAGCCCGAGACTGCGCTGTGGGGCCCGGATCTGCAGGGTCCGGAACAGAGCCCCAACGATGCTCACAGAGGTGAGGGGCACAAGAAGGGGCTGCGGTCCCGGCAAGACGGTGGCCCCAGCTCAGGGAGGGGCCTGGACTCTGGGGGACACCCAGGGGAGGGAAGAGAGACCAGACCCCGTGTTCTGAAAGGGGCTGGGGGCTGGAGACTCCCTTTCTCTCTGTAGGTGCCGAGAGTGAAAACGAAGAGGACAGCCCTCGGCAGGAAAGTTCTGGGGAGGAGATCATCATGGGAGACCCGGCTCAGAGTCCAGAATCCAAGGACTCCATAGAGATGTCCCTGGAGAGACCCTCCCAGGACCCCTCTGTCACCCAGAACCCCCCAACCCCACTGGCTCACTCCAACCCCTTGGACCACCAGACCCCCCTGGACCCCCCAGCCCCGGAGGTTGTCCCTACCCCATCTGACTGGACCAAGGCCTGCGAGGCCAGCTGGCAGTGGGGCGCTCTCACCACATGGAACAGCCCCCCGGTCGTCCCCGCCAACGAGCCTAGCCTGCGGGAGCTGGTGCAGGGCCGCCCGGCGGGGGCGGAAAAGCCCTACATCTGCAACGAGTGCGGCAAGAGCTTCAGCCAGTGGTCCAAGCTGCTGCGGCACCAGCGCATCCACACGGGAGAGCGGCCCAACACCTGCTCGGAGTGCGGCAAGAGCTTCACGCAGAGCTCGCACCTGGTGCAGCACCAGCGCACGCACACCGGCGAGAAGCCCTACAAGTGCCCCGACTGCGGCAAGTGCTTCAGCTGGAGCTCCAACCTGGTGCAGCACCAGCGCACGCACACGGGAGAGAAGCCCTACAAGTGCACGGAGTGCGAGAAGGCCTTCACCCAGAGCACCAACCTCATCAAGCACCAGCGATCCCACACCGGCGAGAAGCCCTACAAATGCGGCGAGTGCCGCCGGGCTTTCTACCGCAGCTCCGACCTCATCCAGCACCAGGCCACGCACACGGGCGAGAAACCCTACAAGTGCCCCGAGTGCGGGAAGCGCTTCGGTCAGAACCACAACCTCCTCAAGCACCAGAAGATCCACGCGGGCGAGAAGCCATACCGCTGCACCGAGTGCGGGAAGAGCTTCATCCAGAGCTCGGAGCTGACGCAGCACCAGCGCACGCACACAGGCGAGAAGCCCTACGAGTGCCTGGAGTGCGGCAAGAGCTTCGGCCACAGCTCCACCCTCATCAAGCACCAGCGGACTCACCTGCGCGAGGACCCATTCAAGTGCCCGGTGTGCGGCAAGACTTTCACCCTGAGCGCCACCCTGCTGCGGCACCAGCGCACTCACACGGGCGAGCGGCCCTACAAGTGCCCCGAGTGCGGCAAGAGCTTCAGCGTCAGCTCTAACCTCATCAACCACCAGCGCATCCACCGCGGCGAGCGGCCCTACATCTGCGCCGACTGCGGCAAGAGCTTCATCATGAGCTCCACCCTCATCCGCCACCAGCGCATCCACACCGGCGAGAAGCCCTACAAGTGCTCCGACTGCGGCAAGAGCTTCATCCGCAGCTCCCACCTTATCCAGCATCGCCGCACGCACACCGGCGAGAAGCCCTACAAGTGCCCCGAGTGTGGCAAGAGCTTCAGCCAGAGCTCCAACCTCATCACCCACGTCCGCACGCACATGGACGAGAACCTGTTCGTGTGCTCCGACTGCGGGAAGGCCTTCCTGGAAGCCCACGAGCTGGAGCAGCACCGGGTGATCCATGAGAGGGGGAAGACCCCAGCGCGGAGGGCCCAGGGCGACGCCCTGCTGGGGCTCGGGGACCCCTCCCTGCTGACCCCGCCGCCGGGAGCCAAGCCGCACAAGTGTCTCGTGTGCGGAAAGGGCTTCAACGACGAGGGCATCTTCATGCAACATCAAAGGATCCATATCGGAGAAAACCCCTACAAAAATGCAGACGGCCTCATCGCACACCCAGCCCCCAAACCTCCTCAGTTACGATCCCCGAGGCTCCCTTTCCGAGGGAATTCCTACCCCGGGGCTGCGGAGGGCAGAGCCGACGCCCCGGGACAGCCCCTTAAGCCACCAGAGGGTCAGGAGGGCTTCAGCCAGAGGCGGGGACTGCTGTCCTCCAAGACCTACATCTGCTCCCACTGCGGAGAGAGCTTCCTGGATCGCTCTGTGCTCCTCCAGCATCAGCTCACCCACGGCAACGAAAAGCCCTTTCTCTTTCCTGATTATAGGATTGGCCTAGGGGAAGGCGCAGGGCCCAGCCCCTTCCTAAGTGGGAAGCCCTTTAAATGCCCTGAATGCAAACAAAGCTTTGGCCTCAGCTCTGAGCTGCTGCTGCACCAGAAAGTCCATGCAGGCGGGAAGAGCTCCCAGAAGAGTACAGAGCTGGGGAAGAGCTCTTCCGTCCTCCTGGAGCATCTCAGGAGCCCCCTGGGGGCCAGACCCTACAGCTGCTCAGATTGCGGGGCCTCCTTCCTCGACCGCGTGGCCCTCACCCGGCACCAAGAAACCCACACCCAGGAAAAGTCCCCCAGTCCCGAGGAGCCCCCTCCAGAGGCAGCCACCCTGTCCACAGGCCAGGAAGGTGAGGGGGAAGCCCCTACCCCCATGGGGAGCAGCAGCCATGGGGAAGGGGAAGAAGGGGAAAGCCCCAAAACCCGAGTGGAAGAAAAGCCCTATCTGTGCCCCGAGTGTGGAGACGGCTTCACAGAAGTCGCGGCCCTCCTGCTCCATAGGAGCTGCCACCCAGGTGTCTCCCTGTGAAATGGGTCTGGAGACCAGGGGCCTCGCTCTCTCCAGAGAGGAACACTGGATTTTTTTTTCCCCCAAAATAATTACATGGGGAAGGGAGGATAACCCTATCAGATGGTAGTGGAGTGGAGGAGAAAGAACCCTGGGGAAAAAATAGTGCTTTTACATCAGTGATGAGAAACCCTATAAAATTGTTGGTGGGAAGCACTTATAAGGCAGTGGAGAAAAACTGTTGGGTTAGAAGCCCTATAAATATGTAGGAAAAAAAAAGCCCTTTAAGTCTGTAGCAGAAAAACCCTATAAACCATAGTGGATAAGAGCCCTATTAATTGTAGGAAGAGGTCCCAATATGTCTCTGAACAACCCTATAAAACTGTATCAAAATCCTTAGGAAAATCCTGTAGGGTCGGGGAAGTGCTGCGATGGAACTGACCCGGGAGGAGCGACCCTCAGAAGGTGCAGAAAACACCTGTCCCTCGCTGTTCCACAGGGTTCTCTCCCAGCGGCCCTCGACAGTTCCAGAGACGAAGATGCTCAGCTGGGGGAGTGGTGTGGGAACTGTGTGGAACTGCAAAGGAAGAAAACAGGAGAAAAATAAGTGACCAGGAGCTCTGGGGCCCCCAGAGGAGATAAGACAGAGACTAGGAAGAGAAGGTCCCGTTCACTGCACTGGGGTTCCTTGGGGTTTGAGGCCAATGTTAGATGAATTGTGTGTGTTAGGGAAAGAGGCCTGTGGAATCCCTTATCAAAAAGAACCCCAAAATGGGGAAGAAAAAACAAATTGGCAAGCCTTTTTAAAGGCTGAAGTTTGGGGTGCAGAAACATGGTCAGTATAAGAATACTGAGAAACCACCGCAAAAATTAGGGGGAAGCAGGGGTCAGTTCCTGTTAGATTACTTTGAGGGGAGCAAACCAAGGTGGGGAAACTGCTCACATGGAACTCAGCTAACTCCAGGCCCCTTCTTGCTTCCGGGAGCTTGTGAAACTGCAAGTTGCAGGCAGGTCCCAGCTCTCAGGCTGCAAGGGTTCTCCCCACACCAGGCAGGACCACCCTTTCTACCTGCCCAGCCAGGGACTTCTACTCTGCAAGGCCTCCAGGGACGGCAGTTGCCTCCCACCACATTCTCAGGTCTCACCGTCAGGAGGTTTTTCCTGAAACCTAACTGCCGCCAGTGGCAGCTCATTTCCTCGAATTCTGTCCTCAGTGAAGAGGGAGAACCGCTGCTAGTCAGACCTCCAAAGAATAAAGCCCTTCAGAGACTTAGGGCCTGCATGTGGGCCTCCCTAGCCTTCTCCAAGTCAGCAGGGCCACAGAATTTCTTAGAAAGCTTTGATTAGCCAATAACTTGATTTTAAACTTCAGCCATTCATCTTTGTTGGTAGCAAGGCTGCCTCGCAGGATAAGGCAGCCGCCCTGGTGGGGATCCAGGCATCCCACGGACTGAGCCACAGGTCCCTGAAGAGTCCGCAGAGGCTGTATTACCCTCCTCACCCTGGTACCTGGAGCCCTCCAGGGTTGTGATGATCCAGCCCAATCTCAGCCTTGGGATGGATGGGAGGGATTCCACCCATTTGGCTTCTCTCCTTAGCCAGAAACCTTCAGAGGGAAACAAGGATGAGAAAGGCTCCCTTGCCAGGCCCATCTCACTTCCCACACCACACAGTTACATGTTCATAAACTCAGCCAAGCCTGCTCACAGGCCTGGGCGTATGTGGCGGGGGAGAGACTACTGCCCTGTGAGATGGTGGAAGAGAGAAAATTCTTGAATGAAACATCTGTAACAAGAATCCCATTCCCTAATCCTGGAGACCCCTTCAAAACGAGAGAAGTCTGCTCAGCGCTGGGTCGGAAAGGAAGTGCAGGCCAACCCCAGTAGTGCGCTGTCCTGGAGTAAGGACTGAGATGCCAGCTGCGGGGCCTGTCAGGAGTCGTGTCTCAGACCGGGGTGACCGGGATTTTTGCAAAGCTGTGGAACAGACCTCTAATTCCATGACCTAAAGGTTCACACAACCTTTATGCAAATCCTTCCTCCTTCATCTATCGTGGCCCCAGCGGAATGACCCTAACATTTAAAAGGATCGAAATCTCAAACATTGCGGGAGGAAAACACCAGGCCTGCTGGGGAGAGGGAGAAAGCAGGCCTCAGGATTGTGCAGAGAACCTTGTTGCCATCTGCGTAATGCCCCAGCCTACCCAAGTGCCAGGAAGGGAAGCACTACTGAGGGAGGGGCTGCCTGTGGGTCTCCCTAACAGAATGCCGATGAAGGGGTGTCCCTGTAAGACTGAGAAGTCCGCCAAGCCTAAGCAGATTTCCCTGCCCCCCAAGATGGTAGCAGAAACTGAAGTTGTAGAGACAAACCCCTTGCAAAGCCAGAAGCAGATGCCCTCAGAAATGGGCCTAAGGAATCTCCCCAGAAGAGAACTGAGGAGCAGCTTTTGGGGCTCAGAGGCCAATCCGAGGGGAGGCAGGCGGTGTGGCCGAAGGCCGGCGCAGGCCTGTTTCGGACTAGGGTGTAGCATATGTAGTAGGATGCTCGCATGTTGTAGGGATGGGTGAGGGCTAAGGGGCTTGGCTCTGGTACGGGATGGATGATGTGAGCACAGTTTGTGGGGTCAGGCATTTTGCAGTAGGAAAGGGGCAGGGTCGGAGACCTCTGGGGTGTGGCCTGTTCTTTCTTGCCTACCTCCCCAAGCTCCTTTAACCAAGGGCTTCCCTCCCAGAGTGAGCTACGTCTCGGGAGGATCGAAGCAGGGAGGTGGCAGTGGCTAGAGTTGCTCAGATCGGCTTAGATGAAGGCCCAGAGGTCAAAGCATTTGCCCACCAGAACTGAGTCTGGAAGGCACTGTGCAACCAAACCCTCTTGTCCAATCACATGCAGACCCCAGGCCCCTCAGAAACACCCTGGTGGAGGGAGGAGCCCAACAGATAGGGTCAGGGAGTCAGTGGGGAAAGCAGAGGGGAGAGCTTAGAGTGAAACTCGAAACTGCTGTGGACATGGAGGTCAGATGGGAACTTGGAACTGGGCATGAATCCTGAATGGTGGGGAAACTTGAAGCCATCACAGCCAAGAGGTGGGGTTCCGTGACCCGCCCTGAGGTCAGCAGCTCCCAGACTCCTTTGCCCCCACTAGGGAAGCCCCAGTCACCTGACTTGTCCCCTTGGAGTGAAGAGAGGCCCCACTTTTGAGTGTTGTGTGTCCAAAACAGTGTTGTGTCACCGGTGGTCATGTTGCTTAGTTGAAGAGAATAAAGGGAATAAGATTTCCTGGGTGTTTCTTGTTTTTTTATTTCAGCCTAGAGTGAGCTGAAAGAGCATGGCCTCACCTTAAGCCAGAGCCCAGGAGTGACTGCAAACGCTCAGGCCAGCCCCAGGCCCACACTTCACCCAGGGGCCCTAAAATCCCCATCCAGTACTGGCTTGTGGGAAGCTGAGGAGTTGATGAAGTTTTAAGCTGCACACCCTCGGTATGGAGAGGGATGAATCTGATGAGATGGCAGCAGAGCCAAGCTGTCCTCATCAGTGCCTGGCCTCCCCACCAGCAAGACTGTAGAGTGGCCACCTGGTGGCTCTGGCGCTGGCCAGCTCAGGCCCAGCCGTGCAGCCCCAGGGAGGCCTCTCTGGCCACCATACCCGCACCCTGCCACGGGGAAGTTCTGAGGATCTAGTTTCAGAAGCTGGCATCCACCACTCCTGGTTCACTTGGGGACCCTGGGAGAGGTGGGTGGAGACCTGGCTTATCATCTCACTCCCAGGATGTCAGCCCTTGTGCCCTCACTGTGTGGAGAGGCTGAGGCTCAGAGAAGGGCAGCCACTTGCCCAAGATCCACAGTAAGTCCATGAAGGAAACCAGAATGGCCAGAAACTCAAGCATGTTTTGCACCCACTCCATCCCAATGTCAGGCCTGCCTCAGTGCTCAGTCTCTCGGGCTCTGGGCCTGGCCATAGGGGGTTGGGGGGGGGGGTCCTGCCCCAGCCAGGAAGTGTCTCCCCACCTTTCCTGTACCCCTCTGACCACACCCCAGGGCAGGTTTAGTGTCTCCTTCCCTTCCCCACCTGGAAAGGGGGTTGGGAGGAGAGGAGAAGCAAGTAATGAAGGCTACTCCACGTTCTCTGTGTGCCAAGCCCTGGGGACACTGAGGTCCATCAGGAGTCCCAGTGCTGGAGAAATCTGCAGAAAAGTGACTACAGCGGAAGAAAAGGCACAGGCAGTGACTGCTTCAGACATTTCACAGGTCTGTGGACCCAGAGATGGTGCCTGCCACAGCGGAGGGCCAGGAAGCTTTCCGGGGAAAGTGACCTGAAGGATGAGGGTTGCAAGAAGACCCTAGAGTAGGTATATGGGTTGGGGGTGGGACGGGGGACAGGGGTGCATAACAGCTGGGTACGGGCTTAGAGCAGAGAGGGGACTATGGGAAGACAGAGGCAGAGAGCAGAGTCCACAGTGTGGAGCCCCTGGAGGAGCTCGGGGAAGGTACCACTTGGGGATATTTGAGAGTGACATGATCTCTCCTCTTGCCACAAGAATAGGTGATTCTCCAGGTCTGGAACTCAGGAAAAGAAAGTGGCTGGAGCAGTTAGGTCTTTTCAGCTTAGCTATAGCCATAACCATGAATAAACACACCCAGAGTGGCAAAGTAGAAGGTCTAGCTTAGGGGTGGAGAAAGAACCAGCAGAAGACGGTATAAGAAAAACCAGGACAGGACAGCGTAGCACCGCTGGATGCAAGGCAAGTTTTGAGAAGAGCGGTCAACGTCAGGCAACTCACTGGCCAATCACAGGCAGTGCCCAAGGTCTGGCTGAAATGGGCATGTCCACCACTAATGCCAACATCTGTTCACTCCCAAGAAGACAGCCAAGGTCAGGGTGGGCCCAGGAGGAGTTTTGGTCTGCCAGTCCCTGGGCAGTGGCCCAGGGTACCGCTGCCACTGGGACCACTAGGGGTGGTAAGCAGTCAAAAAATTAAGGCAAATCCTCCGGGCACCAGAGCCTCATGGGAAATGTTTATTAAGAGTTTGGTTCCTGGCCAGACGCGGTGGCTCATGCCTGTAATCCCAGCACTTTGGGAGGCCAAGGCGGGCGGATCACAAGGTCAGGAGATCGAGACCATCCTGGCCAACATGGTGAAACCCGTCTCTAAAAATACAAAAATTAGCTGGGCGCAGTGGTGCACGCCTGTAGTCCCAGCTACTCGGGAGGCTGAGGCAGGAGAATCGCTTGAAATTAGCTGGGCGCAGTGGTGCACGCCTGTAGTCCCAGCTACTCAGGAGGCTGAGGCAGGAGAATCGCTTGAAACCGGGAAGCGGAGGTTGCAGTGAGCCGAGATCGTGCCACTGCACTCCAGTCTGGGAGACAGACTCCATCTCAAAAAGAAAAAAAAGGTTTGGTTCCTGCCACATCAGTGGTTGCTGCCCCACTGACATTCTGGTATCTTCACCCCATTCCCTCAGACTTGACCTTGAGAAAGTGGTTTGATGCCGACTTTTATTAGATATGAAGACCCAAGAGGAGAGTTTTGTCCCTCTGATAGGGAAACCGAATGGCCCTTAGAGCATATATCTAGGGAGACAATGAGGAGTTATTTGGCATTTATAAAGAGCCCAGGCGAAGGCGACTCCTGGAAGGGAACTGCGCTTAAGGAGGCCCTGGCTGACCTCCACCCGTGACCCGTGCGGCGCCCCTGAGACTGGCGCTGTACAGGGGAGCAGGTGGTCGCGTCTCTATGATGCAATATCCTGCGTTTCTCCCACCCTCGCACCGCTGCCCCAGGCCATCCACACTTCCTCGGCGGCCCGATGTGCTTCCCCGCTGCGGGCCGCGCTTCCACCAGCGTGCCCGCCGCCGCCGGCGGCCCTGCCCCGAGGTCACCATGGCCCGCGTCTCCGTCTCCAGTCCGTCCTGATCCAGCAGCGGCGGCCCCGCCCAAGCCCCGGGCGCCAGTGGAGCCCGAAGGCGGACAGAACCGCTAGTCCTCGCGAAGGCGCCACTGCTGAGAGACACGCAGCCCCTGCCGTGGCCATGGCCCTGTCGCCAGCGCCGGAAGCAACACCGCTTCGCACGAGCTCTGGCGCCCAGCCCCAGTCCCGCCTCGGTGAAGGATCCGTCCGGTGGGCCCGCAACGCGCTGAGACCAGGGGCGCCGCTCTGTACGCGGCGCACCACTCCCAAAGCCGATTGCAAAGGAGGAAGTCACCCCGCTGAGGTGTCCCGATCTGTGCGAGTGGTGTCGGGGTGAAGCCGCTGAGAAGTGGCCCGCAGGATCCAGTTCAAGCCGGCCTTTGGCCAGCGCAACCGGGAAACCAGCTCTCCCTCCAAGAACCTCCTCCTCACGTGCGAACCAGGAACTACACTTCCCAGGATGCAGCCCGAGGCGTCCCGGCATCCCCAGACCGATGACAGCCGGGGGCGTGGTCAGCCCGGGGTCCGTGGGAGCAAGACAGGCGGCTCCGCGGCCACCACCACCAGGCTCTCCCCTTCGGGCCCAGTCCGGGACCCCTGCCGGCCCTTAAGTCTGAGCACAGCCTCGCTGTTGTGATGGGCAGAAGCGGGGTCTCATATTGGCACAGGCCCCCTCCCAGGCTCACACCAAACCAGCAAAGTGCTGCTCAGCTGTTGTAACTAAAATCGGGGGACTACATTTGGGGTGCAAGGCCTGGCTACTCTGGCTGCAGGCCGAGGGTTGAGCGTTTATTCATCACAATTAACAGCCTATACAAGCATCTCTAGAGTAGAGACTGTGGGTCCAAACGGACCCCTGCAGCTCCAACCCTCTGGCCTCTCCAGGCGCTGCCCTCACAGCCCATGGAGCATGCCTGGGCAGGCAGACAGGACACAGGCTCAGTCACAGGGTGTCAGGGGAAGCTCTTCTAGCTGGAATGATTGGAAGTTGGCCCAGCAGCCGGGGCTGGTCTGTCCCTTCCCCTCCTGGGAAGTTCCACCTCCACTGTAGTTAAGGCCACCAGGATGAAAGCAGGGTTAGGTCCAGGGACCCAGTAGAGCCTTGGGATGCAAGAGGTGGGAGTAAATGGACTTGGGAGAGAAGTGGAGATTGGGAAGGGGCCCGATTAGAATAGAAACTGATGATGTTGGTTCAGCACCTGCAAGATGAGGAAGGTGACTGCAGCAACCTTACAGCTTCCCAAAGGAAGCAAGTGATGTCCCTGTCTGCCAGGAGGGTACCTCCTTCAGCCCTTGGCACAAGAGCCAGACCAAGGTGCCCAGGGAACTCCACAGGACAGAAGCCCTGCTGAGGTGAGGGGGATGGTGGGTGAAGGAAATTCTTCTTGGGGCTTGTAGCCCAGGCTCAAACAAGGAATAAGGACATGGCCCACAGGTCCCCATTTGTGAGCCAGTAGGCAGGGAGCGAGCCTTCTCTAGGGTAGGAGATCACAGCCTGGGGAATTTTCCTTAGGGCTAGGATGCATCCATGGAGACAGACAGGTTAGGGCCAGTTTCCAGGAAGCTCAGTCGAGTGCTCTGGGCTCCTCAGGCCTCTCAGGCAGACTTTTTCTGTAGGGCAGTGCCCCCTAGGCTGCAGCTCTGACCTTTAGGAAAGATGGAACGAAGCTTGGCTGATCCCATGCCCACTAGCACGCACCAGGGTCCCCAAACCAACTAAGTGGGCAGGGGCTAGGCCCATAGGGTCCGGAATGGAGGGTGGGGTCACTAGACCTGGGGTAGGGAGGGGCTGGGGGCACAGCCCCCAGGGTCCATGGTGTTCCAGAGTCCCGAGTTTCAGGTTCAGCTGATGTAGATACGATGGAAGTCGTGGGCACCAAAGGCCGCGTTGCACTTGGGGCACTTCCTCTGGCGGGCCTCATAGCGGCCCCGCACGCACTCGAAGCAGAAAACGTGGAAGCACTTGGTAAGGACTGCATCCTTCTTGCGGGTATTACAGCAGGGGCAGGTCAACCGCGCCTGGGCCAGGCAAAGGCATCAGCTTGGGAACAACTCTGACAGTGCCCAAGCCCCAAGCTGACAGCAGGAGTCCAAGCCAAGCCCACCACACAGGAGACTGCACCTCATCCTCCCATAACCCTGGAGATAGGGACGAGCACTCTATGAATGAGCAAACTGAGGCGCAGAGGCCAAGGTCTCAACACTAGAAATCAGCAGAGTCCGGATTAATCACTGGGCAGTGATGCCCATCATGTGTCCCCTCAAAAGGACAAGGACCCACAAGCCCAGCCTAGACTCTGCCTTGGGGCTTCATCTCCTGCCCCACTGGCCTTCTCTGGTAAAATCCCAATCTTGTCTACCTCTTCACCTGCACTTACAAAGTCACAGCTGGAATGGCAATGCAACTAGAAATCTGTTCTCTCTACCCTCAACTTGGCCCAGCCTCGGCACTGGCCAGAGACCCTGCTGTGAGTCCCTTCTTAGCCTGAGACCTCTCTTCTGCTACCAGGAGGGTCTCACCTCCAACTCCAGACATGGATTGACTCAACTCAGCATATCCCAAGAGTCCTCCTCCAGCCTGTTAAAATCCCAGCCCAGCCTGCTGCCTCAGCAGCCTCCCAGCCATCACTCCTGTCTCCCAGGACCCTACGCTCCAGCACTGAACAGGCTCCCAAGCCTGCCTTTACCCCGTGGCTGCCTCCAGCTGCCTCTGCCCTTCAAGGTTCAACTGCTTCTAAGGGGTGACCAAGTCATATGTGGCTGCCACCTCTGCCTCTACTGACATTCCCCAAGCCCATTCTCCAGCCCAGCCCTTCTGCCTTGAGTACCTTCCCAGCCTCCCAAGGGGTCCCACAGGCTCCTTCTCAGCATCCTTTGACACCATCCCATAGACCCTGCTCCCCTGCAGGTCTCCTAACCCCCTAAATGGTACTGGCCATCCACCTAGTTTCTCAAACCAGGAACCCAGGAGTCCTCCAAGTGTTCCCTTCCCCTCACTCCATGCATTCAATCCATCCCCGAATCCAAGCAATTCTGCCTCCGAAATGTCTCCTGAACCTATCTACTGTGGTTTCTGCCTCAGTGACTGCAACACCATTAACAATTTCCCTGCCTCCAGTCTACCTCTTCCAGCTCAAATCCAACAACGAATCCAACTACATCACTCTCCTGTTTAAAACCCTTTGAGGTCTCAACCTGGCGTACCACACCCTTCAGGAGGTGACACCACCCAACCTCTCCACATTGGCTCCTCCGATTACAACCTCCGGTGCCGTGCCCCCAGCAACCCCTCTGCTCAGGCCTCCACATCTGCTGTTCCCTTTGCCTACAGCCCCTCACCCTCATTCCTCACAGCCACTTCTGGCCTATTCTTCAGGTCTGCTGTGGTGACACTCACTCCAGAAAGCCTGCTGACCCCAGGGCCAGGGGAAGGGCCTCCCCTGAGTCCCCTCAGCCCCTCTGGCCTCTGCCATCACATTACACATCTGGGATGAGAGAATTACTTGGCTGCCTCCTCCTCTGTCAGTTTCAAGAGGTCAGACACCAGGGTCAGTTCCTAGTTTCCCAACCCATACCCAGCCAAGCACTGTGCCTGGCTCACGATGCATGTACAGCAAACACTCGGTCAGCATTTGACTCTGCAACCACTGTGCTGCCCCCTTTGTGCTGCCCTACATTACTTCCAGGGTCCCCAGACTCTCTACTACAGTCTCAGCAATCCTGTATCTACAATTCCCAGGTGGACAGGGCATAACTTGGCCCACAGCCCCACCTTATACTCCTTGATCTCCTCCTGGAGGATTTCGTCAGCATCTGCATAGACCTCCACCTTCCTCTGCTTTTCCAGCTTGCGCCGCAGCCGTGAGATGTCCTCCTGGGGTAGGAGAGGCCTGGCTAAGGGCAAGGGTCCTCACCCTTGAGCCATCTGCCCCCATGATAGGTCCGTGACCGTGGACCACCCTAGCCTGGCCCCTCACCCTGCACGCACCTGAGCCCTCTTGAGGTTGAAACTCTCTTTCTCACGAGCAGCCCGGCTCTCTGCCAGGCAGGGCTGGATCTCCCGCAGCCGAGTCTGCACGTGCTCCAGCTGCACCTTCAGGTCCTCGGCCAGCTGGGCGGCTTCTACAGCCTGAGTGGAGTGGAACAGGAAGGAGGCACTGGTATGAGCCTGGTGACAGGCATGTGGAGCCATGGCCCACCAATGCTTGTGTCCAGTGCCCCAGTGACACCTGCCCTGGAGCTACTCCTGCCTCCTGATCCCTGAGCCCTTCCCTCCTGTTCTCCCTCTCAAGTTCCTCCCCTGTGTGATGCTGTCTGGTTTTTGAGGCTTCACAAGGCTCTCCTCTTTGCTCCCCTCAACTTCCCCAACACACGCACAGCTCCCCGGGCCTCAGCTCAAGACTCACCTCCTGAGAGGCTCCCCTTTTTTCTTTGACAGCACCTCAGATTCCTGCATAAGGCATACTGTGACCTGCACTATTTTATTTGGGGGATTACTGGCCTGCTCTGCCTGCCAAGACCTGAAGTTACAGCTTTGACTGGAAGGCAGGGACCTTCTAGTTCCCACCGTCTCCACAGCAATCAGCACAAGGCCTAGTACACAGCAGGGGTGTAAAATATACTGTTTAAATGGGCTGGGCACAGAGGCTCACGCTTGTAATCCCAACACTTTGGGAAGCCGAGGCGGGCAAATCATGGGGTCAGGAGTTTGAGACCAGCCTGTCCAACACAGTGAAACCCTATCTCTACTAAAAATACAAAAATTAGCTGGGTGTGGTAGTAGGTGCCTGTAGTCCCAGCTACTCGGGACACTAAGGCAGAAGAATTGCTTGAACCTGGGAGGCAGAGGCTGCAGTGAGCTGAGACCAAGCCACTGTACTCCAGCCTGGGCAATAGAGCTAGACTCCGTCTAAAAAAACAAACCAAAAAAAAAAAAACCCACAAACACACTGCTTAAATCAATGAACTAACTGGAGAAGAAAATAGCTTCAGAGGAAATGGAAATCAATGTTAATCTTAAGCTTTTAGCCAAAGCTAGACATTTCTTATATTTAATATAACTATGTGACAGGGCACATCATCCCTAGTTTACAGTTCACCAGTGAGTGGTTAGAAGGTAGAGCCTGGAGTCAAGGAGGCTTGGACCCACATACCAGGGCCACTCCCTCTTGAGCATATCAGTCCACCTCCCTGAGCCTCAGTTTCCTTATTTATAAAATGAGGTTAAAAACCAAATTCGGCCAGGCGTGGGGGCTCACGCTGTAACCCCAGCACTTTGGGAGGCCAAGGTGGGCAGATCACAAGGTCAGGAGTTTGAGACCAGCCTGGCCAACATGGTGAAACCCCGTCTCTACTAAAAAAAAATACAAAAATTAGCCGGGCACGGTGGTGCGCACCTGTAATCCCAGCTACTTGGAAGGCTGAGGTGGGAGAATTGCTTGAACCTGGGAGGTGGAAGTTGCAGAGCCAAGATCGCAACACTGCACTCCAGCCTGGGCGACAGAACAAGACTCCATCTCAAAAAAAAAAAAAAAAAAAAAAATCCACCTTTTATTTTTTTCCTAGGGACAGAGTCTCATCCTTGTCACCCAGACTGCAGTGCAGTGGTGTGATCATAGCTCACTGCAGCCTCAACCTCCAAGTGATCCTCTCACCTGTCGGCCTGTCACTTGAGAAGCTGGGACTACAGGCACATACTACCACAATCAGCTAATTTAAAAATTTTTTTGTTGAGATGGGAGTCTCACTATGTTGCCCAGGCTGGTCTCCAACTCCTGGCCTCAAGCAAACCTCCCGCCTCTGTTTCCCAAAGTGTTGGGATTACAGGCGTGAGCCCCCAAACCCGTAAACACCACCTTGATAGGATTAATGAAACTGAAATGTGACCAAGCATGTCAAGCACTCAGCATGTGGCCTGGCGCATGTAAATGTTCAGGATGTGTGAGCTGTTCTGGGACAGCCTGGCTTCATCTTAGGCTATCGCGTCAGGTGCTCTGAGCAGAAAAGGAAGGTGAGGAGGTGAGCCAGCAGCCCAAGTTGTGTGTCCCCCTGGCCCAGCCTCACCTTCCGCTTGTTGAGCTCCAGGGCTTGGCTGCGCAGCGTCAGCTCCTTCTCCACACCCCCAAGGCTGCCCTGCAAGGCCCGCTCCTTCTCCTCCAGCTTCTGCACAGTCAGCAGCTGGGCATCCACCTAAGGACCAGAGGAAGACTCAGGGGCATGACCCCCGCCTCTCCAGCTCCACCCTATAAGCTGGGGGCAGCCATACCTGGGACTTGAGGCCAAGGACCTGCTCGCCCAACTCATCCTTCTCCTCCCGCAGCAGCTTGTGAATCTGATTGGCCTTGATCCGCTCTGACATCAGCTTAAAGTTGGCATCGTCCTTTTCCCGCAACTGCTGTAGCAGCCGCCCATTCTGTTCCTGCATGTCCTCAAAAGCCTGACCTGTCACATCCATCTCTGAGAGCAGAGCCTCCTCCTCCTGCAGCAAGTGGGAGGAGACAAGATGGAATGTGGGAAGTGGACAGGATGGCTGTGGGGGAACCATGGGAAAACACAGCAAAGCAAAGAACCACAGAGGGGACCCAGATCATCAAGGTGCTGCAGGCACTACAGGCACCCAACAGGGTTTGAAGGGATCTCTCTGCATTCAGAGGCGAGGGCAACACAGGGGCCGCACCTGCTTGGTGGCACCCAGCTTGCGCTGCAGGTGTTCTATCTGCTCCTCTGCCTGCCGAATGCGCCGCAGGGCATCCTCATCTGCGATCTTCTTGCTCTCCCTTCGATCCCTCTCCTCCAATTCCCGGATGCGGCTCCGCAGCTCATCAACCTACAGCACAGGGAAAAAGGAACTCTCTTGACACTGCTTCCTGCTGACCTAGGACTCTGTTCTGCCTTTCTGCATGTCCCACAAGCCCCAGCTGCCCTCACCTCGGCCTTGGCCTTGCGTTCTGCTGCCATGAGCTGCACCTTATCCCGCTGTTCCTTGGGTGCTGACTTGTACATATCCAGCAGCAGTTTCATCTCCTTCTGGCTCTCCTGGGCCTTCCTGGCAAGGAGGTACAGGAGGAAGTCTTGGTGAGTGGGACTGGAGGCCACCTGGCAGGGTCAGGAAGGAGACAGGAACACAGCCTTACTTGAGCTCTGCTCGGAGACCCTTGAGGAGTTCTGATTCCTTCCTCTTGGCTTCTTCCACCTTGGCCTTCTCCCGATCGGCCCTCGAGAGAGCGGAGGCTACAGGTGGAGGACCCAAGCCAGGACCTTCTCGTTCCCGAAGCTCCCGCTTGGGCCTGGCCTCGGGTTCTCGGCCCCGAGAGGAAGGGCCCTGGGCCCCAAGGGTTAAGCCCTGGACATCCTCTTCAGAGGGGACCAGCTCCTCCTTCTTCACTGAAGTGGTAGTAGTGGTGGTGCCAGGCACTGGAGCCATTTCCTTTCTGTTGTCGGGGGTACTGACAGAGCCTGGCCCACCCTCCTCTTTCCCTGGGGCTGGGGCACTGAGGCCAGAGTCCTCTGGGTGGCCCAGGTTGGGGGTGGAGTGGGTAGAGCCACTGGCCTGGGCCCGGAGCTGCAAAGGCAGAGAGGAAGAGGGATGAAGTCAGATGTTGTTCACTGGAGTCTAGCCAAAGCTTTTCCCAGGCAGGCCCCTTCTTACCTTGCCAATCTCAGCTTGTACTTCTCGAAGCTTCCGCTTGTATCGCTGGGCGTCCCCTTTTAGCTGGTGGTTGTGGTTTTGAAGACTACTAATCAAGTGGCGCATCTCACGGTTGATGGGCCCTGGAGGAGCACCAGGAATCAAGGGTGTCAGAACCAGTTCCTGGGTTAGGGTTCCAACCCCTCAGTGAGGGAAGAGGCTATGCCATCACTCCCACTGTGCAGGAGGGGAACACTGCAGCCTCAACTGAGCATGAACTCACCAAAGTAAACAATGCTGACTTCAAGGAAACTCACCCAAAAGTAACTTGACACTGCCTATTCATATGACTTTTGCTAATGTAGAACATGTTTTTTGTTTTTTTAAAATAGAAACAGTGTCTCACTTTGTTGCCCAGGGTGGTCTCAAATTCCTGGCCTCAAGTGATCCTCCCACCTTGGCCTCCCAAAGTGCTGGGATTACAGACATGAATCACCATGCCTGGCCTATGTTTTTTCTAATACATCCAATTCCCTTTAATAGAGAAGGTAACTGTAACATTCACAAAAATTAGTCAACTTTTTCTAGATTCTTAAACATCACCTTCCCAGTTGCATTTCCCTAGCCACCTATCCAAAATTGCAACACCGTTTCTCCTGATACTTCCTATCATCCTTTTCTGCTTTATTTTCCTTACTGTATTTGTCAGGAACTAACACATTTTCTACTTTTCTTCTACTAGTTCATCTTTCTCTAGTCTGTCTTCTATCAGAATGTTGCTCTACATGGCAGGAATTCTGTTTTGTTCACTGGCATAACCCCAAACCCTAGAACAGAGCCTGGCTCATAGGTGGCATCTGATAAATCTTTGTAACACAGGTATCTGAGAGAGAGAGACATCATCAGACCAGAAGACTGTGGACAGGGCTGACAGCTCAAACTCTGCATGTGCCTGCTCCATCAGCCATCCCAGCTGGCGTGACCCTCACTGTGCCTGGGAGCCAAGCAGTGCAGGCCCTGTTTTGCATAGGAAGCCCAGGCTCTGTGAAAAAAAAAGGCCTTAGCCTCTTGCATCTGGATAAGCAGCAGCCCCACACCAGGGCCCAGCACTCCCAGATAAGGCCCCACCTCCGCCCTATCCTCACCACATACCCGCCTGCTCGTTGGCCGCCAGATTCTGCTCAAACTCGATGCGCAGCATCTCGTACTCCTTGCGTACCTGGGCCAGCGTGTCCTCCAGCTGAATGACCTCTGTGCGCAGCTTCTTCTGCAGCCCCAGCTCGTCGCTCTGTGGATTGACATGTTAAGGACCCACACAGTCCCTCGGTCCCACCTCAGGATTCAGTATCTTAGGAAAAATCTATTCCCCAGGGACCCCTGGCTGGCACACAGGGCCTCTGAAGCCACCAACACCTCAACACTAAGGGTCTGGCCCTTAGCCCAGTCCCCACGCCTGTTCCAGAGCCATACCTCCATGTGCTCTATATGTCGCAGGTGGGAGTTTTTGGTGGCCAGCAGCAGGCCCCGAGCCTCGTCCAGCTGGGTCTTCACTTGCAGAGACTCGTTGTAGAGCAGTGAGAACTGGGCCTGCAGCATGCGGTACTCCCCTGTCTCCCGCACTACCTCCTCGGGAAGGCTCCGCAAGGCCACCTGGGGCAGGGATGCCCAAATGGGATCAGCAAGAGGATTCAGGCCTCAGTCCCTCCCTTACAGGCACAGGCCTTCTCAGCCCCTACGGCAGCCCACCTTGAGGCGCTCATTGGTCCGCACAGCCCCCTGAAGTTCAGCCTGCAGTTTCTCCAGCTCTGCCATGCGGCTGTTGGCCAATTCCTGGTTTTCCTCCAACTCTGCATTCAGCATCTCAAACTAAGGAGTGGGAGGCGGGGCCATGGGAGGCAGGGCCAGATATGGCAGCAGGCTTCCCTTACATCCCCAGCAAACACTCCAGCCCAAGCACTCCGTGCAGGGCAATGACCGATTCTGATGCCCCAAACCAAGTACTTTCCTAAGGGCTCCCAGACAAATGGGAGAAAATTCAATACTGCATGGTTGGTGTTGAGAACTAAGGCTCTTAACTGATGGGGAATCATGGAAGCATTCCAGGAAGGCCTAAAGTGCCAGTAAAGGGAAAAAGGGCACAGTGACCACCAGATGCCAACTGACTCCAACTCACTCCTCTCTCTCTCTTCTGTGCTTTATCTTTGTGGTACTCATAACACAACGATAGGCTATTTTACCGATTTCTTGTTTGTTACAACAAGTAGAACCTAAAGATATATTCTTTTATTTATTTCTTGTCTGGTCCATGAAAGTTTTAACCTCTATTTTGTTCTCCCCAATATGCCTAGTGCCTAGCACTAAGTGTTCAAAAATTTACTCAAAAAGTATATGAATGCATGAAAGAAAGAGCAACAGGAGTGACCAAGAAGGGCCTTGGAGATGGACGTTTGTCCTTCGTCTCGAGGGGAATTTCAAGAGTGCAACACAGAAGAGGTCATGAGAAGGGGTGGGAGGAAGACGCCGCTCACCTTCTGCATGCTGAGTGTGATCTGGCCCCCCTGGAAGCCTGAGGAGCTCCCAGACACATAGTAGCCAGAGTTCAGCTGTGGAGAGAAAACAGACAGGCAATGGAAGTGGAAGGGAGGAGCTAGGACCCAAGGGCCCAGCCTTGCCTCACCTGCCCCAGTACCCCTGCCCCACCTGCTCTAAGGCCTCTGCCAGGTGCTTATTGAGCTTTTGCTCTCGCTTCCGCAGCTTCTCAATGTCCCACTGCAAGTCCTCCACTGTTGTCTCCATCTCCAACACCTTGGTCTCTGCCGACGTCACTTTATCCTGGAGCTCGGAGTACTGGGAACAATGAGGGAGCAGATGCTTGGATGGGGGACTTGGTCCCTGAGGGCCCATCTAACCCAAATCCTGCCTGATTCTAATCCCACTCCCACTCCCAAAGTCCCTGGCTCCTCACCTCCAATGAGATGCGGTGGTGTTTCTCCTGCAGCTGGGTGGCCAAGTCCTGCAGTCGCCGGTTCTCACGGCCCAGCTCTCGGGTGCGTGCCCGAGCCACCTCACTGAGGGGCTCACTGTCCCCTGGGAAAGCAGGGCCCAGGTTAAGAGTCCAGCTCAGGGCAATGGGGCAAAGAACTAACTCATTCTGGAGTCTGCTATGTGCCCAGTGTGATCCCCCAGCTGTCTTGCCAATTTCTCATGACAAAGCTAGGAGTCTTTATCTCCACTGCACAGAGGAGGAAACCAGCTCAGAGAGGGGAGCCACTTTCCCAGCATGTCCAGGTGAGGGTGGCAGAACTGAGGTGGGAGAAGCCTGTCAACCTACAAGGCCTGAGCCCTTGAAGCTATGCCTTGTGGATCTGCAACCCACACTAAGTGCTCCAGAGGGGCCTCTGGACAGGAGGCTCTACCAGCATCAACAGCTCCTCCAACCCATCTCTCTAGCATTCAGTCCAGGAATCAAAGTTGGAACCCCCATCTACAGCCAACCTACCCCTCCCAAGAACATGGCTGATATATTCCTTGGGGAATTCTGGCCACCCTTGGACTTGGGCATTAGGGGAATTGGGAAGGGGTGCCATCAAGATGCAGGTAGGGATGGACCCCTCTTGGGTATGGGCACAAAGAACCCACCTCGGCTATACACTCGCTGACAGAGTTCCTCCACCCGGCGCTGTAGGCGGTCTGAGGCCTCTACCACATGAGACACAGCTGCCTTAGAGAACTCCATTCGACCTTGCAGCTCCAGCTCCACCTCCTCACTGCTGCTGGCACCCAGTGCCACCACAAAAGCCAAGGCCGGCTCACTGAGAGGGGGCCGCAGCTGCAATGGCAAGGGCTCTGGAAGGATTGGACAGACCCTCATGAGGATAATAGCAGCAGTTACCACCACTCTGTACTAAGTTCCAGACTAAGCCCTTCAATATTCATGGCTCACTTAATCAACACAACCTATAGTGCACTATTATCTCCATCCTGAAAGTGAGACAAATGAGGTTCAGGGAGGTAAAGTAATTTCCTCAAAGCTACAGAGTTGCGTATCACATCCTCAGGGATGCCTCCTGTACTTTCCCAATAAAAATTAGAATCTCACATACACACACGTGTGCACACACAATTATTCCCTTTCAGGAGCCCCAGTACTTTCTGCTTACTATGTTTGTAATTTCCTTCCTCATAGCAAATGCAACGAGCAAGTACCCATTTCTAGAAAGCGTCAAATACATAGTTAACACTCAACCGTAATACTGTTTTCAAACAAATGGGTGTCAAAACATGAATTGCTCTATAAACCAAGTTAGTCAGAGTCCAAAGCCTGTATTTTTGTGCACTGCACTTTACCACCCAAACATGAAATCCATTTCGTGGGGAGTAATAAGGCAGGCAATTCAGAGGCCCAACACCAAAGTCCCCTCCTCCCCAGGACTTTTCCCAGTACTGAAGCTCCCTAGATCCCAGAACTCTGGTCTCACCCCTCAGCTCTGATGTCCCCGGCTCTGGGAGAGGAGTCCCATCACATGTGGGCCCCTCCTGGGTCCCAGGTGCTTCAGGCGCTGAAGACAGCTCGCCCTGGCCCTCATGGCATCGGAGAAGGGCTTCCACAGTTTCATCCAGCTGGAAGGAGAAAGCATCAAAAATGTTATGAATCCCTTAGTGCTTTCCAACACTATACTCCTTTTCCAGCAGGGGAATCTGGGGATTGGCAGCTGAATCAAGGCCTGGTCTTGGAAAGCAGAAGGCATCCACCTGAGCCCAGTAGCGATTGACGATGAGGAGTGTGGCATCATCTGTGGCCTGCCGCTTCTCCAACTTCTCAATTCGTTCTCGGAGTTCATCTTCACAAGCCTGCCGTTGTTCCAGCCGCTCTGCCAGTTTTTTGTTCTTGAACTGTAGTACCTTCAGGTCCATCTCCTCCTACCAAAGGAAACAAAGGGGCCGACGAGAATATCAAGCAGAGCCCAGAAACCAATCACACAGCAAGAGAGGAGCAGAGCATCTGGAATGCATGGGAGATGGGGGTATTCCCACACTAACCGCTAACAGAATCTAAGGAGGCTCAGACAACCCACAGCGAAAGTGTCTTGGTTGTGAGGAGGCTCACGTTGTTTCTGCCTGTCCCCTTCTAACCCCTTAGTCTTTGACAAGACACACGCCCCCTGGGAACCTGTTTTCCTATCTGTAAAAGGAAGACAGGCGTCGTGTTCTCGGCTTCTTTCAACAGAGTATCCTGTAACGCGGACCTTGCTAAACTTGGGGAAGTGGGTGTAGGATTCTGGACAATTTGGCCAGAGAACAGAGGGAGGGCTCTGGGAAATTCTGAGGGTTAAGGCAAGAGCCCAAGAACCGTGGAAGAGATGCCTCCAAGACGAATGGGCTCGATGAGAGTGGTGGTGGTCTTCTCCTCACGACTCAGCTTCTTCTCCGGGGGCCCTGAGCCCCCGTCGCCGGCGGCGCGTTTGTTGCCTAGCCCAGACATGGCCGCGGCAGCTGGAGCGGCGCAGGGTCCCCTGAGGGGCGTCAGACGGGAGGAGGCGGTACTTCCGTCACCTGCAGAAGACAGAGAGCAGAGATGTGGGAACGGCTGGTGTTCCACAGCCCCAAACACCCTCCACCCCGCACACACCTGCTGGATCCCGTCCCCGCCGGCGCCAGAGCCCTCACCAGCAACAGGGTCAGCCTAGCGCCGCCATCTTGGATTTCACCAGACGTCACTAGACGTCACTGGCCCCCCAACGGTGCGCAGGGCGCAGGCGCCGGAGGCAGCCCCGGATGTGAGGAAACTTCTTTATCTTCTGCTTCTATTGGTTACGCTTGGTCCCGCCTCTCGGGTCCTCTGGCTTCTTCCCAAACACCTTCTCTTTCTCTCGGTGATTGGCCAAGAGGCAGTTCCCATAGTAACTGACACCAAGCTCCCACTTCCCCGCCTTGAGGACAGCGCCGGCCCTCGTATTAGCAACTTGGAAGAGAGGGAGCTCAGGTGGGCACTCGCAACTTCTTACGTATCTGCGCGTTCTCTTCGCACCCACTGGCGTGAGCTTGCGGTTCCGGCCTTCCTTCCTTCACAAGCCCCCTTGGCAACCGTCGCCGTTGAGACGGAGGGAGACGCCCCCACAGATTCGCTCCGCCGCGCCTCTTGGAGCGCAGATTGGCCGGAGCAAGGCGAGTGGGCCCGGCCTTGGTAGCCGCAGACCGAGCGCTGGCTGTCCTGGAACCGAGGCGGCGGGAGCCCGGGGCGCGCCGCGGCACGGAAGAGCGGCGAGATGCTCAACCGCAAGACCAGCCACTTTTTGGGAATGAGAGTGCAGTCGGAGCTTGAACATCTCTCCGAGCTGCGGCGGGAAGCGGGGAAGGATCGCATCTCAGTGCGTGGGTCGGCCGCGCGGACGCGAGCGAGTGTGCGGACCCAGTCGACGGCGGCGGCGGCGGCGGCGGCGAAAGCGGATGAAGACCCCGGAGCCAACTTGTTCCCGGTGAGGGCGGGACAGTCTGGTCCGCTCGTGAATATTTATAAACGGGCTCCCCCGCAGGCACCAATCGTCATTATGCTTACTAACGTTCGGGACGTCTCCCGCGCTGCCTGGGCGAGGAGAGGCAGGGGTGTGTGACCCTGGTGGTTATTGTGCTCGCATAGAGCACCTAGGGCCTCCTGAAGCCCGCCCTCGCCCGCGCCTCTCCTTCTTAGTCGTTGAGATGAGATGGCAAGTTACAGCGAGTTCTGGGGCCCGCTGCAGATTCGCGACGGCCAGGACACCACAGCTGCCTTCCCCAATTCGCTTTCTTTCCGCAGCCGCCGCTGCCCCGACCCCGGATCTGCATGTGGTGAGTGTGAAGAGACTTGGGGAAGAGTTACACTGAATATTTGCGTTCTTCCTTTATTGCCTCCCCAACAGTCCTGTCTGTGGCCAGGGCATCCCCATTTTTACAGATGAGGAGACTGAGGCCCAGAGATGCAATTACTCCAGGTGACTGGAAGCCAGCTTTCCAGCATCCCCAATCCAAAGAGGAGACAGTGTGAGAAAAAAAGAGCCAAAGACAGGATGTAAAGGGAGTCTCATGACCGCTATGGAGTATTGTACAGAGGGGGACACTGAGGGCCACGGGGGATTTGACCAAGGTCATACAAGGTAGTGGCAGAGCAGAAAAAAAGAATTCAAGTTTCCTAACCCTAGGCTTTAGAAATGGAGAGGCTCATAAGAGTTCATTTAGGCCCAGAGAGCTAACGATTTGCATAAACAGCAAGTTGGCAAAAGAGCCCAGCTTCACACCAGTGGCCCAACTCCCAGTCCCACGCACTAGCTGTCACAGCCCTGTCATGATAGGTAATGGCCACCAATACTCTTTTTCTTTTCCTATAACAGGAAGTACCTGGACATCCATTCCATGCACCAGCTGGAGAAGACTACCAGTGCTGAGGAGATGAGGCAGTAGGGACTGAGTGGGGGCGCGGGAAGAGCTCTTGGCAAAGGTCGAGGGGTCAGGTTGGGAAGACATGAGGAATGGCTGACTCCAAAGCATGTGGTGGGTTTAGGGTGATGAAAGGAGGCTCCAGTTGTCACTCACTACTCTCTCCCTCCCAAGGGTGTTGGCTGAGCTGCTGGAGCTAGGGTGTCCTGAGCAGAACCTGCGGGACGCCATCACCCTGGACCTCTTCTGCCACGCGCTCATCTTCTGCCGCCAGCAGGGCTTCTCACTGGAGCAGACTTCAGCAGCTTGTGCCCTGCTCCAGGATCTTCACAAGGCTTGTATTGGTGAGAGGGGGCAGCTACCAGGTTTGAGCCCCAGGGAGAAGAGGAACTGGGGCTGGCACAAGTGACCATGGGAAGCAGAAGCAGGGGATTTCTGCCTGGAATATGTCATTATTAATAGCATTATCACACATAAGCCATCACCTTTCCAATCCACTGCTTCCTTATCTAGAAATTAAGGATACAGGCCAGGCATGGTGGCTCACGCCTGTAATCCCAGTACTTTGGGAGGCCGAGGCAGGCGGATCACAAGGTTAGGAGTTCGAGACCATCCTGCCTAATACAGTGAAACCCTGTCTCTACTAAAAATACAAAAATTAGCTGGGTGTGGTGGCGGGCGCCTGTAGTCCCAGCTACTCGGGAGGCTGAGGCAGGAGAATGGCTTGAACCCGGGAGGTGGAGCTTGCAGTGAGCCGAGATCGCGCCACTGCACTCTAGCCTGGGCGACAGAGCGTGACTCTATCTCAAAAAAAAAAAAAAAAAGAGAGAGAGAGAGAGAGATTAATGATACAGCACATTTTACAGGACTGTTCTGAGAAATAATATATGCAAATATATGCATAGTGCACAATAAAACCTGCTTTAGAATATTTAATAGCTCATGCTTCAGAATGTTTAATAGCTGAAATGAGCTATTTCTTGGTTTATTGTGTCACTTCTCCTAGAATATAAGCTTCGTAAGAACAGGACCTTGTCTGTCTTGAGTGCCTAAAACAGTGGGCATATAGTGGGTATTCAATATTTGTTACATGAGTTAAGGAAACAAGCCAGGGCTGAAACCCAGATCTGCCTCTGAAGCTCATGGTCATAAACAGCTATTGAGTGAAGTGAATGAATGGATATGAGAGAGGGCCTCACTGCCGCATCTTGCTTTCCCTACCAGCAACCCCCTTGGGCAACGTGGAGGAGTGCTACCACTACTTCACCAGCGTTCTTTTTTGCCACGGAGTCAGGGTCAGTTCCCCTGGAACATTCTGGAACCTTTACCCATCCCCAGACAAGGTCTAGCCCAGTTTCTCTCACATTCATCACCCTTATCTTCCTGTGAAGACCCCAGTGGGCTCTCCTTGCTCCTAGATTGCTAGGCTTTTGGAGGCAAAGCCAGGGCTCCAGGAGGTAGTCAGGGTTCTAATTCCCAGTCACCACCACAGCGGCCTCCTTTCAGCATCGACCTCTTCAAAGAGGAACAACTGCTGGCCCTGGAAGACTACGTGGTCAACACTTACTTCCGCCACTTCAAACTCTATAAATACGTCTTCACACCCCAGGTAGGGGGTGGTGGACCATGAGGAGCCATCCTCAACTCCCCATCCCCTCAGCGCAGGTGCCCTCTTTTCAGCCTCCCTCTTCTTTGCTTCTCAGGTGCGGCTGGATCTGTCTTTGACTTACATGGGGCTACAGTCACCCAAACTGTGGCCAGAGAGTGAGACGGGTAAGGGAGAATGCCAGGGCAGGGCTGGGCTGGGCCAGGCCTGGGGCCACAGTCTCTTCCTGCTTCTGGTTTGCAGAGAAAGAAGAAAGCAAGGAGGTGGAGGAGCAGGCAGTTACGCCGCAGGAAGAGGAACTAGAGACAGTGGCCCCGCCAGAGCCGGAGCCAAGTGAGGATCTGGAGGGGGGGCAGGCTGCCCTGTCCCTCTGAGCAGGTGTAGAATGAAGGGTTTGGATCACATCAGGACTTCAGACTTTTTGTTTTTAGTCATAGAGTCCTTTCTCTAACTGATCCCTTATGCAGAAGTCCAAGATGACAGATAAAAGCATAGCTGTAGGCCCGGTGTGGTGGCTTATGCCTGTAATCCCAACACAATCTGAGGCGGGTGGATTGCCTGAGCTCAGGAGTTTGCGACCAGCCTGGGCAACACTGTGAAACCCCGTATCTACTAAAATACAAAAAATAGTCAGGCATGGTGGTGCGCTCCTGTAGTCCCAGCTACTTGGGAGGCTGAGGCAGGAGAATTGCATGAACCTAGGAGGCGGAGATTGCAGTGAGCCGAGATCTCACCGCTGCACTCCAGCCTGGGCCACAGAGCGAGACTCTGTCTCAAAACAAACAAAAAAATGCACAGCTGAGGTGGCTCCAGAGAAATGATCATTAGAAAGCCAATGACAGTAACAGCCAGCACATACTTGGCAATAGGTGTGCAGTGCATGCCCTGCTCTAAGCATTTTATATAAATTAACTCATTTAATCTTCCCTCAATCCTATGTGCTAGGTACCACTATTCACATTTCACACAAGGAAACTGAGGCACGGATAGGTTAAATAACCTGCCTAAGGTCACACAGCTACTGAGTAGGGATCAGAATTTGAATCTGCAAAGTCCAGCATAGCCACCCTACCCAACTACCTTTCATACAAGGGCTGGCTGACATTTCCTAAAGGGAAACAACATTGCCACCTGTATATCCCCCAGGGGAAATTTGGGGGCTGTGTTTGCCCAGCTAGGGACCATCCCCATTGCCAGACAGCATCTCTCCTCACCCTGCCCCTTCAGGCCACGTCCACATCCTCCGAGCCTACATCAAGACCCAAATGAACAAGGAGCTGGAGGAGCTCCAGCGGCTGGTGGAAGAGCAGCTCAAGGTCAGCGAGGAAAGGCTCAGCAGCAAGTTGACTGCACTAGAGCGGCCCTTCCAGCTACCTCCGGGTAAAGGCAAGAGCAAGACCAAGTGACCCCCAGCATTTTCCCCAATAAAGGTCTGGGCCAGAATGGCCCCATCCCTGCACCCTGGTGAGTATCTTCTGGGCTTTCCTGCCCAAGCCAGACAGCAGACACAGGACACCCGCTCTCCCTGGTGTGTAGTGGGTTTTATTTCATATGCAGCGCAGGCAGCACTGACTGGGCCAGGCGTGGCGTTCAGAGTGGCTCCCTTCCACCCCAGCTCTGATCTCAGAGCCCTGGCTGGTGGGAAGACAGGTACCAGGCTGGTCTTTAAGAGGGTAGCAGGATCAGTGGTAGGCCTGAGGCTAGAGCCCAGAGGAGCTGGAATGATCAAAGCCCTTCTTCTGGAGAGTTCTGCTTCCTGGGAATCCCTGGGGTTGAGGTCCTAGCCCAGTACCAGCACGGCCTCATCCTCAGTTATAGCAGCAGAGTCTCCCTCCTCTTCAGGGCCCATGATGGGAAAAGGCCCAGGGGGCCGGTGCTGAAAGAGAGCTGCCCGGTTCTGCTGCTCCCCTTTCTTCACCCAGTGCCCATAGAGCCGGAAGGCACAGTTGTCGATGAGGCGCCGCACTGACCGCAGCGCATAAGGGTCCCTCAACAGTGCGTTCTTAGTCAGTGGCCGTACACGATGGGTGCTTAGGGCCACTCGTCCAGCAGCCAGCACTGTCCACACTGCCACCTAGGAAGGGGGGCAGGGTGAGCTCTAGTGCAGGGGAAAGATCACGGGACAGAGGAATGGGCCCAGACCCTGACACTCTCAGGCTTACCCGGAACCGCTGACGGGGGGTGAGGTTCCAGGATTGGCTGCCTTCACAACGCTCAAAGAAGGGGTGCTGTAGGGCCTGCTCAGCTGTCAGGCGTGCTTCAGGATCCACCTGCAGCAGCCTGGAAATCTAGGAGAGACCCAGAGCATGAGGGGCAGCTCTTGGGCCTCCCCTACTGTCCTCTCAGCCCCAGCTCACCAAGTCTTTGACAGTGCTGGAACAGTCGTCCCACTCAGGGGAACTGAACTGGTACTGGCCCTCCATGATCATGCGTAACATCAGGATCTGCCGCCGGTGCCAGAAGGGTGGCGAGCCAGCTAGGAGTGTGAACAAGATCACCCCACAGGCCCAGCTGGGAAAGAGACTGGAGTCAGGCGGGACTGGGTGACAGGCAGACCCGGCAAAGGACAGCAAGCACAGGAGGGAGAGGGAGACCAGGAACTCACAGGTCGACCTCCTTGCCGTAGCCTGGGTGAGTTTCATCCATGGAGCATTTAAGGATCTCTGGCGCTAGATACCCTGGGGTCCCACACAACTCTGGGGAGAGAGGACCAAGATTGAGGGGATGCCACCAGCCCCTCCAGGGCCCCTAGCACTGGATCTCTGCTGAAGCCTCCTCAACGCCACCAGGACTACCAGTGTTCCCATCCTCCTCCTGCCTGCCTTCTGCCAAGTCTCCGCTGAGGCACTATCCCTGCTCAACAGTTCAGATACCCATCATGGCTCCTGGTGGTCTTCCTAGGAAAACCTGGGTTTTGGATTTATTTCAAGGTCCTTGTTCCACCATATCATTTGCCTCCTCCAACCCTACCTACCCACTATCCAAGTCAACCTATCTACTCCTCACAACTTGTTACCTTAGTTTTATATATATCATAAAGCATATGGAAAGATTATGTATTTTTACATACATCACAATACATATGTAAAAAAAATTTTCTGCATTCCTATCTGCCCAAACCTTTCTCCTCCTATAACCTCCAACCATCACTCAACCCAAGGGGAACAAGCGGAGATATGGAATTTCTTTTGTTTCTTTTTTTTTTTTTGGAGATGGGAGTCTTGCCCTGTCGCCTAGTCTGGTGTACAATGGCATGATCTCAGCTCAATGCAACCTCCGCCTCCCAAGTTCAAGCGATTCTCCTGTCTCAGTCTCCTGAGTAGCTGGGATTACAGGTGCGTGCCACCACACCTGGCTAATTTTTTGTCTTTTTAGTAGAGACGGGGTTTCACCATGTTGGCCAGACTGGTCTTGAACTCTTGACCTCGTGATCCACCCGCCTCGGGCTCTCAAAGTGTTGGGATTACAGGTGTGAGCCACTGCACCCTGTGAGCTATGGGATTTCTTAAAGCACATAGTGGGTAAGTCCCTTGTTTAAAACCCTTCCCTGATTCCACATCATGACACATGATCAAATCTACAGTTCTAAAGCCCAGAGCCCTCCAAAACTTTATGCAAGTCTGTATTTTTATATTTATTTATTTTTAGAGACAGGGTCACTATGTCACACAGGCTGGAGTGTGGTGGCACTATCACAGCTCATTGCAGCCTTGGGCTCCTAGGCTCAAGTGATCCTCCTCCTTCAGTCTCCCAAGTAGCTGAGGTGACAGATGCGTGCCACCATGCTTGGCTCAAGTTTGTATTTTTAGTTTTTTTCCACCACTCGGGCACCAATTCTTCCAGTAATTTCTGAACTGTGTTCCATGGCACACTTCCAGGAGATTTTAACAGCCCCGAATTGAAACTGACTTTCTTGGGAAATTCATTCCTATACCAAGTATTTATTGAATGCCAGTGGCATTGATTTGCCAAGTGGCAAATGAGATGTGTCCTTAGCGAGCTCACTGTCTACCTGAAGGCAAGCGGGAAGTAACAATAGAGTAAGAGGTGTTGTAAATGAAGAAGATAGGAGAACAAAAAGCAAAGGGACCTAAGCTGCCCTGGAGGTGTAAAGTGAAACTTGAATTACCCAAGCCAAGAAGAGGATGCAGTGGGCAGAGGCAAAGATGATTCCAGAAAGGGGAAAAGTACATGTGGAAGCCCAAAGGGTTTTAAAGCACAACATCCACCAGACATGTAAGCCCACAGGTTAAGAGTATGAAATTTGAAGTCAGACTGTCCAAGTTCAGTCCTGGCATTAGGACCCTGGAGAAGTCATCTCACCTCTTTGAACCCTTCTGTAAAAACAGAGACACAAATACTATCTGTCACACAGGGCTGTGGAGAGGATTTAGGGGAATAAGCCATATAAAGATTGGTGCCGGACAGGCACAGTGCTCATGCCTGTAATCCCAGCACTTTGGGAGGCCAGGGTGGGAGGATCACTTGAGGTCAGGAGTTCGAGACCAGCCTGGCCAACATTGTGAAACTCCATTTCTACTAAAAATACAAAAATGAGCCGGGCATGGTGGTGGGCACCTGTAATCCCAACTACTCAGGAGGCTGAGGCAGAATAGCTTGAACTCAGGAGGTGGAGATTGCGGTGAGCGAAGATCATGCTGCTGCACCCCAGCCTGGGTGACAGAGCAAGACTCTGTCTCAAAAAAGAAAAAAAAAAGACTGATACCTGCCTCATAGGTGAATGCCCAGTAAACGGTAGCTTTTCATAAGTCTAGTGCAAAGCCATTGAGGGAGAGAGTCAGTGGCAGACTAAAGGCTCTGAAGAATCCCACAGGTGAATTTTATTTGAAGTTTCCCATTTGCAGTAGAAATATTACTGTCCCGACAAACGTATTCACATCAGGTGAACCTGAGGCCTAGGGCCCAGGTGGGAAGTGCAGTCTGGACACATCACATCAGACTCCCGTGGTCCTGCACTCCAGACCCCAAACATGTGGCTGAGCATGACTCTGCCCTGCTCCCTTTTTTTACCTCTTCTGTGGGGCTCAGGCTGAATTGGGGTTCCTTCCTCCGGGCTCCCCTGGCATGGCCCTCTGCCTACCGTGCACCACTGTCTGTCAGCCCACTTGTCTGTCTCCATTCTCCCCAGGTCAGAATGCCTACTCTGAGGTAAACACAGGTTTTGCGCCCACAGGGTAATTGGCAAGTACCCAATGACTTCTCCCTTTTTCTTGGCACCAGGAACTTGGTACTCAGACCCAGCCAACCAATCTCATCAGGCCTAGGTCTCCCCTCCCAAGCCTATAAGGGCACTAGATCCCCTCACCTCGAAGCTTCTCGCCAGGTTCCAAGTGGCAGGAGAACCCGAAATCTGAAAGTCGGATCTGCATATTGTCATCTAGGAGAATATTCTCGGGCTTCAGATCTCGATGCACAATGTTGTTGGCATGGAGAAAGCTCACTGCTTCCAGCAGAGACCGCATGATGGACCTGAGGGAAGGGAAGGCGGGTGCAGTCTCCTCCTTGGCTCCTCCCTGCCCTGTCCCACCCCCTGCTCACCCCTGGGGCTGCAGGCTCAACCCTTACCTGGTTTCCTTTTCTGAGAGGGCTACCTTCTCTGTGAGATAGTCAAACAGCTCTCCCTTCCGCATCCTAAGGGAAGGAGGGGCATAGGAGGCAGCTGCACCCCACATTGGGGGTTGAGAAAACAGACCAGTGCTCATACAAAATATCATGGAAGAGGCCACTAAAGATAGATTCCTCTGCGGACAAACCAAAGGGTCTAGAGACACAGCACTCCAGCAAGGCAGTTTGGCCTGGTGTGTTGGCAGCTGAAATACCTGCATTATGCCATGATGGCAATTATAGCAAAAATAAGAGACTTCTTGTGGCAATATAATTTATAGGAGTTTCTTGTTGTTTGAGAATAACTATGCCTGAAAAAGGCCTCTCAAAGTGAATCTATAAAGAAAATGGACCAAAATTTCAGTTTTTTTGTGGCACAAAGGTTGAATAGGACCTGATTTTGAAATTTTGTCTTTAAAAGCTGAGGTTATGATTATGTGTCAATTAAAAATAATACTTTCAAAATTGAGTTATACTTGCAACTCTGCATCAGTCCTCAAAGTAACTTATCAGGTACTGTTTTGAGGAGTGTAGTCACTCTGCACAGCTGGAGGATGGCATAATAGACATCCTTACGTCCCCTCTGACTTTTGCAGAGGGCTATTTCTGTAAAAATATGGAAGCCTTCATGAATTTTTTCCAAGGGCCTCTCTTAAATCTTTGGAATTCAAATCATTCTCTTTTGAAATACCTTTGCAATTTGTTTACATTATACCATGTAACATCTGACATTCAGATTCTGACCAGAAAAAGAACAGATGGGCAGAGACAGACACCAGAGTAGTTAGTGTGTTAAGCAGCACGAGAGGCTGATGAGCAAGGATCTATTTTCTTTTTCTTTTTCTTTTTTTTGAGACGGAGTCTCGCTCTGTCGCCCAGGCTGGAGTGCGGTGGCGCGATCTCTGCTCACTGCAAGCTCCGCGTCCCAGGTTCGCGCCATTCTCCTGCCTCAGCCTCCCGAGTAGCTAGGACTACAGGTGCCTGCTACCACTCCCAGCTAACTAATTTTTGTATTTTTAGTAGAGATGGGGTTTCACCATGTTGGCCAGGCTGGTCTTGAACTCCTGACCTCAGGTGATCCACCCACCTCAGCCTCCCAAAATGCTAGGATTACAGGCATGAGCCACCACGCCTGGGTGGTCACTATTACTTTTAAAGAATTTGCCTTAATGATGGCACCGAGGGAGAAGGCCAGAGCCATGGGCTAGCAGGCAGGCCCAGGTGATAGAGAGCCCCAGCTGGAGCAGGAAGGTGTGAGCAGGGTGGGTCCAGCCCACTGAGCAGCAAATGCTGGGCCATACATGGAGGTGGGGAGGAGGCTTCTCAGATGGTGGCAGGGAGATACTCACAGGTCAAACACCAGGAACATGAAGCTAGAAGACTCGTAGGAATCGATGAGGGTGACTAGGGAGAGAGGAAGAGAGGCAGAGAGACAGAGATGGAAAAGAGTGGATACACATTGATGGGGCTTGGTCACCCTGGGACAGCAGCGGGCTGTTACTAGGAAGCGGATCATGAGGTCAGGAGATAGAGACCATTCTGGCTAACATGGTGAAACCCCGTCTCTACTAAAAAAATACAAAAATGAGCCGGGTGTGGTGGCAGGTGCCTATAGTCCCAGTTACTCGGGAGGCTGACACAGGAGAATCGCAATAGCATGATCTCGGCTCACTGCAGCCTCTGCTTCTCAGGTTCAAGCGATTCTCCTGCCTCAGCCTCCCGAGTAGATGGGCTTACAGGCGTGCACCACCACACCTGGCTAATTTTTGTATTTTTAGTAGAGATGGGGTTTCACCATGTTGGCCAGGCTGGTCTTGAACTCCTGACCTCAGGTGATCCACCCACCTCAGCCTCCCAAAATGCTAGGATTACAGGCATGAGCCACCACGCCTGGGTGGTCACTATTACTTTTAAAGAATTTGCCTTAATGATGGCACCGAGGGAGAAGGCCAGAGCCATGGGCTAGCAGGCAGGCCCAGGTGATAGAGAGCCCCAGCTGGAGCAGGAAGGTGTGAGCAGGGTGGGTCCAGCCCACTGAGCAGCAAATGCTGGGCCATACATGGAGGTGGGGAGGAGGCTTCTCAGATGGTGGCAGGGAGATACTCACAGGTCAAACACCAGGAACATGAAGCTAGAAGACTCGTAGGAATCGATGAGGGTGACTAGGGAGAGAGGAAGAGAGGCAGAGAGACAGAGATGGAAAAGAGTGGATACACATTGATGGGGCTTGGTCACCCTGGGACAGCAGCGGGCTGTTACTAGGAAGAAAGGAGAACCAGAGGAGGCAGTGGGGGCCCAATGGATGACCACTCTTTAGTGGAATGAAGCCAGGAGGAAGGGAGGAGAGGCGTGGAGGCAATGTTGGGGGAAGTGGGCTGTGGGGAGGGTCAGCAAGAGGTGGGGGGTCGTCTGCTAACAGGAGCAAGGAAGACAGCCTCACTGATGTGGGGGTGGCCGGCGACCTGGCGAAGGATGTGTGTTTCTCGCCGTGTGGCTTCCCGCACCTCCTCCAGCTGCTCAGGACTCAGTCGCTCAGCTGTCACTTCCATAATCTTCACGGCAAACTCGTGGCCAGTAGCTCGATGAACACAACGGCGGACCACAGAGCTCACTCCTCTGCGAGAGCCAGAAAATAGCACAAGTCAGGGCATCTGTGCTCACATTTCTGCACAGGCTGGGGCTTCAGCATCCTCATGCCCGCTGTGCCAGACCATGAAGACCCATCTGGATCACAGGGCAACAAGCTTAGGAGCTCACCCTGGCTTCACAGCAGCCTCAGGAACCTGGGTACCCAGCAAGGCACAACACAAAGCTCACAGGGAAGGCAGGTAGGGCCTGGCTTCAAATCCAGGCTCTGCCACTTCCTCCATGGGAAAGCCTAGGCAAGTCCTTCCCACACTGAGCCTCAGCACCTGCTCCTTGAAGGAAGGGGGAAGAAAGATTTAAGTCTCCCTCCATATTCCACTTGCACTTCCCTGATTACCCCATCCAAATCCCAAAGTTCCCTCAAGTGTAGGAAACTCCAAATAAATATGAAGCTATTGACTAGAAGACCAAAGCTGAAAATCAGACCTTAGAGTAGACCCCAGATTTGCTACCAATTAACCTAAGTGGTCCCCTGACATAAGGTCCTTGGGCTTCAGCTCCTGCAACTGTGAAATGTGGCCAACAGCATCCTGAAGGGATGTTGAAGGGCATTCATGAGGCACACACAAAGTCCTAGATAAGGATTTCCTTGCTCAAGCTATCACCAACTCCATATGACCCTACACATTCCTGAGACTAAGGAGCAAATCCCTCCAGGATCAGGCCTCAAATTCCATTTCTTATGCTGGTTCCCTCGCTGCCCTTCACAGAGCCTTACTACTATGCTCTGTGGGGCCTCCTGGCCTCACATAACTCACTTGGGAATTCGGTCACCCACATCTAGTTAAATCAAGGGATGTAAACTATTGATCCATAGGCCAAACACAGCCCTCCGATGTGGTACCTTTTGGCCAGTGCAATTTTTTTTTTTTTTTTAAACAAATCTGAATTCACACATCATAGGTGGGACATGAATCCTCCACCTTACACAACACTTCCTACTCTGTTACTCTTGGCCACGTCATGGTTTTAATTTCCCGCGCAACCACTAAGGGCATCTGAGTTTGCGGCCATGTTTTAATTATGACCCAGCTTTAACGAGCCTCTTTGAGAATCTGATGAAAGTTGTAGACATCTACCACACGCATACATTTTTATGATTTTAAAGACCCCCCCTGAACTCCTACTCATACCTCAAGACCCAGCCCAAAGGTGACTCCTGGGAAACTGTGTTTTTCTGGAATCCCATAACACTTGATACAGACCTCTACCTATCTAGCCTCATGCCTTTTTAACGTTCACTTCAGGTGGAGTACCTCAAGGGCATAGGTATCTTTTCTACCCTCCCCGTGTTGAGCTTTGTGTCTGGCACAGTAGGTGCGTCAACCATCCGTGTGTGTTGAAGGCATAAATGAATGAATCCGTGAAACATGGGGTTGACCCACGGTAACAGTCTAGTCACCAGGTGTTCTCCACTTACCACTGATTCTTCCCATTTAGAACTATTCAGTCATCCGGGCGCGGTGGCTCACACCTGTAATCCTAGCACTTTGGGAGGCTGAGGCTGGCAGATCACGAGTTCAGGAGTTCAAGACCAGCCTGGCCAATATGGTGAAACCTCCGCCTCTACTAAAAATACAAATTAGCCGGTGTGGTGCCGCACGCCTGTAATAGCAGCTACTAGGGAGGCTGAGGCAGGAGAATCACTTGAAGCCGGGAGGCAGAGGTTGCAGTGAGCCGAGATCTCGCCACTGCACTCCGGCCTGGGCCACAGAGCGACACTCCGTTTCAAAAAAAAAAACTATCCAGTCCTCTCCTGAAAACCTTGACACAAACACACACACACACACACCCCCCCCTACCTCTCCAGCCCTCAAACGGAAGCGGGACTGCTGGGGCCCGACCTCTCTGGACCTCCGTTTCCCTGGCCGCGGTCTCACCTGCCGATGACGTCCTTAGGGTCGTACTTCTGGTAAAACTCCTTGGCGGCGGCCCAGTCGGGCAGCTCATCCTCCGGCCCCACGTCCAGCGTCATCCTGAAGGAGGCGGGGGCCTGCGCGGAGGAGGAGGGCAGTGAGGGCAGGGAAGCCCACAGGCTCTGAGACGACCCGCATCGCGGCTCCCGGGGGCGCAGCCCTTGCGGCTGGGGCGCCAGGGTCCTGGGGAGTGGGGGGAGGGGGTAGGGGAAGGACCCGGACTGGGGAGACCCCGCAGAAGAGCCTGGGGGCGGGAGGATGGCAGGGCAGGAAAGGGAGTGGGGAGAGGTGCCCAGGAAGCTGGGGGAAGGGGCGCAAGGGCAGGCGGCTGTTGCCGCGCAGGCGCATTCGGGCGGGCGCAGGAAGGGGACGGGGGTCTAGCGCAGGCTCACCCGCTGGGGCAGGCAGAGGAGCCAGGGTCGACGCGACCTGCGCTGTCGCCGGGTTCGCCTGCAGTCACTCACCTTAACCTCGGGCAGCAGGCGACGACCCAAGGCTCCGCCTCGATCCTGCCCGCCAATGGCCAGCGCCGCCCGAAGACTGAGGCTCAGAAGCTCTTCCGATTGGAAACCGGCCGCCCAATAGGGGCTGGTGCGGGCGTCGGAGCTCGGCGTGACCTAAGGACGCGACGCGACGCCGGGGCGAGGCTTCAGACACGGCCAATCACCGAGTGGCATCTCCGGGCCAGCGGAGGGCGGAGCTTGTTGTCAAGTGGGCTTGGAGGCCTGGAATGGGACCCGGAAATTGGGTTTACTGGGAAACGTGATCGTTGGGTGGCGGGGAAGCAGGACCTTCCCGCGCCTCTAGTTCCCAGACTTGAGCAGGGGAATTCCCTCGGTCTTCTCCAAGCATCCCTAACTGCATTCAGCATTTTCTCTTTTTTTAGACAGGGTCTCGCTCTGTAGCCCACGCTGAGGCTGCAGTGTGGTGGCGCGATCATAGCTCACTGCAACCTTGAACTTCGGGGCTCAAGCGATCCTCCCGCCTCGGCCTCCCAAAATGCTAGGATTACAGGCTTGAGCCACAACGCCCAGCAAGCTCTTTTCAATATTAGCAGCCTTGCCCAAAGCGCCTGTCATGAGTACACTCCAGCCCTTAAAACATTTGGACACATGCAGCTTGGACCCCCAGCTTGGCCTCTTAGTTCGGACTTAGGCCAGAAGCAGCCTTCTCTTTCTGTGGCCGCTTCAATCCCTCCTGAATACATCCAAAGCCCTAGCGTTTACTATCTGGGATTGTTTATACACTTTCTCCATCTTCCACCCTCTCCCAAAAGCCTTGTATCACACTGTTCTAAACCCACAAGGTTCTTCTGCCAGGAGCTTTTGCCACCAGTCGCTTCTGCCAGGAGTGACTCAGTGCATAGCTCAGACCTGGCATTCACTAACAAATTTTTATGACCATCTAAGACCTAGGGACTAGACTGAGACAATGAAACACACACACCCCCCTACCTTGTGGAGGTTATGTTCCAGCAAAGAGGAAAAGAATGAACTTATCTTCCAACAGCTATCTTAGAAATGACACTTTGGAATTTCAATTATATGAGGGAAGAAAAATGAATTCAGGTAACTTTTTATAGAGTACTTTGACTCTATATCATCAATCTAAAGGCAAAATTGCAAAGAAATCTTGAACTTTACTTAGATTTGTTGTTTGGTAATATAATGGAATGATTATTCTGAAGCTGAGTAATCAACATATTGACGTGACTGGAAGCCAAGGTTCTTACTGTGGGAATCTGGAATCTGGAAGGGGAAAGTGGAGAAAGAACCCTATGATTGACTAGAATTTTTGAAACGATTTTAAAAATATTTAAAATAGATAACATTAATTATTTACTGGCTCTTAACTCTGCTTTCAGAATGACCCAAGCAATAACATCACAGTAGAACGCCTAGTGTCTAGATGCTGATTTCTCAACAACAGTCCCCAATAAAAGGAACCAAGGCTGTTCAGGAGAAATGGCCAATTTCTAGGCTTCAGCAGGGAAAGTACAAGGTGAGCCTGGAGCGATTGGTGCTAGAAATTACTAAAGAGGGAGGCTTATCACAAGGACACAGGAACCAGATTGAAGAGGTTTCCGTTAAGTCAGTATCAGGGATAAAAATAATGAGGAGTATGAGGGAGCTTGCTGATGTGCTACAAATGTTATATTCCTATAGGTGGTGAGTGACTGACTACACAGGTTTATTTATGTTAAAACATTCATCGACTGGGAACGGTAGCTCACCCTGTAATCCCAGCACTTTGGGAGGCCGAGGTGGGCGGATTACGAGGTCAGGAGTTCAAAACCAGCCTGACCAACATGGTGAAATCCCATTTCTACTAAAAATACAAAAATTAGCCAGGCGTGATGGCACGTGCCTGTAATCCTAGCTACTCAGGAGGCTGAGGCAGAAGAATCACTTGAACCCGGGAGGCAGAGGTTGCAGTGAGCCGAGATCGCACCACTGCACTCCAGCCTGGGTGACAGAGCGAGACTCCATCTCAAAAAAAAAAAATAATCAAATTGAACACTTAAGATCTGTGTGTTGGGCTAGGCACAGTGGCTCACGCCTGTAATCTCAGCACTTTGGGAGGCCGAGGTGCGTGGATCACGAGGTCAAGAGATCTGACCAACATGGTGAAATCCCGTCTCTACTAAAAATATGAAAATTAGCAGGGCGTGGTGGCTTAAAACCTGGATGACAGATTGATGGGTGAAGCAAACCAGCATGGCACACATATACTTATGTAGCAAACCTGCACGTTCTGCTTGTATCCCAGAACTTAAAAGTTAAGAAAAAAAAAAAAAAACGAACAGGTCGGGTGTGGTGGCTCACACCTGTAATCCCAGCACTTTGGGAGGCCAAGGCGGGTGGATCACAAGGTCAGGAGATCAAGACCATCCTGGCTAACATGGTGAAACCCAGTCTTCACTAAAAATAGAAAAAATTAGCCAGGCGTGGTGGCGGGCGCCTGTAGTTCCAGCTACTCGGGAGGCTGAGGCAGGAGAATGGCATGAACCTAGGAGGCAGAGCTTGCAGTGAGCCAAGATCGCACCACTGCACTTCAGCCTGGGCAACAGAGCGAGACTCCATCTCCAAAAAAAAAAAAAGAACAAAAAACAAAACATTCTAAAATGTGTTACACTTTTTTCCTGATTTAGAAATTTCAGAGTGAACCCCATCAAATCTTATCTGTAGAGCAGTAGTTCTCAAACTATGTGCACTAGAATCAATGGAAAAACTGTGAAATCCTAATGCCCAAGTTGTACCTCACACCAATTAAGTCAGAATATAGTCTGGGCAAAGCCCAGGCCTAACTACTTTTTAAGGCTCCCAGGTGTTCCATTGTGAAGCTATGTTGAGAACACTGCCCTGTATATGGCTTCTACCCACTGTTGTAATTCTAACTTCTGAGACCACCTATCAATTCTCTTCCTTCTTCCTGGAGCACTTGGGAACACTGAGGACAGCCATCATGTGCCTCTCTTTCCCCTCTAGTCTCTCTTCAGTGTGCAACATCTCCAATTCCTTTAGGCGCTCTTCTGGACTCTGAATTATGGTAAGGTGCTTGCCAGGACACGTGCACTCCAAAAGGCATGACTCATAATAACCCCAAACTGCAAATATCCCAAAGTCCACCAACAGAAAATGGACAAATTGTGATACATTCGTATGACTGAATACTGCACAGCAATGAAAACTACACCTATGCCAAATATTGACAAATTTCACAACATTGTGAAATATGAAAAGAATACATGATTCCATTTATATAAAGTTCAAATGCAGACAAAATTAAACGACACTGCTGGAAGTCAGAATGGTGGTTACCTGTGGGAAGAAAGGAAGTAGCAGTGATTGGGAGGAGTATAAAGGAGGCTTTGAAGTGTTGACAATGTTCCAATTTCTTTACTGAATGTGGTTATTCATGTTTGCTTTGTGTTAATGAACTGTATACATACTTGTTTGGGGTATTTTCCTATATGTATGATATACTTCATAATTTAAAAAAAAATTTAAAATATTATGAGGTCCAAGATAAAAGATATGAAAATCCATTTTAATCATTCAAATCTCCATGTACAGGATGGTTGTTGCTGTTACCCAACTCTTTCACTCCTCTCTCAGCTCTGGAACCAAAATTGTTTGGGTTCAGTCTCAGCTCTACCATTTAGTAGCTGAGGACCTTGTGCAAATCTGTCTTATTTCCTCAAGTATAAAATGAGAACACTGTCATTTTAGAACACTTCCTCCAGTTTTCACTCAGATAGTTGGTACCTATCATATGTGACATATTCATATGATGGATATGATAGTATAGATACCTACTGAGTGACTGAAAACTGGAGGAAGTTAAGAAATATAAAGTGCTTAGAACACAGCCCGGGATATAGTAAGTCATAAATAGTAGCAGCTGCTACTACTCTTGGCCTCAGAGTCTCTGTGGACGTACAAGGGAGAAGCTGGGGTCTTTCCAAGAAGGAAAACTTCCAGAAGAAGAAAATAAAAATTGTTTCCTTCTCTTGAAGCTCCTGGATGAGGTGGATGCTGGCTTCTGCTATCAGTCAGATGTTCAGGCTGGCTCTCACCAAGGGCCCAAAGTAAAGCAGGGGGAGAACAATTAGACAGGAGTATTTCACCACTAAAAAAGGCTTTTATTACAAAATGAATTCTAATAAAACCAGGCCTGGTCTTCAACCCCTCCCGCTGGGTAGAGGCCTAGGGTGGGCTTGGGTAGGGGAGATAGGGATGGGAGGCCCTGAAAGAACAGAGCAGGCTGCCCTCCTCTCATCAGTCTCAGCTGCTGCCCTCCTTTTATAAAGGGCTAGAAGAGCTCTTCCGAAGCCCCTTGAGAGTCCCCATCCTTCCAACCAGGATCCTTCCAACCACTGCTGTCACAGGACCTTAGCAATGCCGCATTGCAGGATCCAGGAGGTCTCAGCTGGCTCTCAGCAGAGGCCATCCAGGGTCACTCAGCCTGAGCGATGGCGTAGGAGAGCAACCACAGCAGCAGGGGACCCAGAGTGAGGACAGCAAGCCAGACAGCAAAGCTGGCCAGGATGAATTTCCGGGCCCGGGCCCCCCAGCGCACTGCCTCCTCGGACCGGCCTGCTTTATGCCGCTCTTCTGCCTGTGGGGGCAGGTTCTTGGTTAGGTTCTCCCGCTACTTCTGCCGCAAGGTGTCCATTTCCCCACTTCACTCCCCCTTCCCTGTCACAGATAAAAATCTCACATCCAAACCCTCTACCTCCTTTCCAGTTTCTGATTCTAAACTCTCATCTGCAAAATAAGGTACCCATCTCTGCGCCCTGCCTACTTCTCAGAGTGGCCACAGTTAGCCACAAGATCGCATATGGTAAAGTACTTTCCAATTCTTTTATTCCCCATTCTTTCCAACCGTCCAAGATTGATTCAGAATTTGTAACTATTGGCAAGAAATAGTGAGCCTGGAGTATTTCATTCATGCCCAAACACCACCTCATTCTCATAGCCTGATGGGTATCTTTTCCATCTTTTTTTTTCTTGAGACAGTTTCACTCCTGTCGCCCAGGCTGGAGTGCAATAGTGTGATCTCACTGCAACCTCTGCCTCCCAGATTCAAGCAATTCTCCTGTCTCAGCCTCCTGAGTAGCTGGGATTACAGGCGCATGCCACCACACCCAGCTAATTTTGTATTTTTAGTAGAGATGGGGTTTCACCATGTTGGTCAGGTTGGTCTCGAACTCGTGACCTCAAGTGTTCTGCCCACCTCGGCCTCCCAAAGTGCTGGGATTACAGGTATGAGCCACCGTGCCCAGTCTCTTTGTCATCATTAAGGGCCCTTTTTAGGATTTTGCCCTAATGGAACCCAGGAGTTCTTACAGTAAGTTTCTGACTGTTAAAATATGTCTAGGGTTTAGAAAATTCCAGCATGAAGTTTAACTTAGCCTGTGTAGCCTTTCCTAAAGGACATGTGCTGTTTCTTTTTCTTTTTTTTTTTTTTTTTTTGAGACGGAGTCTGTCACCAGGCTGGAGTGCAGTGGCATGACCTCGGCTCACTGCAACCTCCGACTCCCTGGTTCAAGCAATTCTCCTGCCTCAGCCTCCAGAGTAGCTGGGATTACAGGCACGCACCATCACGCCCAGCTAATTTTTGTATTTTTAGTAGAGACAGGGTTTCACCATGTTGGACTGGATGGTCTCAATCTCCTGACCTCGTGATGTGCCCACCTCGGCCTCCCAAAGTGCTGGGATTACAGGCCTAAGTCACTGCGCCCGGCGGACATATGCTGTTTCTAATAGGCTTTTTGAAATGGTGAAGCCCTCTCAAAAACCCAGTAGTGTCTTTCAGACTCCTAAAGATTGTGCTTATCACCGTTCAGCAGCCTCTAGCCTTGCCCCCTCCAAGTCACCCTCGATGTAGGCCTTGAGAGTGGATCTTTCTAAAACTCAAATCTAACCACGTCACTTTCCCCTGCAGGAACCACTCAATGCCCCCCCAGTACTTTCCAGATAAAGTCAAAACTCTTAAGCACAGAACTGGAGGCCCTTGGAAATCTGGGTCCTCTAGCTTCATCTCTCACTATTCCTCACTGGTCCAGTCGTGCCCCACAGGCCTTTGTACACACTGCTTCCTTTATCTGGAATGCCCTTCCACCCTTATTCACTCACGCTTTAAGGTTAATTCCCGTCACCTCTCCTAGGATGCCATTCCAGTTACCTAGTCTACCACATACACATATATAATTATATACATAGATCCTCCCTGGCTCCCAGACTGTCGTGTGCTTCCTGTATTATGGTACTGATGAACTGCATTCTATTAATTATCCTTTTTCACTGTCATCTCTTTCATTAGACTATTGGTCCTCTGATGGCAAGGAACCGTCTTACTCTTATTTCTGGCACTAGGCCCAGAGCACTGATAGGTATTCAGTGACTAATCAATGTAGATAGATCAGATACATGAAACCATTGCCTTATACCCACCCCCCTGTTCCCATGGGAATTGCACTCCTCACCTTGATGGCAAACACCAGAGCCACGACTCCCAGGCAAGAGCAGCCACAGATAATGCTAGTAGCTGCCAAGCAGCGGAGGCGGAGCCAGCAGCAGCGGATGGGGGATGGAGGATGAGCAGCTTCCGTGTTGCCCATCAAGATCTCCACTGCCTTCTCCTCGTCCTCCATCACCTGTGGGCGATAGTCAAGGTACTTGTGAGCCCAACAACTGAGCCCTTGGCCTTGCTTGCTCAGACTCCACCCCTCGGAGCACTCTGTTCTCATGGCATAGCCTGGCACTCAGGAATGCTGCCTTACTGGGGAATTCCTCTAGTGACTCACAGAGCAGAAGAGGAAATGTGATGTGTGGCTGGAATCCTTTTACCTGAGTTTGAGGATCTGAGTCTTTGAAAGCAAGCCAATGTAGACAAGGCATTATCTGTATTATTTAGTGTTACAACAAGTGGGAAGAGGCCAAATGACAGTTGCACACCAAGAAGCAGGAGAAATACAAACTCTTGAAAGCTGCTATGAATGTTACTTTAATCTGTATTTCAAAGGACCCTACAATTCCCCCAGATTCCCAAGAGGCTGCCCCCTGAGTACTATAGATGTCAGAGAGCAGAACCCTAGGTACTGCACCCCACTTCAAGCAAAGCAGCCATTTTACATGAAAACAGTTATGGGAATGGAGAAAGGCAGGGAAAATATACCCGAGTAAGCCCTTTTTTACCACTGAAACCAAACACCAAAAAGACCTTACTTCCCTAAGTCAGGTCTTCCTCTGCTATGCTGCCTCCCTGCCACCTCCTCTATTTTAACCCAGGCCACACAACACAATCAGACTAGTACACTGAGTCCAAATGACCTCATTATCACACAGAAACCTGCATAATGATGCCCTACTTAATTATTTCTCGTCTCCCTACTTCTCAGGTCCTCTAGGCCCTGGCATCAAACCACCTTTCTACCCTTATCTCCAACCATTCTCCTACAACCCACACAAAATGAAACCACAATGGCTCCCTGAACCCAAGTAACAAAGGATAGGAAAGGTGAAAGGGGTGAGACAAGCAGAGAGCAAAGAATGATGTGTGCCAAGAAGCTGCAGGGAAGTAGATACAAATAAATAACTCGGATGAGGTAAACAGAGTCAACAGGAAGACACAAGGAGGGCCCAGGGAGTAAACAGAGAATATAAAATGAACAGGGCTCTTACCTGGCTATAGGCTTTGAGGGACTCTGAGTTTCGGCTCCTGCCTCAGCTTTGGTTTGGCTTGGGTGGTGATGGAGCTGACTCAGGGCTCCAAGCCAAGCCCAGGGGTGGGGTTGAGTGGCCAGCCACCACCTGAAGAGCTCAGGGAGCTGGGAAGGGGTGTGGCTGACTCAAACCAGTTTGGCTAGATGAAGAGCAGGGGAGGGCCCAAGGGATGGACCAACTGGAGCTAGGACGCCTGCCCTCTGGAAAAAGGAGTGAAAGGAAGCACCTGAGCAAGAGGGATAAAAGGGAAAGGTCTGAGGCATCAAAGAGCTCTGAGGAACGTCTAGGAACCGAGGGAAAAGAAAGGAGGAAAAGGATGTCTGTGACTTCAAACTGACTAGGGAAAGGCACCCTACCACATCAAATTCACCAATCTTCCCTTTTCTTGGGTAGGTTTCTACTTGGAATATACAGTCCTAGGCTAGAGATCAGGTGCTAGGATCTTTGCAAGAGCAAGAGGGAAGAGAAAAACGATGCCCAAGTTCCCACCCAACCCTCCACCAGACCAGAAAATCAGAAGCCTCCTTACGCGGATGCTCGTACAGAAACTAAGTTTATTATTTTTTCTTCTTAAAAAAAAAAAAAAAGAAAAAAAGAAAAAAAGAAAAAAACCTCATTGTAGAGAAGCCCCTCCCCTTTCTCCTAAGGGTGGGGGGCTGTGAAAGACAGCTGGGGAATCAAGTACAAGGGGGTGGGGACAGAGACTATCTTGCCACCCTTAACACTGCCCAGCCACGTGGGGTGAAGGGGAGGGGGGCTGTGATGATCCCCATTTCCATGACAACCAGTTGCCTACCCCCTACTTTGGTGGGAAGAAGGGAGAAGGCCCCTATGTCTCCCTGGAGGCTTTCCCCCTCAAGACTTCAAGTAGTGGTTAACAGAGTCAGGCCTGGTCATGGAGGGAGCGGCCATGGTGGAAAGCCTAGGTGGAGGGGCAGCCCACTCACGTCTTGGCCTTTCGGCCTCTGTAACTAACAGTAGGGCCAGCCAGGGAGGGAGGGGCACTGCTGCGCAAGATGCGCTGGTCCCCTTGGTTGGTGGTCCCAACAAGCCGGCGGGGACCAGGACGTCGGCGTGGGGTCCCATCCCCTTCCTCCTCCTCACCTGAGGCTTCAGCCTCAGACTCCTCTACCGAACCCTCAGGCCCCAGGGGACTTGGGGGCTGCAGGCGACCCCGCTTTGCCAGCCCAGGACCCCCACCAACTGGGGCCCCTGCTCGTTTGCGAGGCACCTTCTCAGTCTCTAGTGGGGGGACTAGAGACCCTGGACGCAGCCGGGTCGAGCGCAGTTTTGGGGCTAATGAGACCACAGGAGGTGTCATTTCCAACCCGCCTGGCCCGCTATCTGCTAAGTCCAGGTCATCCTGAATTACAGCCACCACCATGGACCCTCCACTCTTCCGTCCTCGCATTCCTTCTGCTTCAAGCCGAAGGCGGGCCAGGCGGGTGAGGGGGCGGCTTCCATCCTCATCAGAGGAACTACCCTCACTCTCCCCTTGGCCCTGCGGTTGCCGTCGCCTCCCCAATCCACAGCTCTCGAGGACAGAAGTGCTGTCACGGTCCAACACAGGGAGCTGGCTGGGCCGAGGTGATGGAGGATTCTTGGGAGGTCGGCCCCTCTTCCGTTTGGGTGGGGACGTTGAAATGGTGACAGTGGTGACAGTGTTGGCAACAGTAGCAGTGGAACAAGCTAGCAGTGGTGGGAGTGGGGTTAGGGGTGATGGGTGTGGGGGTGGCTGTGTCCGACTTTCGGAGTTGCCATCCCCTGGAGAGGAAATGGTCCCAGGGATGGGCAAATCTCGTGCCTTAGGGGGTCGCCCTCGCCTTCTTTTCTCCACAGGTGACAGGATAGGATTGGGTCTGTGAAGTGGCTGGGGTCCAAGAGGCTGGGGCCCAGGAACAAACTGTGGTTCCAGGACAGGCTCTGCAACAATTAGGGTCTCAGGCCGAGGGACTGGGTCAGCCCCATTGGTTTTTCCCTTCAAGGTGGATGAGGGTGCCTCATCCACACCTCTCCCAGCATCTGCTGGAGACCTGTTCTTCTTGGGGGGCCTCCCCCTCCGACGTTTCACAGCAGGTGGGGTGATGGCAAGCAGTGCTCCGTCTCCATTCTCTGGGGTGCCACCACCAGTCACCCCCAGCTCAATGTGACGGCGAGCAATGAAGGGCTGCTGGGGTGGAGTGGGCAGTGAGGATGAAGGAGCAGCTTCACAAGGCCCACCAATGGGAGGGGAGGATTCTGGCCCTGACATGCTGCGGACAGACGGGCTTCCTGGGCTGGCGCTAGTCTCAGAGACCCCAGGCACTAGGGTGCTGGCAGCTCCCCGCTGCTGCCGCCGCCGCCGCACCAGTTCCTTTTCCTCTACCACAGTTACTAGCCGTCCTGGCAGCTTTCGAAGCACTTTGGGGCCTGGTGGTTGTCCTGGCCGACCAGTCCCTTGACCCCTAATTTCCACATCAGCACTGGTGCGACGCCGAGGAGGTCTGGCAGGTGAAGGACCCTCAGGCGAGGAAGTGGCTGAAGATGAGGTGGATGGAGCTGCAACCTCAGGTGTAACAAGTTCCTGTGGCTTCTCTGGGCTGGAGGTTGGGGTCTGGGCCTCTGCCAGCTCTTCCGAGGTCCTGTCAGCTTCCAGTGGCTCCTGAAGTGGCTCATCAGATGCTGCTGAGGGTGGGAGCTCCAGGCCATTGCTCTCACTCACACACAGGGGCAACTCCTCACCTTCAGGCAGCACTGTAAGGGTGGTGCCCTCAGCAGAATCTGGTGCCTCCTGTTCTTGACCGTTAGGGACACTGCCAGCCTCCAAGGTCGGGCTGGGTGCAGAAGGGGTGAGAGAAAGGTTCTTCTCTGACACAGGCAGGATCTCCACAGCAACTGGCAACAGATCTTTAGGGGGCACAAGAGTAAGTGAGGAGGTTTCTGAACTGGCCACAGAAGCCAGCTCCAGGGACTCTGGAGATGCCAATGCCTGGGCACACAGTTCTGCCTCAGGCCTCAAGCCCAAGGGGAGGTTGGTGACTGGGGGAGAAATGGGCACAGAAGGTGGACCAAGCAAGAGAGGAGAGGAAGGAGTTAAAAGACAGGTTTGGGCTGGAGGCGGTGTATGAGCTGGTGGAGGGGTACAGGCGGGAGGAGGGGTGCAGGCAGGAGAACAAGGAGGAATCTGTGGAGGGGGAGGAGAAGGCAATATATGGACAGGGAGAATGGTTATTGGATTTGGGGTTGAAATGGGTACTGGGGCAGAGACTGGGACAGGAACAAGGGCAGGAATTGCAGCTGGAGCTGAAGCTGGAGTGGGTCGAGGCCTAGGTGCTGGCCTGGAAACTCTCTCCCTGGCAGGACTGCAGCGGGGCGGTGTGGTGGTGCTGCGAGTTTGATGGGCGGATATGACAGGAGTGTGGTTTGCCCCTTGAGTCTCAGCCCGGGCTCCACGAAGACGCTCACTGACACGAGTCCCTGGCCTCTCAGGGGCCTTGGCCTTTTTACTGCGCCGGTGGGTGCCTCCACCAGTCCCACAGGAACTCTCATCCCCAGCCCCTGGCCCCTCCTCCTCCTCTTGGGGTAGGCGGAACACCTCCTCCTTGGCTTGGTCCAGGTCTTTGCGGGCAGCTTCCACTTGCTCCTACAACAACAGGGCCCACAAGTGGTCAGGAGGAGGCAAGCAGAGTAGAGAGTGAGTAGAAATTAGCAGCTTCCAGGCCAGGCGCAGTGGCTCATGCCTGTAATTCCAGCACTTGGGGAGGCTGAGGCCAGCGGATCACCTGAGGTCAGGAGTTCAAGACCAGCCTGGCCAACATGGTGAAACCCCGTCTGTACTAAAAATACAAAAACTAGCCAGGTGTGGTGGCACACGCCTGTAATCCCAGCTTCTCGGGAGGCTGAGGCAGGAGAACTGCTTGAACCCGGGAGGCAAAGATTGCAGTGACCTGAGATTGTACCAATACACTCCAGACTGGGCGACAGAGTGAAACTTTGTCTCAAAAAAAAAAAGAAAAAGAAATTAGCAGCTTCCAACTGCCAGCCCCATCCCTGGAAATACTCACTTCTGCCTGTTTGAGCTCCTCTCGGCTCACCTCCTCCAGTGAGGCCTCCAGGAATTTCATGGCATAACGCTCAATGGGGGTCAGCTGCAAGGAGGAGCAGTGATGATAAACATAGGAACCTGGTACCCAGGGACCCACCACCCTTATTTATTCCCAGCAGGGAAGACAGAAGGAGGGTCACAAGCCCAGGGGAAGCAGTAAAGTCAAGAACTAGTGGGTCCAACACTGACTGACCTGTTCTACGAGGGCAGCAATTTCCTGCTCAGCCCGGGACATCTCCTCATCCTCAGCCCCAGGCCGGCCAGCCTCCTCTCCCTCACAAGCAGGAAACCCATCGTTCTCATTAAATTCTGCAAGCTCAGCCACCTGTTCAGCCTTGGCCTGGGTGGCTGCACGGATATCCTCTTCATCTTCTGCCCGACACAATGCCTACCAGGGTGTATAAAAGGAAACAAAAACATGAGACTACAAGTACTTTACATCATGTGATTTGATTCAGGCAAGACCAGGCACACACCAAACTAGGTTTGCAATAGAACTCAACAACCTCCTAGGCCTCCAGAGTTACCACAACTCAGTGGTCCACAAAGGATGGAACAGATTTTACCAGGACACCCACTAGGGAAAAATGAGTATTTTAGAGATTGCTCGCTCTACCTCCCTTCCTTTAAAGCCAGCCTCAGCTCTCAAAAAACAAAAAAACAAACAAACAAAAAAGCCATCACAGAAAGATGTGAATAGAAATGCACAATTCACCTGGGCACGGTGGCTCACTCCTGTAATTCCAGTACTTTGGGAGGCAAAAGCAGGCAGATCATGAGGTCAGGAGTTCAAGACCAGCCTGACCAACGTGGTGAAACCCCATCTCTATTAAAAATACAAAAATCTGCTGGGCGTGGTGGCACGTGCCTGTAATCCCAGCTACACAGGAGGCTGAGGCAGGAGAATCGCTTGAACCCGGGAGGTGGAGGTTGTAGTGAGCCGAGATCGTGTCACTGCACTCCAGCCTGGGCGAAAGAGTGAGACTCCATCTCCAAAAAAAGTAATATAATGTCAAAAACTGCAATTATTTTTGCATCAACCTAAATACTTCTCTTAAGTGGAAATGCTAATGAAAAGGAAATAATTTTGA
>NW_012102476.1:3368297-3372685 GCF_000951045.1 Mandrillus leucophaeus | reverse complement strand
CAGCTCACGGCAATCTACGCCTCCTGGATTCAAGCGATTATCCTGCCTCAGCCTCCCGAGTAGTGGGGATTACAGGCATGTGCCACCACGCCTGGGTAATTTTGTATTTTTAGTACAGACAGGGTTTCCCCATGTTGGTCAGGCTGGTCTCAAACTCCCGACCTCAGGTGATCCTCCCGCCTCAGCCTCCCAAAGTGCTGAGATTATAGGCCTGAGCCACCATGCCCAGCCTGAACACTTACTTTATTATTTCATTTTTTGAGACAAGGTCTGGCTCTATCACCCAGGCAGGAGTGCAGTGGTGCGATCTCGGCTCACTAAACCTCTGCCTCCCGGGCTCAAGCCATCCTCCTGCCTCAGCCTTCCAAGTAGCTTGAACTACAGGCGCGTGTCACCATCCTGGCTAATTTTTATATTTTTTTGTAGAGACAGGGTTTTGCCATATTGCCCAGGTTGGTCTCCAACTCGTGAGCTCAAGTGATCTGCCCACCTTGGCCGCTCAAAGCGCTGGGATTATAGACATGAGCCACCGGACCCAGCCTTATTTTATTTTTGAGACAGGGTCTCACCCTGTCGCCCAGGCTAGAGTGCAGTGACATGACCACAGTTGACTGCAGCCTTGACCTCCCAGGCTCCTGCAATCCAGCCACCTGAGTAGCTGGGACTATAGGTGTGCACATCCAACTAATTTTTCAATTTTTGAGGAGAAAGGGTTTCGCCACGTTGCCTGGGCTGGTCTTTACTTGCCTCAAGTAATCTGCCCACCTCAGCCTACCCAAGTGCTGGGATTACAAGTATGAGCCATCACACCCGGCCTTGAACACTTTTAACCAAGACTTTCAGTTTATCTATTCTGAATAGTTTCAATTATAACAAAAACACTTTTTTTACCAAAACATTTATTGAACACATATTAATAAAAATTTTGATTTTCTTCTATTCTAGAAAATTTAAGAAATCTTGAAACATGTTACTATAGAAATGTCTGTGCAGGGTTGTGGAAGAAACAAGTCACTTACCCAACAGCCATTCTTGGGTAACAGAACCTGATTAACACTGGACAGCTGGCAGAAGTTCCTTGCTCCCAGGTGAAGGAGGCCCCAACCCAACCCCAGAAAATAAATAAGTTGTAAATAAGCCAGAGGCCTTTTTTGCTATTCCCCTTTGTCAGTGATTGCTCTAGGTATGGGCATATAGCTCAGTTTGAGCCAATGAGTTATGAAGCAAAGTCAGCTTGGAGGTCTTTTTTTTTTTTTTTTTTGAGACAGAGTCTTGCTCTGTCACCCAGGCTGGAGTACAGTGGTGCGATCTCAGCTCACTGCAAGCTCCGCCTCCCAGGTTCACGCCATTCTCCCGCCTCAGCCTCCCGAGTAGCTGGGACTACAGGCGCCCGCCACCTCGCCCGGCTAATTTTTTTTGTTTTTGTATTTTTTTAGTAGAGACGGGGTTTCACCATGTTAGCCAGGATGGTCTCGATCTCCCGACCTCGTGATCCACCCGTCTTGGCCTCCCAAAGTGCTGGGATTACAGGCTTGAGCCACCGCGCCCGGCCATACTTAATGCTTTGTACTTAATGTGAAACACTGTTTCAAACACTTATACATAATTAAATCACATTTGGAAAGGTTTTTAAAAGATTTATTCCTTGGCCCTCTCTCAAAATCTATCATAATTTTGAGGTGCTGGGTTTGAGCATTTGTGTGTTTTCAAAGCTTTCCAGTTGGGAGCCTCAGCCTCCCAAAGTGCTGGGATTACAGGTGTGAGCCACCCACCATGCCCTGCCCACGTTACTTTTAATAGGAAGTGAGGTTCCAAAGAGTGAGGATTGTAACTTGTCTTAACACTAAAGAAGCATTACTGAAATTCAAACCTAAAACTAAGGACTCCAAAATCCTGTCTTTTTTCCTACTAAATCATGTGAACCAATAAGCAATGTGCTTACAACTATCAAAGGCTGACTGTAATCTGGGAAGCAGAAAAAACATCTCTTTCCCCTGGACAAATTCAACAGACTAACAAAGGACAAGATATGCTGTAAGAATTAGCTCAACTTTAGGAACTGCCCACTCTTTTTTCACCTGCTCCAGAATATGAGTCTGCTTGCTGGCCACAGTCTCTTCTTCCTCTTCAGGGGCAGAGGACACAGATGAGCTAGAAGGTTCCTCCAGGGGCATATCAAACAGCTCTCGGATGGTCTGCTATCGGATAGAACAGAGGGAAGTGTCAGAATCAACAGAATGCTAGTCTTAGGTCTAAGCTGTAAGGCTCCAAGTTGTAAGGCTGATGGTTCTTGGAACTATCAGGGGTGCCACTAGCTGAAGACACAGGTCTGTGAAGGCCAAAGCAGTCCTTTTTGTTTTTTCTTTTTTGAGACACTTTTGCTCTCGTCACCCAGGCTAAAGTGCAATGGCGCCATCTCAGCTCACTACAACCTCCGCCTCTCAGGTTCAAGTGATTCTCCTGCCTCAGCCTGTCAAGCAGCTAGGATTACAGGCACCCACCATCACGCCTGGCTAATTTTTGTATTTTTAGTAGAGACGGGGTTTCATCATGTTGGCCAGCCTGGTCTCGAACTCCTGGCCTCAAGTGATCTGCCTGCCTCAGCCTCCCAAACTGCAAAGCAGTCTTTTTTAATAAACAGGAGCAATTCCTAAAGGCACAGCAGTTTTCTCCTGCATAGGCTAAAAGATCTTACTTAAGTACCTGTTTAAAATAGGCTGTGGTGAAGTTGCCTCCCTCAATGGCCATGTCTCCCAACATTCTCTTCTGATTTGCCTTTTTTAGGATGTTCTCCTCCACTGTCCGTTCACTGATAAGCCTAGGGGGTGATGAAGGCCATGTGTAAGCAGCCAAATATATCCAGGAAACCCCATCAGTAAAGGGGAAGTAAGGTGAGGGAAGACTAGGCAATACCTATATATGTGAACATCCCGGGTCTGGCCAATTCGGTGACAGCGGTCCTGGGCCTGAGCATCCATGGTGGGATTCCAGTCGCTGTCATAAAAAACAACAGTGTCTGCTCCTGTCAGGTTCACGCCCACACCCCCACTCCGAGTTGAAAGGATGAAGCAGAATATGCGTTTGTCTGCATTGAACCGTTCCATCAAGGCCTAGAAGGAAAGGGAAAAAAAGATGATACTGGGAGACTTATCCCCCGAAACAGGTCTAAGGCTTAGTGGCACCCCCTCTGGAAGCCCAAATCCTGGGAAAAGAAGAGAGAAGCAGAGGTGAGCCTCTAAGGGCTGCAGAAACCTGGGTTACCTGTCTCTGTTCAACTCTAGTAGACCCATCCAGGCGCAGGTAGAGATGGCCATGGTAGGTGAGAAACTGCTCCAATACATCCAGCATTCGGGTCATCTGGGTGAAGATGAGCACTCGGTGGCCCTCTGCCTTGAGCTGCCGCAACAGCACTGCCAACGTCTGCAGTTTTCCTGAAGAGATATTAAGGGATACAGGGAGCTAGCTACAAGCTGCAACGGGTAGAATGCTTAGCAATGTAAGGCTGGGGTTAAAAGGTAATCAATGCTCTAGGCCAAAGTTTCAATTAGCCTAGCTGATCAAAAATGTTTAATTACAGCAGGACATGGTGGCTTACGCTTGTAATCCCTGCACTCTGAGAAGCCGAGGCAGGTGGATCACTTTAAGTTGGGAGTTCGAGACCAGCCTGGCCAACATGAGACCCTGTCTCTACTAAAAATACAAAAATTAGCTGGGCGTGGTGGCAGGCGCCTGTAATCCCAGCTACTCAGGAGGCTGAGGCATGAGAACTCAGGCTTGAACCCAGGAGGCAGAGGTTGCAGTGAGCTGAGATCCCACCACTGCACTTCAGCCTGGGCGACAAAGTGAGACCCTGTCACAAAAAATACATATCTATATTTAACGCCATACAAGTTCTTCCTTTAAGGGCTTCACCTCTTCGGTCTGCTCCGGCCTAGAATCTAACTTCTTTGAGTCTAACTAAAAGAGTAGGGGAATACACAACATCGAGGGAAGAACAGAATCCTCAATGCTTTATGAGCAAGGGATTCTTAAGCATTACAACAGTCATACCACCTGAAATCCAGAACAGATTCACAGGATAGATGTCAATAAATCCATTGTCACAGCTTACAGACAGGGATTTAAGGTCACAGTCAGAACCATAAAGGCTCTTAGAAGGTTATCTAGTTCAACCTTCCATCAAACACAGAAACAACTTCAACATTTCTGGTAACTCAGTTTGAACTTTTTTTTTTTTTTTTTGAGATGGAGTTTTGCTCTTGTTGCCCAGGCTGGAGTGCAATGGTGCGATCTCAGCTCACGGCAATCTACGCCTCCTGGATTCAAGCGATTATCCTGCCTCAGCCTCCCGAGTAGTGGGGATTACAGGCATGTGCCACCACGCCTGG
>NW_012102476.1:3350582-3367197 GCF_000951045.1 Mandrillus leucophaeus | reverse complement strand
GTCAGTGATTGCTCTAGGTATGGGCATATAGCTCAGTTTGAGCCAATGAGTTATGAAGCAAAGTCAGCTTGGAGGTCTTTTTTTTTTTTTTTTTTGAGACAGAGTCTTGCTCTGTCACCCAGGCTGGAGTACAGTGGTGCGATCTCAGCTCACTGCAAGCTCCGCCTCCCAGGTTCACGCCATTCTCCCGCCTCAGCCTCCCGAGTAGCTGGGACTACAGACGCCCGCCACTACACCCAGCTAATTTTTTGTATTTTTAGTGGAGACGGGGTTTCACCATTCATAGGATGGTCTCAATCTCCTAACCTCGTGATCCGCCCGCCTTAGCCTCCCAAAGTGCTGGGATGACAGGCATTGAGCCACCGCGCCCGGCCAGCTTGGAGGTCTTTTGTTCCCAGAAAACTTTCTCAGACTGTTTTGTCTCAACCCCTTGTTTCTTGTTTAGAGGACTGGTGTATACCCTGGAGTTATGGCAGCCATCCTAACATGAAGAAACAAAAGCATGAGACTAAAAAGATAAAAGCTAAAGATGGTACAGCAGGGTAGAAAGATAAGGTCCTGGTCCCTTAAGGCTGGGTGCGGTGGCTCATGCCTATAATCCCAGCCCTTTGGAAGGCCAAGGCAAGGGGATCACGAGGTCAGGAGTTCGAGACCAGCCTGGCCAACATGGTGAAACCCTGTCTCTACTAAAAATACAAAAAACCCACCCAGGCGTGGTGGTGGGCACCTGTAATCCCATCTACTCGGGAGGCTGAGGCAGGAGAATAGCTTGAAACAGAGCAAAACTCTGTCTCAAAAAAAAAAAAAAAAAAAAAAAGGCCGGGCGCAGTGGCTCACGCCTGTAATCCCAGCACTTTGGGAAGCCAAGGCCGGCGGATCACGGTGTCAGGAGATCAAGACCAGCCTGACCAACATGGTGAAACCTCGTCTCTACTAAAAATACAAAAATTAGCTGGGCGTGGTGGTGCACGCCTGTAATCCCAGCTACTCAGGAGGCTGAAGCGCGAGAATCACTGGAATCTGGGAGGTGGAGGTTGCGGTGAGCCGAGATCCAGCCACAGCACTCCAGCCTGGGTGACAGAGCGAGACTCCATCTCAAAAAAAAAAAAAAGAAAGAACGAAGCACAGGTCCTAGTCCCTGAAAATATCGTTAAGCTACTGAAACAGCTACACACCACTATTCTCAGACTGGCTCATTAAGTAAACAATAAATGCTCTTGTGGTTTAAGCGACTGTTAGTTGGTTTTCTGTTACCGCCAAATAATTTTAGCCAACACAAAAAAGTCATTGTCTTTTCCAAGACCAAAATTTACTGTTCACTTCCTGTGCAGTCTTGTACCACCAGACATCTTTTTCCATACACCTAAATGAAAACTCTATGCTGCACTGTCTTACTTCCTATTGTATCCCAAATGATCAGTAAAATGTAACAGATGTTCACAAAATGATCACTGAATGAATGAGTTAGCAGCACATTTTCAACTGTCATGAAAGTCAAATTCATGGCCGGCATGGTGGCTCATGCCTGTGATTCCAGCACTTTGGAGGCTGAGGCGGGAGGATCACTTGAGATCAGGAGTTCGAGATCAGCCTGGCCATCACGGCGAAATACAAAATTTACTAAAATCTACTAAAAATACAAAAATTAGCCAGGCATGGTGGCACATGTCTGTAATCACAGCTATTCTGGAGGCTGAGGTGGGACAATCGCTTGAACCTAGGAGGCTGCAGTGAGCTGAGACTGCACCACTGCACTCCAGCCTGGGCAACTAAGTGAGACTTTATCTCAAAATAAAAGAAAGAAAAAAGAGAAAGTCAAATTTATGAATGTCAAGAATCTAACATGAGGCTTACATTTCTCTATCTTGCCCATAAGCATAACCTAAAAAACCATCTAAACCTTTACAGAAATAGCGAGAGACCTTAAACGCAGCATCCCTCTGATGTAACAGTCTTACTAGTAAGAAAGGAAGAGAAACCAAGGGTCCCACATTAGCCAACAAACTCACCGCAATCATACTGGATGAGTCTCAAGTCGGGGAACTGGGTGCGCATGTTACACACAATACGGTGCAAAGGACGAGCCCGGGGCCAGAGCTCAGAGGCCAATTGCTCCTGGAAGGCTGCCTGACGTGGGGCCAGCCAAGGAGGTGGGTGGCAGGCATGCAGGGAAGGGGGAGGTGCCTCCACAGGAGGCATGACAAAGATGAACCTGTGGAAGGAAGGCAGGCAGTGTAAAAGATGGCACTCTGAAATGCCCCAGAAGTTAACACCTTCATCAGCCCTAAGCACTACATCCACTCTGAGGCCCCAAGACCCACTCCCCATTAGCACTTAGCCCTGCCAACCTCTCAATGATTTCTGACAGCTGGTCTAGTCGCTGCTGGGGAAACAGTACAGCCCGGTGGGCAGCCTCGGTATAAGTCCAAAAGGTGGGGTGGCTGGGGCCAGGAGAACGAGGGCCGATGGGGCTGGCAACAGGTTGGGGTAGGGTACAGAAATCCAGGACTTCAGTCCCATACACAGGTGCCAGGGCCCCATGAGCCTCACTAAGTTGGAAAATCCGTTCCAGGCGTTCAGACCGCTGCCGCTTCCGCTTTTCCTCCAGGGAGTCCTGGAGGTGAGAGAGAAACAGAGAAAGTAATCAGAGCCCTCAGAGTCCACATCAAAACCTGACTGTTCTTCCCAGATAGAAATATACAGAAAACATGAGATCCAAAAATACACTATGCTTTTTGTAGTTTTCCAAGTTATCAATGAGAACTATTCTTTTCACAATATTAAGTAACTTCTCTGTAAGAGAAAACTGATCTTTCCTTGCATGCTACCAAAGCAGAATGACTGAATATTCAAAATTAAGATCTATAATTTCAACAAGTTTATAGAATGGACAATTTATGGGTATTTTCCTATGTAACACTCAACTCCAGGACTACAGCCTTCTTCAAATCACTGACCAGGATACAGAGAGGCCAATCAAATCCAGACAAGGTTTTTGCCAAAGGCCAGACTGGAATGGGGTGGAAAGGGAACAGCTAACCAGACATGCAGGTCTCGTCACTCTGAGACAGAAAATGGGCAACCTGGCAGTAAGGAGACCAGGATGACTTTGACCCAATCCTTTCCCATCTTTGTGCTTCCAGTTTCACAGTTTGTAAAATTTCTTTGTATCACTTATGCTTGTAGTTACACATTTGTATGATTATTTGACTAACATCTGTCCACTACACGGTAGGCCCCATATAACATGAATTATGCCTTGCTCACCATAATCACCCAGTAACTAGCACAATTAAGCTTCCAATACATCTATCTGTTAACAAAATGAATAAATGAGAGAGACTAGACCCCAGGAGATAGTTGTGAAAAGAGGAGTGTTCCAAATCTCCTTCCTGATACCAAGTATCACCTCTTGGTTTGAAGTGCTCTAAGTGATGGAAAAAAAGTGTCCTAGCAGAGGGAAAAACCAATAGATTCAAAGAGCTAGTTCCTTTTGAGGCTAGCTCTCAACAGTAACAAAAAGAGAAAATCTGGCCAGGAGCAGTGGCTCAAGCCTATAATCCCAGCACTTTGGGAGGCCTAGGCGGATGGCTTGAGCCTCCTGTTCAAGAACAGTTTGGGCAACATGGCAAAACCCCATCTCTACAAAAAAATACAAACAAGGGCCAGGCGCGATGGCTCACACCTGTAATCCCAGCACTTTGGGAGGCCGAGGTGGGCGGATCATGAGGTCAAGAGAACGAGACTATCCTGTCCAACATGATGAAACCCCATCTCTACTAAAAATACAAAAAAAATTAGCTGGGTGTAGTGGTGCGAGCCTGTAGTCCCAGCTACTCAGGAGGCTGAGGCAGGAGAATCGCTTGAACCTGGGAGGTGGAGGGTGCAGTGAGCCAAGATCGCACACTGGACTCCAGCCTGGTGACAGAGTGAGTCTCCGTCTCAAAAAAAGAAACAAGTAGCCTGGCATGGTGGCACGAATCTGCAGTCCCAGCTACTTGGAGGGCTGAGATGGAAGGTTCACTTAAGCCCAGGAGGCTGCAATGAGCAGAGATTGTGCCACTGCACTCTAGCCTGGGTGACAAAGTGAGACACTGCCTCAAAAAAAAAGACTATTTGTAAACCATACATCTGAAAAAGGATCTGTAACCAGAATATATAAAGAACTCTTACAACTCAATAATAAAAAGACAACCCATTTTAAAAGGGCAGAGGATCTGAACAGATAGTTCTTCAAAGATACACAAATGGCCAACATAGTATTTCAACCACATGAAATAAAGCTCAACATCAGCCAACAGGGAAATTCAAATCAAAATCACAATGAACTACTACTTCACACCCAGCAGGATGGCTATAATCAAAATAAGTGTTGATGTGCCTCAGCCTTTGGGAGGCTGAGGCACGCAGATCACTTGAAGTCAGGAGTTCAAGACCAGCATGGCAAACATGGTAAACCCCATCTCTAGTAAAAATACAAAAAAATCCGGCCAGGCACAGTGGTTTACGTCTATAATCCCAGCACTTTGGGAGGCCAAGGCGGGCGGATCACCTGAGGTCAGGAGTTCGAGACCAGTCTGGCCAACATGGTGAAACCCTCTCTCTACTAAAAATACAAAAACTAGCCAGGCATGGTGATGCCATGCCTGTAGTCCCAGCTACTTGGGAGGCTGATGCAGGAGAATCGTTTGAGCCTGGGAGACGGAGGTTGCAGAGAGCTGAGGTGGTGCCACTTTACTCCAGCCTGGGCAACAGAGCAAGACTCTGTCTCAAAAATAAAATATCGGCCGGGCGCGGTGGCTCAAGCCTGTAATCCCAGCACTTTGGGAGGCCGAGACGGGCGAATCACAAGGTCAGGAGATCGAGACCATCCTGGCTAACCTGGTGAAACCCCGTCTCTACTAAAAAATACAAAAAAAACTAGCCGGGCGAGGTGGCGGGCGCCTGTGGTCCCAGCTACTCAGGAGGCTGAGGCAGGAGAATGGCGTGAACCCGGGAGGCGGAGCTTGCAGTGAGCTGAGATCCGGCCACTGCACTCCAGCCTGGGCGACAGAGCAAGACTCCGTCTCAAAAAAAAAACAAAGGAAAAGAAAAAAAATATGGACTCAAATGTGGAGAAACTGGAATCCTCACAGACTGCTGGTGCTAATGTCAAATGTTGCAGCCACTTTGGAAAAGTCTGGCAGTTCCTTAAACAGTTAACACCTAGTTACAATATAACCCAGCAATTCTTCTCCTCAGTATGTATCTAACAGTAACTGAAAACACCTGTCCATACAAAAACTTGTACATGAAATGTTCACAACAGCATTGTTCATAATAGCCATAAAGCAGAAGTAATACATGTTTCCATCAACTCAAGGAAGGATAAAATGTGGTATCCATACATTATTATTCAACATAAAAACAAATGAAGTACTGATATATGCTACAACACAATAAACTTCAAGGAACATTAATCTAAGTGCAAGATGCCAGTCACAACAGACCACACATTATACATTATGACTCCATAGGCAAAACTAGAGACAAAAAAGTAGGATGGTGGTCATTCAAGACTAGGAGGGATGGAGGGATTGAGGAATGCTAGCTAACAGGTGCAGTGTTTCTTTTTGGGGCCATGGAATGGTTCTGATTCTGTTGATGATTGTACAACTCTATAAATATATTAAAAAACTATTATACAGTTTAGGGCCAGGCGTGGTGGTTCACACCTATAATCCCAGCATTTTGGGAGACCAAGATAGGAGGATCACTTGAGGCCAGGAATTCGAGACCAGCCTGATCAACACAGTGAGACCCCCATCTCTATTTAAAAAAAAAAAAAAAAGCTATTGTACACTTTAAATGGGTAAATTGGATAGTATATGACTTACAACACAAACTGTTAAAAAAAAAAAAAAAAAAAGTGGCAAGAGGCTATTATCTACTTGCAGAGCAATCAAAATTCAACGTATCACCCAAGATGGGGGAAAAAAAATTCAGCAGACTACACGTCGTCACTCTTGGCTTTTCTCCCTCTACTCTCTACTTCCAACCAGCCATGACCAACCTAGCGGCTGGTCAGGTAAAGACCAAAGGTGGAGTCAATGGCAATGGTGGAGGGTGGGGGAGTAAGCGGGAAGCAAAGACTAAGCAGCAGCTCTGATTATAGTGGGGAAAACCCAGAGGGCCTGGAGGGACCCACTGGACCTTCCTTCTCCTTAGTTCTGGGTTACTTAAGCTGAAACTGTGAGTTTAACTCAACTACTACACAGACATGGGCCTATATACATAGTACAGGAAAGAAATGGCTACCAGAAATCATAAAAGGGACAGAGAAGAGTTCCTTTTACTGCCCATTTATTACCATGCAGGTTAAAAAACGGGAAAAGAGGCCGGGCGTGGTAGCTCACGCCTGTAATCCTAGCACTTCAGGAGGTCGAGGCAGGCGGATCATGAGGTACACACCCAGGGAAGAGAAGGGACTTGTCCAAATGTCACTCAAGTACTTGGTCCATAACATTAAGCTTTGTAATTCACCAGGTTAAATGTGACATCGTTCCATCCACCCTACCAATACTCCAAAGAAACTCAACTTCCTGTTCCCTCTCGAGGAAGTAAAACTTACCAGATAAAAAGGGGAACGAGGTGGTGGGGGGGGCTGGCGTCGAGGCCGGGGGCCACCAAACGAGGTAGCAGTGGAGGGAGGGCTGGGGGGATCAGAGCGCAATGTCAGTGTGTCAGGCTCATCCTTGGAAACAGGCAGCCGGGATACCATGGTGACAGGCAAGGGAGCGGCACCAGATGCCGAAACCGCAAGGGAAGATGCCTGGGAAGCTGGGGACTGTGTGGAGGCTGGGGCCAGCGCCAAGGTCTGAGCTGCAGCCGGGCCCAGCGTAGGAACTGGGGCAGGGCTCAAGGTCAGTGTCTGCACTGAAGCTGGGGCCAGGAGTGAAGCAGATGACGATGCTGGAGCCAAAGTCAGCGTGTGAGCTGCGGCTGGGCCCATCGGAGAAGCTGGAGCCAGAGGAGGTGCTGGAGCCAGAGACAGCGTCTGAGTTGGACCCAGTGGTGGTCCTGGTGCCAAAGACAGTGTCTGGGCTGGAGTTGGTACCAGGGATGATGCTGGAGTTAATGACAATGTCTGAGTTGGAAAGGGTCCCTGGGGGTTCCCCGTGCCCAAAGAGAGTGTCTGAGATGGAGATGAGCCTCCAAGAGTGGGTGCTAAAGCTGGGGCTAGGGCCAGTGTCTGTGTAGAAGCCGGGCTCGGGAGAGGTGATGGAACCGGGGCTGGTAGCAAAGTTTGAGTTGATGATGAAGCCAACACAGGGGTTGGAGCTGGTACCAGTGAAGCTGAGGCTAAAGAGGTTCCTGGAGTAGACGATGGAGCCATAACTGGAACCGGAGTCTGTGATGAAGCCAGGACAGGAGCAGGACCTGGCGATGGTGCCAGGACTGGAAGAGGAGCCAGAGGAGGAGCTGGAGAAGGAGCCAGAATTGCTGTCTGTGGAGATGCCATAGGAGCCAGAGGGGTGGCTAGAGCCTGAGATGCAGAAGATGCTGGAGCCAGAAGGGAAGCCTGAGCTGGAGCTGGATTTGGTGCTGCCGGAAAAGGATTGGCCAGAGCTGAAGCTGGCACCAGGACAGGTGAGCATGCTGGGGCCACGGTTGAGTTCAACCCTGGAACATGTGAAGAGGTGGGAGCCAACAACAGAGGGTGACCAGGTGTCTGAGATGAAGACAGGGACGGAGCTGTGGCCAAACCTAGAGTCAAGGCTGATGCTGACGGGGAAGCACCAGATGGTGCCAAGGATGGAGGTCCAGGAGCCGCTGGGACAACAGGTGCCAGTGGTGGAGTCACACTAGTCAACAGAGCTGGGCTCGAAGCGGAAACAGGCAAGGGGGCTGAGATGGGGATGGTGAGTGGAGCCGAGGCTGGGGCAGGAAGTGTGGTGGGGACAGAGATGGGGAGTGAAGATGACGCTGGAACTGAGACTGTAGAGGACACAGGACTAGCAAGAGGAGAGGAGTTGGGAATTGGCATTGGAGAAGAGGCTGGCCCAGGGAGTGAGGATGGCACATGGAGAGGAGAAGAGATGGTCAAGGGGGCAGTTCCGGGGGTTGAAGCTGTGGAGAGAGAGAATGAGTTAGCCCCAGAATAACTTCCTGACCCTTTCCTGACTCTGTCCCACCTTTCCCTTACCCCCAAGCTTCCCATTTCCCCGAAGGCATTCACTCCCACAACATGAAGTCAAACATCCAAGTAATCTGACAACTTTAGATTTTCTTTCCCTCCAAGATTCCAGCAAATGTATCTTGAAATTAGGTCAGGGCTCAGGCAGCCCAGTTCCGGGGCCCCCTACATACCAAGGCAGTATGCTGATATGAAGAAACTTGCACTAAAACTAACAAACCTTCGGGCAACCCCATCTCATCTCCATTCCTGGCAAGGATTTCTGGCCTCAGCCACCTGGACTCACCACTGACTTCAGGTGAAGGACTGTGGACCAGCTTGAGAAGAGGCCTCACCAGAGTGGGTGTGGGCATGGGGGCTCGGGCAGTACCCAGAGTAGGTGTGGGTAGCCGGCCAGGGGTTAACGTGGGGCGTGGATTCAACACAGCTGGAAGCCCAGAGCTCGGAGGCCGGGGTGCTGGGGCCAACGGAGGAACAGGAGTCAGTCCATCCCGAGGGGCTTGTCTCACTACAATCTTCACCACGCCTGTATTATTCACCATGGTTGGTGGCACTGCAAGAGGAAGCTACACTGAGAGGAAGGTAGAAAAGAAACAAGAGACCCAAAGGATGGAAGAAGTCCAGGGGCAGGAGAAGGTGGCAGACAGGTATCGTAGATATTCGTAAGGGAAAACAACACTAAGGAAAGGCTGGACAGACAGTAGCCCAGCGCATGCCTGGAAGGACCAAGGCCAGCAAGGGCTAAGGAATTAGGAAGGCCAGGAGCCTCACCCTGGTTAGCAGCAAGCGGAAGGCTGAGGCCAGTGGGGGCAAGGGTGGTGCTGGGGGTCGAAGAAGGCAGCACAGAGACAGGGGTAGGGCCAGGGGTCGGGGCCACGGCCTGGATGAGGGCCACATGGGCAGGCTGGCTGATGAGGTGGTGCTGCCCCCCTGCTGACACGAGGTGCACCACATTCCCTGGGTTAAGGGAAGAGAGAAAGAGAGAGAGAGAAGCAGCTATCAGCCTGAGGAGGGCAGAGGCAAGGCAAGAAGAGAGGGAAAGAACAGAGGGAATAAATTCTCTAGAATGACCTCTTCCCTATCTTTATCCAAGATCCCTCCAACCATGCCCGTTGGCCCCACCCACCAAAAGCTTGGGAAAGAAACATTAAGGCTGACATTTAAAAAAGTCACAAAAACAAAGAGACAGGGAAGAGGAGGAAAAAGGCAGGACAGGGGGTGGGTTTTACCTACTTTGCAGCGGGCGGGGCTGCCCCACAGCAAGCTGGCGCACCTGGGCACCAGTCAGTGTCAGCTTGTTGCCCTGGATTTGGAAGGTGAGAGGTTTGCTTCCCCCTGCATTAGCCACTGGACGTTGTGCCAGTGAGGCTAACTGCCCGATGCTGACCACTTCACCTGCTAAAAACAGAGAAGGCCTTACTGTACACAAGGTTCATCCTGCTCAACACCACTTCACAGACCCCATGAAGCACACCTCTCCCCTGAGTGTCCAGTCCAACCAACCACACCTTTCCCACAATTTACTGTGTCCCAACAAACTCAGTCTCCACCTACAGCCTTTGAGCTTTTGATGTGCTACTCCTTCCAATCCCATTTGCTTAGCAATCTCCTTTATATTCTCTAACACAGCTTGCCACAAGACTGAGTTAACCACCACCCTCTGCTCTACACTGCCCTTTTACCCCAAATACTTTTCTACCGCTAGGCTTACCACTATTTATTCACCTATGTGTCATCTCCCTATGTCAATTCCTTAAGGGCTCTTAATTATGATCTAGGGCCGGGCGCGGTGGCTCAAGCCTGTAATCCCAGCACTTTGGGAGGCCGAGACAGGCGGATCACGAGGTCAGGAGATCGAGACCGTCCTGGCGAACACGGTGAAACCCCGTCTCTACTAAAAAATACAAAAAACTAGCCGGGCGAGGTGGCGGGCGCCTGTGGTCCCAGCTACTCAGGAGGCTGAGGCAGGAGAATGGCGTGAACCCGGGAGGCGGAGCTTGCAGTGAGCCGAGATCGCGCCACTGCATTCCAGCCCGGGGGACAGAGCGAGACTCCGTCTCAAAAAAAAAAAAAAAAAAAAATTATGATCTAACAACGTCTGGTGTAATACCTAACATGCTGGCTGCCTCAATTTTTTTTGACACAGGGTCTTGCTCATGATTGCAGCGGCACAACCATGGCTTACTGCAGCTTCCAAACTCCTGGCTCAAGCAATCCTCCAACCTTGGCCTCCCAAAGCGCTGGGATTATAGACATGAGCCATTATGCCTGACCCGGCTGCCTAAAATTTGATGCTGTCATAGTCCTGAGCTTTCCTCCCATCTCAAGTCCCTCACCACAGAGCCCTGGGAACTTACAGGGCAGGCGAGCTTGCATATCGGGAGATAGAATGAGGCGCTGTGGTGCAGGAGTCGGAACTGGCACTGCTGTCGTGGTAGCAGTTGCCGTGGTGGTAGAAGTGGTGGTGGCAGCAGCAGGAGGGAAGGTGTAACCTGGTGGCACTGTCAGGGGCTTCAACAGGCTAGAGGAGCCTGGAGGTGGGGCTGGGCTCAGGCGAACTGGGGCAGGTGGTGTTGGCTTTAGGGACAAGGTTGGCGTGGGAGGCCGTGAGGTCCCACTCAGGACTCCCAGGGGGGATGGCAACACTGCAGACACAAAGCAAACACCTGTCAGATATACCCTGACTAAAGCCTTGGCCTGGTCCCAGAAGCCTCCATCCTCCCTTCCAGCCCATCAAATACTAGACCCCTGTCCCCAGCCCAGCTCCTCAAACCCTTTAATTTCACTACTTCTTCCTCAGTCTGAACAACTTTTCTGAAGCACCACGCATCATCCTTGGCTCCCTTTCAACTCACCCTGAGTGAGAGAACCACTGTTTGGCTGCAGTGGAGGCAAGATGACAGGGCCAGGAGGCCGAGATGCAGGAATAAGCGGGGGCCCAGCAGGTGAGGCTGAAACCATCAGTGGTGCTGGCAGCACTGAGGGGGCTGGGCCAGGGGTGGGCTGCGCTGAGAGCTCAGGACCTGGAGGGGGTCGAACCGGGACAGGGCCCAGGGGCGTCCGTGGGTTGTTCACTACGACCACTGTCCGGCCTTCTTGCTTAGGTACTGGCTGCAGCATCCTATGAGGAAAAATTTAGGGAGTGGGTAGGGAGAGAAGGAGAATAAGAGGTAGCAAAATCAAAGAAAAGAAGAAAATGAAGCAGGGAGACAGATTATAAAAGCAAAGGAAAGGAAAGAGACCCAAAGGAGAAAGAGGAATAGGAATTTAAGATAATCAGAAAGCACAAAACAGACAGAATGGGAGAAAAAGTGACTAACACAGAAGCCCATCCCAGCACCCTCTTCTAGTTATTCTCTCCCCGATTCCCTCCACATGTCTGCACCCATCCCATACAAATATTCCAGCCTTGTATCCAACTCTTTTCTTCCCATCCCAGGCCCCTCCGGCCAGCTTTCAGCCACTTATTCTAGGAACCATCCCCTCATTCCTTAGTCCTTGTACCTGTTGACCTTCATCTTGACTGGCTTGGGCCGGGGTGGGGGATCAGGAGCAGTAGCCACCTCTAGCAGTACCCGGCGAGAGAGGCGGTGCCGGGGCAGAAATGTGTCTGTCTCATATCGAGAGACACGACCTTCCAGGCCAATAAGGTCAAATCGACCCATGTCTATCCGCTGCCACAAGAAAGAACACAAAGCACAGTCACAAAGAACAAAATCACACATCCTTTGAAATGTAGATGTAGCTGGAGGCCATTATCCTTAAGTGAATTAACACAGAAACAGAAAACCAAATACCACATGTACTCAGACACAAGTGGGAGCTAAACATTGGGCACGCATGAACATAAAGATGAGAACAAGACACACCAGAAACGACTGGGTGAAAGGGCTGAAAAACTACCTGTTGGGGACCATGCTCACAACCTGAGTGACAGGATCAATTGTACCCCAAACCTCAGCATCATGCAATATACCCCATGTAAGAGACCTGCACATGTACACCCTTACTCCAAAATAAAAGCCTGGGCGTGGTGGCTCAAACCTGTAATCCCAGCACTCTGGGAGGCCAAGATTGGGGAACTGTGTGACCCCAGGAACTTGAGATCAGCCTAGGCAACATAGTAAGACCCTGTCTCTACAGAAAATAAAAAATTAGCCAGGCATGTTAGCACGCACCTGTAGTCCCAGCCACTCAGGAGACTCAGGCAAGAGGATTGCTTGAGTCCAGGTGGCTGAGGCTGCAGTGAGCTATGATCATGCCACTGCACCCCAGCCTGGGCCACAGAACAAGACTCTGTCTCAAAAGAAAAAAAAAGTAAAAAAATAAATAATAGGCAGGGCACTATGGCTCACACCTGTAATCCTTCTACTTTAGGAGGCCAAAGTGGGCAGATCACTTGAGGCCAGGAGTTCGAGACCAGCCTAGCCAACACGGTGAAACCCCATCTCTACTAAAAATACAACCAGAGTGGTTGTGCACACCTGTAGTCCCAGCTGCTCAGGAAGCTGAGGCACAAGAATCGAGAATCACTTGAACCCAAGAGGCAGAGGTTGCAGTGAGCCGAGACTGCACCATTGTACTTCAGCCTGGGTGACAGAGTGAGACTCGGTCTCAAAAAAAAAAAAAAAAAAGTAGTAATAACAACACAATGCACAGTGTCAAAGATGCCAATTTTACAATAATTTATTGGATATGATGCCAAAAGCACAGCCAACAAAAGAAAAAAATAGATAAATTGGACTACATCAAAATTTGTAACTGAGGGCCGGGTGCAGTGGCTCACGCTTGTAATCCCAGAACATTGGGAGGCCAAGGCGGGCAGATTACCTGAGATCGGGAGTTCCAGACCAGCTGAGCAACATGGTGAAACCCCATCTCTACTAAAAATACAAAAATTAGCTGGGCATTGTGGCACTCACCTGTAGTCCCAGCTAGTTGGGAATGAGCCAGGAGAATCACTTGAACCCAGGAGGTTGAGGTTACAGTGAGCTGACACTGCACCACTGTATACCAGCCTGAGCAACAGAGTGAGACTCCATCTCAAAAAAAAAAAAAGGGGGTGGGGCCAGGCACAGTGGCTCATGCCTGTAATCCCAGCACTTTGGGAGGCCGACGCAGACAGATCACCTCAGGTCAGGAGTTTGAGATCAGTCTGGCCAGCATGGTGAAACCCCATCTCTACTAAAAACAAAAATTAGTTGGGCATGGTGGCACATGCCCGTAATCCCAGTTACTGGGGAGGCTGAGGCAGAAGAATTGCTTGAACCCGGGAGGTGTAGGCTGCAGTGAGCCGAGATCGCACCGTTGGACTCTAGCATGGGCAACAAGAGTAAAACCCAAAAAAAAAAAAAAATTTAAAACGAGGTGTGGTAGCTCACGCCTATAATCCCAGGGCTTTGGGAGGCCAAGGTGGAAGGATCACTTGAGGCCAGGAGTTCAAGACCCATCTAGGCAACATATCAACACCCGATCTCTACAAAAAAATTAAAATAAAAAATAAAAAAATCACTCAAGTATAGTGGTACATGCATATAGTTTCAGCTATTTGGCCCAGGAGTTTGAAACCAGCCTGAGCAACATGGTGAGACACCATCTCTACAAGAAAACTAAAAAAAAAAAAAATTAGCGAGGCCGGGTGCGGTGGCTCATACCTGTAATCCCAGCACTTTAGGAGGCTGAGATGGGCAGATCGCGAGGTCAAGAGATGAAGACCATCCTGGGAAACATGGTGAAACCCCATCTCTACTAAAAATACAAAAATTAGCTGGGTGTGGTGGTACACGCCTGTAGCCCCAGCTACTCAGGAGGCTGTGGAGAATTGCTTGAACCTGGGAGGCAGAGGTTGCAGTGAGCCAAGATGGCACCACTGCACTCCAGCCTGAGGTCAGAGCGAGACTCCGTCTCAAAAAAAAAAAAAAAAAAAAAAAACCAGGCATGGTAGTGCATATCCGTGGTCCCAGCTAGTCAGAAGGCTGAGGTGGGAGGACTACTTGAGCCCAGGAGTTCAAGGCTGCAGTGAGCTATGATTGTATCACTGAACTCTAGCCTTGGTGACAGAGATAGACCTTGTCTCGGGGAAAAAAAAAAAAAAAAAACACCAAAAACAAGTGTTTGCGCATCAAAAAACACTATCAACAGAGTGAAGACAACTCATGGAATGTGACAAAATATTTGCAAGTCATACATCTGGTAACGGGTTAATTTCCAAAGTATATAATGAAGTCCTACAGCTCAACAACCACCACACAAACACCCAAAATAAACAAGTCTTCAATAGACATTTATCCAAAATAGACAAGTGGCCAATGAGCACATGAAAAGATCCTTGACAGCCCTCATCATTAAGGAAATGCAAACCAAAACCACAATGAAATACCAATTCACACTCATTAATATGGGTGTAATAAAACAAAGAACAGGTAATGGCAAGGATGTGGAAAAATTAGAACCCTTGTGCCCTGCTAGGGTGGAAATGTAAAACATGCAGCTACTATGGAAAACAGCGTAGAGGTTTTCCCAATATGCAGAAATCGAATTACTGTATGTTACAGCAATATTCCTTTTAAGTAAATACCCAAAGTAAAAAGCAGAGATATTTGTACATCCATGTTCACAGCCTTATTCACAAGAGACAAAAGGTGGAAAGAATCCAGGTGCCCACTGATAGATGAATGGATAAACAAAATGTGATGCAAATGCTCCCAGACTTACGATGAAGTTACATCCCAATAAACCCTCAGCAAATCGAGAATTTAATGCCCTTTAATACCCTTGACAAGCCCATCAAAAAGTAAAAAACTGTAAGCTGAATCATTCTAAGTCCAGATGCTCCTCAATTTACAATGGGGTTACATCCTGATAAATTCACAGTGAAGCCAAAAAAATATTAAGTTGAACCATCGTTAAGTCACATGACTAGAGTACAACAAAACTAAGGGAACGATACTTAGGGGAGTAATAAGGATGCAAAAGTCAGACCCTAGTCTAACGAAAAGAGGTACATGGTTGGGGTAATGCCAATAATCTTTATATTTCACATTAATGGAATCATACTTACCTGGAGGGGATGGACATCCGTGGCCCTTAGCACCAGAGAGGCGGTGCTGAAGCAGATGCCTGGGGTGATGAAAGGGGAGGTAACCGGTCGAGGGTCGAACAGATTTGGATGATTGCAAACTTTTCTCAGCTGCATCAAAATGTTGATGACGCTCATGAAATGGCCTGTGGCTAGTGTCTCCTTAGTTCTAGGGAAAGAGGAAAAATAAATGGGACGCCCTAACAGCCATCTACACTTCAATCTCGAGTCCCAGGGCCCACCCTCTTTCCTCCCTTACGTGGTTTGTGCCATGAAGTCATCATAGAGACAGCGTTGACGCTTGGAGAGCCTGCAGCGGATAACATGCTCATACTTTTTGGGCATCTGCTTCTCAACATCCACCTTAACTCGGCGCAGTAAAAAAGGCCTCAAAACCTAAAAGCAAATTAAGCAGGAGGCTAAACAGGAGAACTCAGGCACCAAACCCCAGCCTAAGCCCCTCAGTAAACACGAATGGAGCCATACGGCACACCATATCAGACACCAACCACACAGAGATGAGTCAACTGCAAGCCCTCAAGGGATCTGCCATCTGCTGAAGGAGACAGACACAAAATGATACCACGACATAGGAAGTGATATAAGGAAGCACTGTGGGCAGACCAACTATGCAGGAGAGAAAACTCAAACTAGATTTTGAGGAGTGATTGTAAGTTTACAAGATGATGCAAATAAATCTAGAAGATGAGGAGAACAGAAACTGTGGCCTTGACGGGAAATAAAACGAAAGGCAAATCTGAAATCTCACAAGATAAAATCCGATAGGACACAGTCATCAATGTCTACAGTGACATGGTGGAAGGAAGGGAGGTAAATGAAGGAAAAGTAACAGTTAAGGAAGACTTCCTGTTTTCTAGCTTAGTTTACCAAATGACAGTGATTGACCAAGATGGCCTTACAACAGGCTATAAGGCCAGAGATGTCTGGCTTAGAACAGTGTTGAGTTCAAGAGGAACTTTCAATTAATGATACCAAATCAGAAATCTAAATACAAGTCAAGTGATCTAGAAAGTCAAGGACTTTTAGCACAGATTGGAGAGTCTTTATCACATAAGAAATAGTCAAAGCTTTAGGAACGAGAAGGCCTGTGAGATATGTAGACTGAGAAGACAAAAAAAAGTAAAGATTGGAATGCTGAAAGATGTTGTGATTTAAAAGCTGGGCAAAAAAGGAGAGCCAAAGAAGACCAGAGAGAGAAACATCACCAATATGAAGTTGAAGAAATCCAGGTAAAGAGAAATCCAAGCAGGGACCAATCAGCAGTACCATTCTACTCAAAGACAATAAGGACAAAAACATCACCATAAAAAAAAAAAAAAAAAAAAAAAACAGGCTGGGAA
>NW_012102476.1:3322015-3350532 GCF_000951045.1 Mandrillus leucophaeus | reverse complement strand
CTCAAAAAAAAAAAAAAAAAAAAAAAACAGGCTGGGAATGGTGGCTCACGCCTGTAATCCCAACACTTTGGGAGGCCAAGGGGGACAGGACAGATCATTTTAGGTCAGGAGTTTGAGACCAGCCTGGCCAAGATGGCAAAAACTGCCTCTACTAAAAATAACAAATATTAGCTAGGTATGGTGGCGCAGACCTGTAACCCCAGCTACTCAGGAGGCTGAGGCAGGAGAATCGCTTGAACCCGGGAGGTGGAGGCTGCAATGAGCCAGATCGCGCCACTGCACTCCAGCCCGTGGGACAGAGCGAGACTCTGTTACAAAAAAAAAAAGGCCAGGCGCGTGACTCACGCCTGTAATTCCAGCATTTTGGGAGACCAAGGCAGGCGGAACAAGAGGTCAGGAGATTGAGACTAACCTGGCTAACACGGTGAAACCCCGTCTCTACTAAAAATACAAAAAATTAGCTGGGCGTTGTGGTGGACGCCTTTAGTCCCAGCTACTCGAGAGGCTGAGGCAGGAGAATGGCATGAACCTGGGAGGCAGAGCTTGCAGTGAGTGGAGATCGAGACACTGCACTCCAGCCTGGGCAACAGATCGAGACTCCATCCAAAAAAAAAAAAAAAAAAAAAAACCAAACAGAATGGATGACTAAGATGAGGTCATTCAATCTGGCAATGGGTAGTCACTAAAACATTGCAGCTTGACAACTGAGTGAGTTCAGCCTGGCACTGACTTCCCTCTCCCCAAGGGTTTCCTGGGCAATGCTCAGGAATGGTTCCTCACCATTCCCAATACCCTGACAAACTGTTGCAGGCCCTACCTTGTGGAGGCGTTTGACAAGACCTTCATTATACTCTTGGCTGCCCTCAATCATGCCAGTTAGGGGATTAGAGAACCACTCCTTGAACTCGCGATGAGACTGGAAGACATGGGGCATCAAAAAGTGCATCAAGGACCACAGCTCCATGAGGCTGTTCTGCAAGGGAGTTCCTGTCAGGAGCAGGCGCCTCTGGCTGCAAAGAGACAGAGAGAATCAGAGGGAGGATGATCAGCAGCTCCCAACCTTCTGAGCATTCTGATACATTCCTCAACCCAGGCAGCCCTCCCTTCAAGCCAAGTCAACCCTCCCATGAATCCCCATCTCCATCTCCACCTGTTGAAGTTGAGGAGTGACTGCCAGCGCTGTGACTTGAAGTTCTTGATGTTCTGCGCCTCATCCAGAATGAGATAGCGCCAATTCTTGCGGCGGAAGGCCTGGTGGTCCTGCAGCACCAGCTTGTAAGATGTGATACAAACATGGAAGGCATTGGGCTTGGTCCAGCCCTGAAGGATCAAAGACAGAAAGTAGCAGATAGTGGGATGAAAAGAAAAGAGAGCCAAGGGAAGACATGCTAAACTCCTCAAAGGACAGAAATCAGGTTGGAAGAAAAGAGAAAGTCCCAGCAAAAGAATGGAGCGACAGAAAGAGGAGGGGCTGGGCATGGTGGCTCACAGCTATAGTCTCAGTACTTTGGGAGGCTGAGGTGGGAGGATCTCGAGCCCATGTGCTCAAGGTCAGCTTGGTTAACATAGACCCATCTCTATCTTTGCAAGAAATTTAAAAATTAAAAAAAAAAAGAAAAGAAAAGAAAGTGGAGGAAAAGGAATTCAACTGAAGAAAGGGCTTAAAAACAAAGGAAGCATCCATGGGGGGAAAGTGACCACATGAAAGATCGAACCTGCCGCTTGAGCTTCCTCTCTTTCTGGGCTCCATAGTAAGTGAGGATTTTAAAGCTGGGGCACCACCGTTTCAACTCCATTTCCCAGTTCAACATCACACTGGTGGGAACAATGATTAAATGGGGACCCCAGTTACCTGTTTGACAAAAAAATGAGAGATGGTAAGGAAATGTAAATTCTGTGGTTCCGACTCCTCAGTTATAACCCTGACCACCCTTTGGCCCTTCCTAGGAATCCCTCCTCTCTATACAGTTAATGACCAGAGTCAATGAAGCAGGAGTCAATGAAGCCGGAGTCATCACTAACAAGCTCCCCAGGGAGCTAGACTAGGGGGCACAAAAGAAGGGGCCTTGCCTACTTACCTTTCTCACAAGCCAAGTGGGCAAGCAGGGAGATGGTCTGGATGGTCTTCCCAAGCCCCATCTCATCAGCAAGAATGCCATTAAGCTTCTTCTCATACATGGTAACCAGCCAGTCTAGGCCAATGTGCTGGTACTCCCGGAGCTGGCCCCGCAGAAGCAGAGGGATGGGCGTCTTTACCTGGCAGAGAGAAAAAAGAGGTAACACAATGGAAATGAGGCATTTATCATGGAGACACGAGAAAACTCAAGACAAGAGAAAGGAGAGGCCAGAACCTGGGGATACCTGGGTAGTGGCCAGCGTGTAACCCTTGGGCTGGAGACTTTCAGCTGCTGCAGCAATGTCAGTAATTTCTTTCTTTGGACCTAGAGTAGTGGTGGGCCCTGGAGTGGGAGGCCCGCTGCCTGCATCTGCCTCACTCCGCTCTTCATCCCTGGCAAGCAAGTACTCCACCCCAAAATCATCATCTTCCTCCTCTTCATCTGCTTGGCTCTGTGATTGGGCATCCTCAGACTCTTCAGACTCAGATTCCTCTGATGCTGAACTTCCACTTGTTTCTTCCTCTTCTGAATGTTCATCTTCCTCATCCTCACTCTGGTCCTCCACAGAGTCTAAAGTGTAAGACCAAGGCTTACTGCTCACAATACCTGCTCCTCCAATGGCCACCCTCCCCGGCTCCTGCTTCATGACCACATATTCACCTGACTGACTGCTACTATCCTCCTGAGGAGCTTCTTCCGCTTCCACGGCCCCCTCTGGTTCACAGTCAGAGCTATTAGCATCAACCTCATCTTCATCCTCATCATCACTGCTCCCAGAACCTGGGGCATAGGCTCCTGCATACTGCTGCAACAGCTCCTCCATGGAAAGCTCACCTGGAAGAGAAATAAAAGCGAAGCTTTTGGCTACTCTGAGGGGAGGCAGACGGGGAGGTCTGAGTGGTACCAATTAATTTTACCTAGGTCTCTGTAGATACTGCTAGGCCGAGGTCTGAGGGGAGGCAAAATAGCTTACTTTCAGCATCAGCTAGCAAAACCAAGCCCCACAACCTGGGGGATGTACCATGGGAATTGGGAAGAACATTATCAACCTGATGAGCCTCTCAAGGTCCATGTCAGATACTGCCAATATCTTCTTACATTAGCTCTTCCCTCCATTTCACTCCCACATCACCATTTAAACTTCTATCATAATCACTCATCACTTTCTAATCATTATTCGTTTACAAGTCTGTCGTAGTCATTAGACACAGAATTCCTCCAGAGTGGATACAAACTGCCTTATTCATCTCTTTATCCTTGGTACTGCACAGGACAGACACCAAGTGGATGCTTAGTAAAATGTCTGGTGAATGTCACCTTCTCGAGCCAACTCGCTCAGCTCCACGGCATGATCCACCTCCCCTTCCAACTGTTCCTCAGCTGCTATAGTGTCCTCTTCATCCTCCGCTAGGAAAGAGACAGAAGCAGGATCAACGGGGATAGAGGCTAGAGGCACAGGACACAGTCCAAATGAAACAGATGAGAAAGCCTGAAAGGTTAGGTCCAGACAATTCATTCAAGGGGTAAGTGGCAATAGGACAAACAGAACAGCCCTGACCTTCCTCCTCATTGGCAGTAAACTCTTCATCATCTTCATCTGGATGCCAAGGCCGTTTGTTTCGCTGTGTGACAGCAGAGGGTGGGGGCTTTACCTGTATGGCAAAAGATAAAAAAGGAAAGGGTCTAAGGTTAGAGTAGCAGAAGAATGGCACAAACTTGAAAAAGATGTCACAGGAGAATCTCTATCCCATTGGGTGACAGCTGCCACTGGTACAATCCCAGGGCAAGAATACAATCAAGGGTTTTCTCTCAGCACCAACTACCAAATCCTGGCCCCACCGCCTGGGGAAAGACCTGTGAAAGTACCAGGTAACAAAGAAAGGTACCCAACATATCTCCATGCACTTGGGACATATGGAGAAAGAGAAAAGATTTAAGGGTACCATGCCAGCTTCCAACCTATAAGGCCAATGAGGGAATATTAGGGCACGTTCAGAGAAGTGGCAAGAACAGTCAGAGCAAGTACTTTTCAAAGACCACATAGCAATTTAAAGAGTAAAGTACAATATACTCTTCCACTATAGTGCCAAAACCTGCCAATCATAAAATGCAACTTGCCCCAAACAGATTCTTCCCCAGTCATCCCCAAAGAGCCCAAATGTCCATCACTAGGTAGAACTCTCAAAACCCATAACCAACCTCATAGCGCCGAACTCAGACCCTGAACCTCTCCCTCTGCTCCCCCTCTGAACCCTCCCCTCTGCTCCTTCTGCCTATACCTCCAACACCTGAGGGGGCTCTTCTTCAGCACCTTCTTCAGGCCCATCTCGGGTGTCACTATCATGAGATGAGGGGGTTTGAGAGGGGCTGGAAGGCCCTTCCAGTAGTTGAGGGGGAAGGGAACGGAGCAGCTCTTCCAGTGGCAATTCTCCCTCACGGCGAAGCAGCTCAATCTCACGCCTCTGGGCCTCTGCATCATTGCCCTCCTGTTGTTCTTCTACCTCAATCGTTTCCTCATCATCCTCTTCCTCCTCCTCTTGGGGTTGAAAGTCCCCATCTATAGCAGGAGAACAAGGTCACAAAGTCCACGGGCCCTGCAAGCCACAGGGTGGGTTTTTCAGCTCTGGAAAGGGTACATGAGGAAGAGTAACAGGGCCAAAGAGAACACACACCTTCATCATCCAGGCGGGAAGCAGGGGGTGGAGGACTGGAGGCAGCTGAGGAAGAGCCGAGGCAAGGGGAAGAGCCTGCTTTGCTGCAGGCTAACGGCTGGTTGAGGCTCTGAGACAGAAGGTCCGAGTACTTTTCAGTTTGCCCGACAATGAAGTCCAAATGCAGGTCCAGGGCTTTTTTGCGCTTTTCCTCAAGCCGGGACTGTTGCTTGAATTGCACCACCTGCCACAGATGTGAAAGGGACTGCTCACCAAGATAACCATTTATTTAGGTACTTTTACCCGATGTTTAGGGAGGCCTTCTTTAACCAGATCCTGGGCTGGCCTCTTAGGAGAGTAAGGCTAAATAACCTTCGGGGCTTATTATGGTCTAAAGGAAGCACAAAGGGAGCATGCAGGAAGAAGAGCCAGCTTAGCCTCAGTTGGAGGGAAGATTTGCAATCTGATTTTTTTTTAAGAGATGAGGTCTCACTATGTTGGCCAGGTTGGTGTCAAACTCCTGGGCTCCAATGATCCTCCTGCCTTGCCCTCCCACATAGGTGGAACTACAGGCATGTATCACCACACCCAGCTGGAACTGGATCTCAAAAAGTAGGCAGGTGGGCTGGGCACAGTGACTCATGCCTGTATTCTCAGCACTCTGGAAGGCTGAAACGGGAGGATCACAGGAGGTCAGGAGTTCGAGACCAGCCTGACCAACATGGTGAAACCCCCATCTCTACTAAAAATACGAAAATTAGCCAGGCTTGGTGGTGGGCGCCTGTAATCTCAGCTACTCGGAAGGCAGAGGCAGGAGAATTGCTTGAACCTGGGAGGCAAAGGTTGCAGTGAGCCCAGATTGAACCACTGCACTCTAGCCTGGGAACAAAGCGAGACTCCATCTCAAAAACAAAAAAAAAAACAGGTAGGTGAAGCCAGGCATGGTGGTTCACACTTTGGGAGGTCAAAGCGAGAGGATCCCTTGAGCCTAGGAATTCAAGATCAGCTTGGTGTGTAACAGCGAGACTTTGTCTCCACAAAAAAATATTTTTAAGCCAGCTGTGGTGGCTCACGCCTATAATCCCAGCACTTTGAGAGGCCGGGGCAGGTGGATAACGTGAGGTCAGGAGTTCAAGACCAGCCTGGCCAACATGACAAAACCCTGTCTCTACTAAAAATACAAAAATTAGCCAGACATGGTAGCACATGCCGGAGTAGTAATCCCAGCTACTCCGGAGAGTGAGGCAGGAGAATCACTTGAGCCCAGGAGGCAGAGGCTGCAGTAAGCCAAGATTGCGCCACTGCCCTGGGTGATGGGGCGAGACTCTATTTCACAAAAAAATTTAAAAAAAAAAAAAAAAGAAATTTAAAAAAATTTTTCTTAATTAGCAAGATGTGGTAGCACGTGCCTGTAGTCCCAGGTACTTGGGAGGCTGAAGCAGGAAGATCGCGTGAGCCCAGGAGGTTGAGGATGCAGTAAGCCGTGATCGTACCACTGCACTCCAGCCTAGGCCACACAGCAAGACCCTGTCCAAGACAACTAAAAAATAGGTAGCTGTTCCCTAAGTACACATGAGGAAAAAGGCATTCCCAGCAGCATAAAGTCCATGTGTAAATGGCCAGAGATATACAAAAGAAAGATGGGTGTGGAGTGAAAGGGAGAAGGAAAGAACATGGCAGGAGGCAAGACCGAGAATATAGACGGAATCCAGGTAGTACTTAAGAAATAATTACAACTTACTATACGGGCAGTGAGAACTTTGGCAGAATTTAAGCATGTAAGTGGTACAAATACATTTTAGTAAACACATGCTAAATGCCCTGCAAGGGACAGGTGGCCTAGAGCTGTCAAGGAGAACTATTAACAATCCCCAAAGAAAGAACTCATATTTTGCCACTATACTTTTTTATCCACACAACATAAGCATCATTAGAGTTGCCTGAAATTATATTTACTCCCTCAAGAAGTTTTGATAATTCCTACTACCATGCCATCTACCAATCTAATCCAAGGCCATTTCCCTTTCCTGATCCCCACTGTCCACCTTCTCCACATTGCTCCAGAACTGCCTGACATCCTTGGCCATGGTGGAAGCGATTCGACGCAGCTTGGCCTGCTCCTCCCTCCGGGCCCGTTCCTCTTTCTGCCGCTGCTCCTCGTGGTGCCGGATCACCATGCGCACCACCTGTGGGAATGAAAACCCAGGGTGAAAACACTCAAAGCCAGACTTCCCCACCCAAAGGCAAAGAAAATAATCAAGGCCAAGAAATCTGGAAAGTCAAGAGCTTGCCTCTTAGTGCCTACATCATTCTGTTTGGTCACCTTCCAACTAACCCACCTTTCAACGGAAAGTACAAACCTGAAAAAGAAAAGGAAGGCAGCCCCATTGGAAGACCTACCTTACGGGCCACACCCCGTTTCCAACGGCGCTCCTGAGCAAAGTCAGCAGAGAGCCACTGCATCTCTTCGCACAGATAGTCCCAGTGACCTTTGGGGCGAGGGGGCTCTGGCACCTTAGGCAGCCTCTTCAGTGACCAGAAACCCTCCTTCCGCAGCTCAGCAATCCGAGTCTCGATCTCAGCCTCCTAATCAGGGAGAGCCAGATCAATCAACAGTTCTAAACACACAATCCGTCTCACTGCCACGGCTGAATTCCTGAACAATAAGTGGGCTGATTGTGTTATGCTTATGCTTAGTCCACATACCAAACCTACAGGGAGGTACCATACTCTCTTCAGAAGAGGAAAATATATCAGGGAGATTAAGTGATTTGCCCAAGATCACACAGCTAGAAAGTAATAGAAGATGGCAATCAAAAATAGGTCTGAGGACTCCAGACAGCAAATTTCACGCGCTTTCCATTATTTAACACAATCTCCACACCCCATAGACATAAAAGAGACTTGGGAAAACATATCCCAAGGAGAGCTTCCCAGAGGAGTAAGGAACACATACTTCCCTCTTGATTCTAGATACAAGGGATTATCATCATCATAGAATTCTACTTAGAGTATGTTCATGATGCATTAAGCTTAGAAATACGCTATAACTGGCACACTGTTGTTTATAAAAATACTACTTTTGTAAAAATGCATGTGTTTATGTAAAAAACATGAAACATTATACATGAATTGTTTAACACTGGTCAGGTGTAAAAAACTGGTCATTTTTACTAAAGTTTCTACACTGATTGCCTTTTATAAAAAAAGCATTTAAAATATTTTTGACAGAGATGACTCAAAAAATTCAGGACAACTGCCTTATTTCTTTTTCTGAATCTCACTCAGAAATCTGAGTGAGATTTTTCTGGGTCTCACTCTGTTGCCTAGGCTCAGGTTATCTTCCCAACTCAGCTGCCCAAGTACCTGAGACTATAGGCACATGCAACCCATGCCCAGCTAATTTTTTTTGTATTTCTCGTACGGACGAGGTTTCACGATGTCAAGGCTGGTCTGGAACTCCTGGGCTCAAGCAGTCCGCCTGCCTGGGATTCCCAAAATGCTCAGATTATAGGCAAAAACCACCGCACCCAGCCTCTGCCTTTGTTATTCTGTCCTCTCCTGATAAAAACTAAATCAGAGAAAATGACAGCCAGAGATGAGACAGAACTAAATGGCCTGACAGTGAAAGAAACATCAAGAAAGACGTGCATATTAGACCAGCTGCTCTCAAACTTGAGCAGACACCAGAATCATCTGGAGGACTTTTAGAAACAGATTGCACTCACGCCTGTAATTCTAGCACTTTGGGAGGCCGAGGTGGGCAGATCATTAGGTCAGGAGATCAAGACCATCCTGGCTAAAAGAGTTAAACCCCGTCTTCACTAAAAACACAAAAAATTAGCTGGGCGTGGTGGCAGGCGCCTGTAGTCCCAGCTACTCAGGAGGCTGAGGCAGCAGAATGGTGTGAACCCGGGAGGTGGAGCTTGCAGTGAGCCAAGATTATGCCACTGCACTCCAGCCTGGGCGAAAGAGCGAGACTCCATCTCAAGAAAAACAAAAGAAAACAGATTGAGGCCAGGTAGAGTGGCTCACGTCTGTAATCCCAGCACTTTGAGAGGCCGAGGCTGGCAGATCACAAGGTCAATAGATCGAGACCATCCTGCCAATATGGTGAAATCCCGTCTCTATTAAAAATACAAAAAATTAGCTGAGTGTGGCAGTGCACGGCTGTAGTCCCAGCTACTAGGGAGGCTGAGGCAGGAGAATCACTTGAACCCAGGAGGCAGAGGTTGCAGTGACCCAAGATTGCGCCACTGCACTCCAGCCTGGAGACAGAGCAAGGCTCCATCTCAAAATAAACAAATAAATAAAATAAAATAAAATAGGCCGCGCATGGTGGCTCACGCCTGTAATCTCAGCACTTCGGGAGGCTGAGGTAGGCAGATCACGAGGTCAGGAGATTGAGACCATCCTGGCCAACATGGTGAAACCCTGTCTCTACTAAAAATACAAAAAAATTACCCGGGCTTGGGGGCGGGCGCCTGTAGTCCCAGCTACTTGGGAGGCTGAGGCAAGAGGATGGCCGTGAACCTGGCAGGCCGAACTTGCAGTGACCTGAGATGGTGCCACTGCAGTCCAGCCCGGGTGACAGAGCGAGACTCCATCTCAAAATAAATAAATAAATAAAATAAAATAAAAAATAAAAACAGATTGCTGGGCCCTACCCTCATAGTTTCAAAAGGGTCAGTGGGTGAGCAGTACCAAGAATTTGCATTTTTTTTTTTTTTTTTTTTTTTGAGGAGGTGTCTCCTTGTTACCCAAGCTGGAGTGCAATGGCATCATCTCAGCTCACTGCAACCTCTGCCTCCCTGGTTCAAGCAATTCTCCTGCCTGTTTCCTGAGTAGCTAGGACTACAGGCCTGCCCCACCACGCTAGCCTAATTTTTGTATTTTTAGTAGAGACGGGGTTTTGCCACGTTGGCCAGGCTGATTTCCGGTGATCCACCCACCTCAGCCTCCCATAGTGCTGGGATTACAGGCATGAGCCATCACGCCTGACAGAGAATTTGTGTTTTTAGTAAGTTCCCAGGTGATGCTAATGCTGCTGGCCGAGACCACACTTACCACTGGATAAATGTAACACACTGCAGGACAGAAATAAGTAGAAACCAGCAAATCTTAAGAGCATCACAGCTTACAAAGTGCTTTCATGTCTATTTTCTCCTTTTTTCCCTTTTTTTTGAGACAGGATCTCACTTGGCTGCTCAGGCTGGAGTGCAGTGGCATAATCATGGCTCACTGCAGCCCTGACCTCCTGGGCTCAGGTGATCCTCTCAACTCAGGCTCCTGGGTGGCTGGGACTGCTACAGGCATGTGCCACTATGCCCAGATAATTTTTTGTACTTTTTACAGAGATGGGGTTTTACCACATTGCCCAGTCTGGTCTTGAACTCCCGAGCTCAAGAGATCTGCCTGTCTCAGCCCCCTAAAGTGCTGGGATTACAGGTGTGAGCCACTGGACCCGGCCTTGCTCCTATAATTTAAACCTCCTAATAGCCTACAAATTATTATATCATTCCTCTTTTATTTACAGCAAGGAAAATGAGACTCAGTATTCAAGCAATCTGCTCACAATCATATACGTTAAGGCAGAACCTATACCTTAAATCCATGACAAAAAAGAAAAGAAACCTAAAATACTCAAGAGGATGTGGGAGTTTAGTGAAGATGACTCCCAAGAATCTTCATGAGCCTTCCTAGTACGTACATGCTTGGCCTGTTCCGCGATTTCGGCATGGCTCTTCTCCCACTTCGGGCCCTTGTTAGCCAGGTCAGCAGCCTGGGATAAGCTGAACCCCTCCAGGGGCACTGTGGCACCATCTGGGGGTCCTGGAGGTCCATCCAGGGAGGAATCTTGAGCTATGTGCTGGGGGGAGATGCCGCCTGCCCCACTAGAGGCTGGGGAACTGGATGAGGCAGGGGACACAGGATTGCTGCCTGTCATGCCGTCCGACACCATCTAGAAAAGTGGAAAACGATGGCAAAAATAAATGCTTAGCACTGAGCTGAGTGTTTCACGTACATTATTTCATTCCATCTTCACAAGAAAAAACTATGTAGAATAACGTGTAAATCTTATTTTCATAAACACAAACGTTTGGGATAAAGTTTTAATAAGGGACTCCGATGGCAAAGCCAAGTTTATAGATGCTTGACATGAAAGAATTATGTCCTGACATTTACACAGTCCCCAAACTTAAAACCATGTGTATATGTATGTATATGTATATATGTGTATATGTACATGTATGTATACATACACACACACACACACAAACCCACATAGGCTGGGGATGGTGGCTCACAATTGTCATCCCAGCACTTTGGGAGGCCGAGGCGGGTGGATCACCTGAGGTCAGGAGTTTGAAACCAACCTGGCCAACATGGCGAAACCCCATCTTTACTGAAAATGCAAAAATTAGCTGGGCATGGTGGCGGAAGCCGTAATCCCAGCTACTCAGGAGGTTCAGGCACAAGAATCGTTTGAACCTGGGAGGCGGAAGTTGCAGTGAGCCGAGATCGTGCCATTGCACTCCAGCTTGGATGACAGAGTAAGACTCTGACTCGGGGGGAAAAAAAAACCCACACACACACACACACACACATATATAACATATGATTTCAAATTCTGATCCTTTCAGAGCCTCAGTGATTTCATTCACATAAACAACTCCCTATTTTCCCTCCATTTTCACAAGTGTGGCAAATTCACTTATGCAATAAATGTGAGCTACCACTAAATTCAACAGCCACCAACAAAATCCCAAGCCACCTTAACCTCTTCACTGGACAGGCAAGGGCTGGAGGCATAGCCACTGTTCTCAAACACCCAACACGTCACTTTACAAGGTACTCCAAAAGCATTAAGAAATGGAAGCCAGGCTTAGTGGCTCACGTCTGTAATCCCAGGACTTTGGGAGGCCGAGGCGGGTGGATCATGTGGTCAGGAGTTCCAGACCAGCCTAACTAACATGGTGAAACCCCGTCTCTCCTAAAAGTACAGAAATTAGCCAGGTGTGGTAGCGCCAGCCTGTAACCCCAGCTATTCAGGAGCCTGAGGCAGGAGAATCGCTTGAACCAGGAAGCAGAGATTGTAGTAAGCCGAGATTGTGCCACGTCTGCACGGACGGGCGGATGAAAGGAAGGCAGACATGGCTGGGCACGGTGGCTCATACCTGTAATCCTAGTACTTTTTGAGGTTGAGGCGGGTGGATTACCAGAGGTCAGGAGTTCGAGACCAGCCTAACCTACATGAACCCCATCTCTACTAAAAATACAGAAAATTAGCTGGGCGTGGTGGCGGATGCCTGTAATCCCAGCTACTCAAGAGGCTGAGGCAGGAGAATCACTTGAACCCAGGAGGTGGAGGTTGCAGTAAGCCGAGATCGTACCACTGCACTCCAGCCTGGACAAGAGTGAAACTCTGAGCCAGGCGCAGTGGTTCACACCTGTAATTCCAGCACTTTGAGAGGCTGAGGCGGGTGGGGATCATAAGGTCAAAAGATCGAGACCATCCTGGCAAACATGGTGAAACCCCACCTCTACTAAAAACACAAAAATTAGCCAGGCGTGGTAGCGTGCACCTAGAGTCCCAGCTACTCGGGAGGCTGAGGCAGGAGAATCGCTTGAACCGGGGAGGTGGAGGTTGCAGTGAGCCGAGATCATACCACTGCATTTCAGCCTGGTGACAGAGCGAGATTCAAAAGAAAGAAAGACAGAAAAACAGACAGAAAAAGAAAGAAAAAGAAAAAAAGAAAGAAAAGAAAGGAAAAGGAAGGAAAGAAGGAAGGAAGGAAGGAGAGAGAGAGAGAGGAAGGGAGGAGAAAAGAAAAGAAAAAAAAAAGAAAAGAAAAGAAAAGAAAGGAAACGAAAGGAAAGGAAAAGAAAAGGAAAACAGGCCAGGTCCGGTGGCTCACACCTGTACTCTCAATACTTTGGGAGGCCGAGGTGGGTGGATCGCCTGAGGTCAGGAGTTCAAGACCAGCCTGGTCAACATGGTGAAACCCCATCTCTACAAAAATATAAAAATTAGCCAGGTATGATGGTGGGCGCCTGTAATCCCAGCTACTCGCGAGGCTGAGGCGGGACAACTGCTTGAACTTGGGAGGCAGAGGTTGCAGTGAGCTGAGATCGTGCCATTGCACTCCAGCCTGGGTGACGGAAAGAGACTCCATCTCATTAAAAAAAAAAAAAAGAAAAAAAGAAAAAAATGGAAAACAAAGTCCTACTAAAATGTGGATATTCAGGGAATTCACAAATTCACTCCAGGACATAAGCCTTACACTGCGCCACTCAAATTCCAACCTCAGCTAAACGACAAGACTATCACAAATTTCCCCAGTTTCTCAGGAAAATTATAACTATCAAATTTATAAACATGAAAAGCTTACTGTACTGCTTACTTTAGCAACACATATACTAAACCTGGGAGGATACAGAAAACATCAATATGGCCCATATGCAAGGATGACACAATAAAGAAATCCTTTTTATAAAAAAGTTTAAAAAATTAAAAAGAAAGCTGACTGTACACACACCTAGATGTGTGTTTAAAAGCCATGCTTTTTTTTCCTACCCCACACCCTTCCTTGGTATGAGAAAGGAATGAACACTACACATCATCCATAGGCTTATCCTACTCCAGTTCTGATAGAAGTTAAACTATTCTCAAAGTGTACGGTCTTAAAAGCATGGTGCCCAGACCTCCATTTCCAACCTAGCCTAATTCAACGTCTTTCAGGTAATGAGGAGTTTTTGCACTCTTGGACATATTACACTAATGTTAAATGGAATGTGAGTATCCAACAGACCTGACACACTACAGCCCAGCTCCCTGAGTACCAAAGATTCTCCAAAACTCTCCACAAATATTCCCATCACATTTCTTCTACCTCACACCCAACAATCCACAAAGCAGAAGCAGAGAAGGACCTCTCCCCACTTTCAAACCTGTGTCTGTAGGACTGGGAGCTGAGGGTGAGCAGGGGAGGGACTGCTCTGCATGGTCCCACTCCCAGGCTCCTCCTTGGATGCCTGAAGAATGACTGGGTCGTTATCACCACCGCTGCTGGCCGAGGGGCTGGCGTCCGGCTGCAGGGCATGCTGGGAGCTGGCCTCATTCTGGGCCACCGGCCACCGGGACCCGCCTTCCAGGGCCCGGGGCCCACCAGGGCGTCCCAGCCTCCGCTCAGGTCCACCAGCCTCTGGAGCACCTAAATAGGATAAGAAGAAGACAGAAATGCAGTTAAAGGGGATGCAAAGTTATTTTTAAAAAACCAGAAATAACACTGAATAAAGAGAAACACAAAAATTACAGGTTACATTTCTGCAGCACTTAATATGTATGAGATACTTTTAGTACTTGTTTGATGTATTCTATAATCCTCACATCTACCTTAAAAACCAAGTGCTGGCCGGGCGTGGTGGCTCACACATGTAATCCCAGCACTTTGGGAGGCCGAAGCAGGTGGATCACGAGGTCAAGAGATCGAGACCATCCTAGCTAACACGGTGAAACCCCATCTCTACTAAAAATGCAAAAAATTAGCCGGGTGTAGTGGCGGGCGCCTGTGGTCCCAGCTACTCGGGAGGCTGAGGCAGGAGAATGGTGTGAACCCAGGAGATGGAGCTTGCAGTGAGCCGGGATCGCGCCACTGCACTCCAGCCAGCGTGAGAGCGAGACTCCGTCTCAAAAAAAAAAAAAAAAAAAAAACCAAGTGCTTCTCACAGCATAACAAATATTTACTTCCTCCTACACACAACGGATAAAGCCACGCAGAAAGGATTCCCAACCTAAATGGAGCTTACATTCTAATATAATCTGTTTTATAAGTAAAAAAGTTTTACAACCTTATGATTTGCGGAAGGTCACACAGTAAAAAAGTGGTAGGAGGACTTCAATCCACATAGTCTTAATGCCAAAACCATGGAAAACCGGCTATTCTTCCTGGTAGAGCCAGGTTGACCACGTTTTCCTTAACCCACACCCTCAGTTCTGTTGTTGCACTACTATAATCAAACCCTCCACAGAAAAATCACATGCAAACATTCCCATGTTTCTCTAGAGTGCAAATCCCCAATACTGACCTATAATTGCTTTCATTATCTCAAACATTTCTCCCATTAGCATCAGCACACAAAATGGTAGCAGATCCCTCACCTGTGTGAGCTGAGACCACACCCCCTGTGAAAGTCTGCACTTCCACGGTGCCGCCGTACTGAAGGGAATCACACCTGAAACAGAAGAACAGTGAGGAACTCTTCCACATTTGCCAACATCCATCAAAGCGTATTATTTACTCCAGTTTTTCTGAGACGTTTAAACATACCCAAATCAGTTCAAAGACTAGAAACAGAAAAACAACAGTAGGAAAAGCACATATTTCAGGGAAATGCAAATCATGTTTTGTGAAGACGAATCCTGTTTTGCGAATTCTGTAGGGACATACGATCCTGCCTGGGGGCAGGAGCAGGAAAGGAGTTAAGCAAGAAAGTTCAAAAATTTTAAGTGTGAAGGCTCCAACCATAGAATGGAAAACAAAACCAAAAAAAATTACAGCAAAAAAAAGCTGTCACATCCAGAACCTCAGAAAGGCGCTACCTGCCTGCGTGTCTTTCCAGTGAGGGCTGGACGCAGAAATGAGAGTGGAACTCCCGGGAAGAGTCAACAAACATGCAGGTGACAGGAAAATCCGCCCAGGATTCAGGGCAGAGCACTGTGAATCCCGTACCTGCGCCATTAGACACTTCCCCAAACACAAGAACCACAGCAAATGGGAGACTCAGGAGCAGTCAAAAGCGAGAAGCCGCACTGCCAAGAACCACGCGCCGGAAACAGGCAGTGTGAACCCGCAGGAGGCCCGGAAATGCTTCCCCTGTGTTTAAGGAAATTCCTAAACCACGGTGCCGCCTTTGATTCACTCCCTCCTCCGCCACACGTTCCCAAGACCCGAGCTCACCAGAAGCCAACAAGCCTGAACTCTTGACTCCAGGTTTCGTGACCGTCTCCCTAGCCCTCCCGGCGGACTGACCTCGCGTGACCCCTGACCTCTGCCCAAGTTGCCACTAACCCTGAGATAGCCCCGCCCCCTCCAGACTCCCACCCCACCCAACGTGCGCGCCGGGCGGGGGAGGGGCCCGCGCGTGCGCGGCTGGAGGCGGAGAGAGCCGGCTGCGCGCACGGCCCGGGGGCTCCCGCCAGAACCCGAGCCCACGCACACAAGGGTCGCGGGGCTGGGAAGCCCCTCATCCGAGCCCGTCAGGGAGCCCCCCCCCATCACCCGACCGCGAAAGGCTGAGAGAAGGGAGGGTTCGTGCCACCAGGTCCTGATGCCCCGGCTGGATGTGGTGGGCGCGCGCCCCGACTACTCGTCCCACGCCCCCCTTCCTCTTCCCGCGCGCCCCTGAGGGGTGACTGGGTTGGTGGGCGGGCAGGAGCGCACCTGGGTCCGTCCTCTCAGGGCTCGCTCGCTCGCTTGCTCAGGCACGCGTGCGCAGAAGAGCGGGAAGGGAGAGGAGACGCGAGGCCCAGCGCCGGCCGGCCTGACCCCCTCACTCTGTCTCTATGGGCGCGCGCCGACAGCCTCGCGCACCGGCCCCGGGGCCCCGGCTGAGGGTGCGCGCGCAGCACCCCGGGAAGGTGGGAGGGGAGGCGGTGGCGGAGAGATGCGCGCGCAGTCAGCCGTCACGGGAGGGGGAACTGTGGGACGTCCGCCATCTTGTCTCCCTCTCCTTACCTGCGTCCTCGGGGGCGTGCGCACCACCCCCCCTCCCGCCGAGGAGGGGGGAGGGCTCCCTCTTGGCCACCGCCTTTGCGGCCTTTAAACTCCCCTGGAGACTGCAGCTACTGCCACCGCCTTGCCTCCACTGCCTCTTCTCGGAGCACACAGATGCGGACGGGGGGTGGGAAAAAGGGCAGACGCTACTCCCAGCGAACCGCCGCCGTCGCTCCCGAGGCCTCACCAAAATGGCCGCCGCCGTCTCGGCCGCCACCACCACCACCACCGCCGCCACCGCTCGCTATCGCTACCGTCGGCGCGGCCCGTCTTCTCGCGAGAGACAGTAACTGGAGGGTGGGGGTACGGGGAGGCTCGCGTGCTAGCGTAGGGCGCCGCCCGGCGCGCAAGGCAGCCTGGGAGGGGTAGTCTCCCGGTGGCTGCGCGCTCGCCCCTCCTCGGAGCGCCTTTACTGTCTGCCCCTAGAGCTACCTGGGGGCTGCATTGCGGCTGCCAGCTCGGACCACCGCCACCTCCCTTTTTATTTACAGATCACCCAGTGAGCTGAAACAAGTTAGCAGTGGAACTTGGGCTTCCCAGTTCCCAGGGCAGCCCACTTCTGTAGCGCTGCTTCGTTTTACACGAGGATGGTTTCCTGATAGCTTTCAAACACCTTTGCCATCTGTTCGAAAACGTTCTAGGTTAAGAACCCCTTTGAGAATCTGATACTTTTACCCCAGAATAGAACAATAAATAACAGCTACCTTCTACTGACACTACTTTATGCATTGATTATTTCTTCTAATCCTAACAATGCTCCATTTTACAAACGAATTGAGGCTCAGGCGTTAAACACAGTGACAGATCCTGAAGTCAAGATTCCTAGCCAAGCAGTCTAAGCCACAAGAATGCACTTGCTGTCACAAAATTTTACCACCTAAAGCCCGCCCTAAAAGGCCAGATTAGGAAGCCCTGAGAAGCTCCCCTTCCTCCATTCAGTTTAGCTCTTCCCTGCGAAGAGGATTGTTGGTCGTGTTTTACAGATGAAGTTTGGGTTGAAAGAAAAGTGGATGATGCTTATATTTTCTAGACCCTCCTCCCATCACCCCCAAAAGAGGGGATCCCAGGCCAGAGTCTGAATGAATTGGCCCTAGCCTTGTGCCATTAACTCCTTGATATGTGACCTTGAGCAATTAACTTCACCTTTCTGAGCTTCAGTTTCCTTTGTAAACTGAGGATAGAGTTGCTGATGTAAAATTGCTTTGAAAGATCTGAAGGGCCAAGGGCGGTGGCTCACACCTGTAACCCCAGCACTTTGGGAGGCCAAGGCAGGAGGACCACTTGAGGCCAGGAGCTCAAGACCAGCCTGGGCAACATAGTGAGATGTTCTCTCTACAGTAAATTTAAAAATTTTAAAGTATGGAAAAAAAAAAAAAAAGCTCTAAAGGACCACCTAAATGCAGAGTGTATTTCACTATAATTCAGTGTCTCACATCCATGATCTTAAGGTCAAGGTTAGCCTTCTGGTGTGCTTTACATAGTGTTTGTTTATGTATGTATGCATTTATTGAGATAGTCTTGCTCTGTCACCCAGGCCGGAGTGCAGTGTCACAATCTTGGCTCACTGCAGCCTCTGCCTCCCGGGCTCAGGCAATTCTCATGGCTCATCCTCCCAAGTAGCTGGGATTACATGTGTGCACCACCACACTCAGCTAATTTTTGTATTTTTAGTAGAGACAGGGTTTTACCATGTTGCCCAGGCTGGTCTCAAACTCCTGACTTCAGGTGATCCACCCATCTCAGCCTCCCAAAGTGCTGGTACTACAGGCTTGAGCCACCACGCTTGGCTGGTTTACGTAGTGTTTTAATGTTCTGGGTATTATTAATACTTCAGGAAGCCAGGCACGGTGGCTTATGTCTGTAATCCCAGCACTTTGGGATGCTGAGGCAGGTGGATCACCTGAGGTTGGGAGTTCGAGACCAGCCTGACCAACATGGAGAAACCCTGTCTCTACTAAAAATACACAATTAGCCAGGCGTGGCGACGCGTGTCTGTAATCCCAGCTACTCGGGAGGTTGAAGCAGATAATTGCTTGAACCCGGGAGGCGGAGATTGCGATGAGCCAAGATCACGCCATTGCGCTCCAGCCTGGGCAACAAGAGCAAAACTCCATCTCAAAAAAAGAAAAAAAGAAAAGAAAAAATACTTCAGGCAAGAGAATGACGTCTCCAATGTACCATAGGTCCCACCATTCCCAATTGTCTTGCACCAGGCAACTTAACAAATTTGTCATATCTGGCACCTAAAGGCAGTTAAACTTGTGACCTCTTGTTCATACACAAGCATGTCAACGAGCATGTTCTCCTAACCAGCATTTCCTCTGCCTGTTTCCTATCTGGCCCTGTGCTGCGTGCAGTGGGAGAGACAGGAGGGAAGATGGCACAGTCCCTGCTCTTAAGAACTTAGTCTCATTGTGGGATAAGCTGTGAGCTTGGTAAAAGGCATGGCAGTGCTGTGGTATCTCAAAAGAAGGGTGGTCAAGGAACTCTCCAAGGGTCAGGAACTCTCCAAGGGTCAGGTTGGATACCCAGTGGGGTATCAGGGAAGGCTTCCTAGAGAAGTATCATTTGAACCTGACCTTGAAAAATTTAGGCATGAAGGCAGGCACTCCAGGAATATGACACAGCCTCCACAAGGCTGATGGCTCGGCGGTGGGGGGAAGGAGGACAGTGAATCAGCTTGTGCCCCAGGCTGGAGTACAGTGGTGTGATCATAGCTCACTGCAGCCTCGACCTCCTGGGCTCAGGTGGTCCTCCCACCTCAGCCTTCCAAATAGCTGAGACTACAGGTACACACCACCAGGCCCGGCTATTTTTTATTTTTTTGTAGTGAAAGTGGGAGGTCTCTCTATGTTGCCCAGGTTGGTCTTGAACTCTTGGCCTCAAGCAGCCCTCCTGTCTCAGCCTCCCAAAGTGCTGGGACTACAGACATGAGCTACCACACCCAGCCCTAGCCTGTCTTCTTTCTGAGGGAGCCGGTTAAGTCACTGTTGGAGAGATCACCTGGCTCCAAGTGGCTAGGGCCCAGCATGCCAGGCTAGGTTTGGGGCATTCGCTTGGAAGTGACAGGGAGCTATTGAAAGTTGTTAAGCAAAAGATTGGCATGACCCAGGCTGGGTACGGTGGCTCACGCCTGTAATCCCAGCACTTCGGGAGGCCGAAGCAGATGAATCGTGAGGTCAAGAGATCGAGACCATCCTGGCCAACATGGTGAAACCGCGTCTCTACTAAAAATACAAAAATTAGCCTGGCGTGGAGGCGTGTGCCTGTAGTCCCAACTACTTGGGAGGCTGAGGCAGGAGACCGCTTGAACCCGGGAGGTAGAGGTTGCAGTGAGCTAAGATCACACCACTATACTCCAGCCTGGCAACAAAGCCAGACTCTGTCTCAAAAAAAAAAAAAAAAAAGATTGGCATGACCCATGTTCCACTTTACAAAGGGTGATGTATGTAACAAGATGCATGGAATGTCTGTAAGACTGGAGACAGGGAGGATACCAGCAGTCACCTGTGTGTAATGGGAGCTGTTGGCCAGAAGGTGGCAGTGGAGATGGGGGGAGAGACTAAGAAGGAAAAATTAGCAGAACCTGGCGGTTGATTGCTAGTGATGATGATCCGCTAAACATCGTTCCTTCTGTGATTCCAGTCTTTCCCAGGCTCCTCCCACCTCCCTGGCCACTCCGTTTCTCCCTCACCCCACAGGACACTTCTGGACCCCTCCATCAGTTGGTGGGGCTGCTAAGGATTCTTGCCTCAACTGTCCTCTCTCATCCAAGTCCTCAAGGGCCGAGGCAGATACTGTGAAACTAATGAAGCTTCAGCTTCCAGGACTTCTCCCTTTAATGGACCTTCCATTGCTATTAGTGGCTGGGGGTTACAGAACCATCTAGGTGAGGTGGAGAAGCCAGGTTGTAACCAGAAAGCACTCCCATATAAGCATTTCTGGTGATTTGCCTAAAGACATCTCAGGGGAAAAAAGGGGCGTTAATCTCTAAGGCTCCAGTAACTTTTCATGATTTCCATGTTTATTCCAACCACCATCTCTTAAGTCAAGACTAGCCCCAGCTCAGAACCCTCTAACTCCTGGAATCCTCCTGCAGGAGGCTCCCTGGGAACCTTGGACTCCTCCATCCAAAAGTAAACTCACAGGCAGGTGTGGTGGCTCACGCCTGTAATCCCAGCACTTTGGGAGGCCAAGGCAGGCAGATCGCCTGAGGTCAGGAGTTTGAAATCAGCCTGGCCAACATGGTGAAACCTTGTCTCTACTAAAAAGACCAAAATTAGCTGGGCGTGGTGACTCATGCCTGTAATCCCAGCTATTCAGGAGGCTGAGGTAGGAGAATCACTTGAACCGGGAGGCAGAGGTTGCAATGAACAGAGATCACGCCACTGCACAAAAAAGCCTGGGCAAAACAAGGCTGGGCGTGGTGGCTCATGCCTGTAATCCCAGCACTTTGGGAGGCAGAGGCAGGTGGATCATGAGGTCAAGAGATTGAAACCATCCTGGCCAACATGGTGAAATCCCGTCTCTGCTAAAAATACAAGAATTAGCCAGGTGTGGTGGCAGGCACTTGTAGTCCCAGCTACTGGGGAGGCTGAGGCAGGAGAATTGCTTGAACCTGGGAGGCGGAGGTTGCAGTGAGCCGAGATCGCATCACTGCACTCCAGCCTGGTGACAGAGCGAGACTCCGTTTCAAAAAAAAGGTGAACTCACCATCTGAACCACAAAACTTGCTCCTCCTCCCTCTGCTCTGAGGAGATGGCACCATCCATTCAGTTGCTCAAGCTAGAAATGTAGGCATCACTTTCCCTTTTCCTCATGCCCCACATCCAGACACCAAGTCCTGTGCACTATATCTTAAACATTTCTCCATTCTATCTGTTTCTCTTCACTCCTGTGAGAGATCCTAAGCCCTTGATGATTTATAACCCGAAGAATGGCTGGTTTGAAACTTCAGCAACACCACCGTGGTCTCCAATAGCTTCCCTGCCCCATTCTTTGACATGGACAGTTGATGTTTCTCAGTCTTATGTAAAGTGCTATGCAAATGAAGCTTCCAGATGAACTGCGTCCTCCAACCTCCTGCTTTCTTCCATCCCAACAGCTGCTCCTAACCCCCCTGGCAAGTCAAAAATCTGGATCTGAAGCAGTCTGTACCACCCTCCTAATGAATCTTTGTGTGGCCAGTCTCTCCTGCCCCACCCTAGTTCCCATGTAGTATCCATTGCAGTGGGAGAATCGGAACAAGCATTTGAGAGCGTGACATAATGTTAGGGACGGGCGAGAGCAATTACATAATAAAGCAGGTAGAGAGGGGCAGGGGAGGGGCTCTTTTAAACCAGGGGATCTCTGGTGAGGTGGAAGTTGGATGGAGACCTGAAGAAGACATCTCCACACAGCAGCCAGAGGAAACTTGTCTCACCGCAGATCAGACAGAGTCGCTCTCCTCCTTCAGGTCCTTTCATGGCTCCCGTGAAACCCCTTTCCGAGGCCCCTGGGCCCTGTGTGATGAGCCCTTGGCAGATTCTTCAGCCTCATCTCTCCCAGTACCCTGCACTCCAGCCACTGCTGTCTCTCTGCAGGTTCTTTTCTCTGTTCTGGACTTTCTCACACTTGCTTCTCTCTTTCCTTCCACGCAGTTACAACCTACACATCCTTAGTCCTAGGACAATGTCACTGCCTCCAGAAGCCCTCCCTGCCCTCAGACTACACTGTATCTCCTGTAACAGTCTGTGCTTTTCCTTCCTTCCTTTCCTTCTTTCTTTTTGCTTCTCTGCACTCTACAAATAATTCCTTGGGTTTAGCTCTGTCTTGCTCACTTCAGTGCATGCCCATCTATGTCCATTGTCTGAGGGAGTGCCATGCACATCATAAATATCAACACTTTGGGCTTGGTTGATGCCTGCATGTTGCATGATGGCAATAAATCACATGTGCTATTTTTTTTTTTTTTTTTTTTTTTTTGAGACAGAGTCTCTCTCCCTCACCCAGGCTGGAGTGCAGTGGTGCGATCTCGGCTTACTACAATCTCCACCTCCCGGGTTTAAGCAATTCCCCTGCCTCAGCCTCCAGGGTAGCTGGGATTACAGGCACACACCACCATGTCCAGCTAATATATTTGTTTGTTTGTTTGTTTGTATTTTTAGTAGACACAGGGTTTCGCCATCTTGGTCAGGCTGGTCTCAAACTCCCAACCTCAGGTTATCCACTCGCCTCAGCATCCCAAAGTGCTGGGATTACAGGCGTGAGCCACTGTGCCTGGCTACTATGTGTTAAATTCACTCAAGAAGTATAGTAATGACAAACACTAAGCACCAACCTGTGTATTTACATGAATGAACTCACTTAATTCTCACAATTATCATATTAAATAGATTGTCGGCCGGGCGTGGTGGCTCACACCTGTAATTCCAGCACTTTGGGAAGCCAAGGTGGGTAGATCACCTGAGGTCCGGAGTTCGAGACCAGCTTGACCAACATGGAGAAACCCCATCTCTACTGATAATACAAAATTAGCTGGGCGTGGTGGCACATGCCTGTAATCCCAGCTACTCAGGAGGCTGAGGCAGGAGAATCACTTGAACATGGGTGGCAGAGGTTGCCGTGAGCCGAGATTGCACCATTGCACTCCAGCCTGGGCAACAAGAGTGAAACTCTGCTTCAAAAAAAAAAAAGATTACCATCCTCCTTTTATAGATGATAAAAAGGATGGTTAAGTAACGTGTCGCAAGTTACAAGCTGATAAAGAACAGCACAGGGACTGCTGTCAACCCAGAGGGGCTTCACTCATATTTGTGCTTTTTTTTTTTCCCCCCCCCAAGAGATGGTCTCACTCTTTGCCCAGGCTGGAGCTGGAGGGCAGTGGTGGGCATCATAGCTCACTTTAGCATCAAATTCATGGCTCAAGTGATCCTCCTGCCTCAGCCTCCTGAGTAGCTGAGACCATAGGTGCCAGCCACCATGGCTGGCTAACTTGTCTTAAGAGATGAGGTCTTGCCATGCACAGTGGCTCATGCCTGTAATCCCAGCACTTTGGGAGGCCGAGGCAGGTGGAATCACCTGAGGTCAGGAGTTGGAGACCAGCCTGGCCAACATGGTGAAACCCCGCCTCTACTAAAAATACAAAAAAAATGGCAGACGTGGTGGTTTGTGCCTATAATCCCAGCTACTTGGGAGTCTGAGGCAGGAGAGTCACTTGAACCCAGGAGGCGGAGGTTGCAGTGAGCCAAGATCACGCCATTGCACTCCAGCCTGGGTGACGAGCAAAACTCCATCTAAAAAAATACATAAATAAAAATAAAAAATATATATAGAGATGAGGTCTTGCTATGTTGCCCAGGCTAGCCTTCAACTCCTGGCCTCAAGCAATCCTCCTGCCTTGGCCTCTTTCAAAGTGTGGGGATTATAGGCATGAGCCACTGTGTCCAGCTACATTTGTGCTGTTAACTGCTGTGCAGTACAGCTTGTCAAATCCAGGTCTACCATCTGAGTCCATCTACCATGTGCCAGGCGTTATTCTAGGCACTGGGGAGATAATGTTGGGAAAACAAGTAAAACACTCAAGGTTTCAGTTTTTATCAAGCTTACATTCTTGGCGGGATAAGACAAAGAACAAACATATAAATAAGTACGAATATAAAATAATGATGGCTGGCTGGGCGTGGTGGCTTACACCTGTAATCCCAGTACTTTGGGAGGCTGAGGCGGGCAGATCACAAGGTCAGGAGTTCGACACCAGCCTGGTGAATATGATGAAACCCTGTCTCTACTAAAAATACAAAAATTAGCCAGGCATGGTGGCAGGCACCTGTACTCCCAGCTACTCGGGAGGCTGAGGCAGAAGAATCGCTTGAACCCGGGAGGCGGAGGTTGCAGTGAGCCAAGATCACGCCACCACCACTGCACTGCAGCCTGGGCAACAGAGCAAGACTCTGTCTCAAAAAAAAAAAAAAAAATTAGGCAGGCATGGTGGCCACCGCCCGTAGTCCCAGCTACTTGGGAGGCTGAGGCAGGAGAATTGCTTGAATCTGGGGGGTAGAGGTTGCAGTGAGCCCAGACTGTGCCACTGCACTCCAGCCTGGGCGACAGAGCAAGACTCCATCTCAATAAATACATAAAATAAAATAATAATGGCTGATATGTGTTACGAAAAAATAACGTGGGGTGGATGAGCTCGGGTGAGGGGCAGAAGAGGTGCTATTTTAGACAAGATTGTCTGGGAGGGCCTCTCTAGTGTGGTGACATTTAAACAGAGATGCTTTGGGGAAGAGCATCCTAAGCAGAGGTAAATAAGTACAAAGGGGCCAGGCACAGTGGCTCATGCCTATAATCTCAGCACTTTGGGAGGCTGAAGCAGGTAGATCCCCTGAGATCAGGAGTTCAAGGCCAGCCTGGCTAACACGGTAAAAACCCATCTCTACTAAAAATGCAAAAATTTGCTGGGCCTGGTGGCGAGCACCTGTACTCCCAGCTACTAGGGAGGCTGAGGCAGGAGTATCACTTGAACCCAGAAAGCGGAGGTTGCAGTGAGCCATGATCGTGCCATTGCACTCCAGCCTGGGTGACAAGAGCAAAACTCTGTCTCATAATAATAATAATAATAATTGCCAAGTCCCTGAGGCTAGACCCAGCTTATCCTGCCAGGAACCCACCAGGAGACTTCAGGGGAAGGGAAGCACTGGGAGATGCAGTCTGAGAAGAGGATCAGGCCTGTGTCTGGCAGGGCTTTGAAGGCCAAGTTAAGGAGCTTAGATGGAATGTAAAGTGTAGCAGGAGGGCTTTGAGCAGAGGCCGGATACAATGTGCTGACAACGGACTGTTGGGATAAGAGCCTAAGGTGAATGCTGTAGTCTAGATGCAAGGTGATGGAGATTGAAATCTTTAAGTAGAAAGGAAATGTGGTGGTAGGGTTGACAAATTTAGCAAATAACTCTCCTGGGGAACCTCTGCGAGGAAACTCCAGAGGGCAGTTGTGGGTGGCTAAGGTTCCAGGAGGGAAGGAGAGGGTAGGGAGATGCTAGAATACCTCTCCCCTCCACAAAGACTGGGAACTTCTCAGAACACAGCCAAGCACTGAGCCTTCATGGATTGAACCCAGCACATCTTAAGCAAACACACAAATCCAAAACACCCCAACCCTACAAGAAGGAAACTGTAACTGTGACACCCAATTCTAGGAAGGGTACTGGCAGCTAGGTGCGCACACTGCTGTTGGAGGGACTGTAAGCGTGCCCAAACTTTTTTATTTGAATTAAAAAATTCAGGCCGGGCGCGGTGGCTCAAGCCTGTAATCCCAGCACTTTGGGAGGCCGAGACGGGCGGATCACGGGGTCAGGAGATCGAGACCATCCTGGCTAACACGGTGAAACCTCGTCTCTACTAAAAAATACAAAAAACTAGCCGGGCGAGGTGGCTGGCGCCTGTAGTCCCAGCTATTCGAGAGGCTGAGGCAGGAGAATGGCGTAAACCCGGGAGGCGGAGCTTGCAGTGAGCTGAGATCCGGCCACTGCACTCCAGCCTGGGAGACAGAGAGAGACTCCGTCTCAAAAAAAAAAAAAAAAAAAATTCTTCGGCCGGGCATAGTGGCTCATGACTGTAATCCCAGCACTTTGGGAGGCCGAGGCGGGTGGATCACAAGATCCAGAGATTGAGACCATCCTGATCAACAAGGTGAAACCCCGTCTCTACTAAAAATACAAAAATTAGCTGGGTGTAGTGGCCTGCGCCTGTAGTCCCAGCTACTCAGGAGGCTGAGGCAGAGAATTGCTTGAACCCTGGAGGCGGAGGCTGCAGTGAGCTGAGATCACGCCACTGCACTACAGTCTGGGCGACAGAGCGAGAGTTCATCTCAAAAAAAAAAAAAAAATTATTGAACCCAGGAAGCTGAGTTTGCAGTGAGCCGAGATTACGCCACTACATTCCATCCTTGGGCAACAGTGAGACTCCACCTCAAAACAAACAAACAAAAAACAAAAACAACAACAAAAAAAAGAGTATTGGTTGAGGTCACATGACATACAATAAATAAGAAAAGCCTTGATCCATTAAGTGACTCACAAAAGAATGACCATTAAGTACTATATTCTAAAAGAAAAATTAAAATAAAAAAAAAAGGTGTATAGAATAAAGTACTTTCTGTTTTGTGGTCTTGTTAGAAAAAAAAGGAAACAAAAAAAAATTAGCAGAATATGTTTGTTAATTCCTGGAGAGTGGTACACAGGTGCTTTTGGTGTGTTTTTGTTGTTGTTGTTTGAGACGGAGTTTTGCTGTGTCACCAGGCTGGAGTGTAGTGGTGCGATCTCAGCTCACTGCAACCTCTGCCTCCTGGATTCAAATGATTCTCCTGCCTCAGCCTCCTGAGTAGCTGGGACTACAGGCGCAGGCCACTACACCCAGCTAATTTTTGTATTTTTAGTAGAGATGGGGTTTCACCTTGTTGATCAGGATGGTCTCAATCTCTGCACCTCGTGATCCACCCGCCTCAGCCTCCCAAAGTGCTGGGATTATAGGCATGAGCCACCACACCCAGCCTTGTTTTTTTTGTTGTTTTGTTTTGTTTTGTTTGTTTGTTTGTTTTGTTTTTGAGACAGAGTCTCACACTGTTGCCCAGGCTGGAGTGCAATGGCGTGATCTGGGCTCACTGCAACCTCCACCTCCTGGGTTCAAGTGATTCTCCTGCCTCAGCCTCCCGAGTAGCTGAGATTACAGCACCCACTACCACACCCAGCTAATTTTGTATTTTTAGTAGAGATGGAGTTTCACTATGTTGGACACGCTGGTCTTGAATTCCTGACCTCAGGTGATCTGCCTGCCTCAGTCTCCCACAGTGCTGGGATTATAGCCATGAGCCACTGCGCCCTGCCACAGGCCCGTTTGTTATACTTATTTATTTATTTATTTGAGACGGAGTCTCACTCAGTTGCCCAGGCTGAAGTGCAGTGGCGCCAACTCGGCTCACTGCAAGCTCCGCCTGCCGGGTTCACGCCAGTCTCCTGTCTCAGCCTCCCGAGTAACTGGGACTACAGGAGACTGCCGCAATGTCCAGCTAATTTTTGTATTTTTAGTAGAGACGGGGTTCACCATGTTAGCCAGGATGGGCTCGATCTCCTGACCCCGTGATCCGCCCTCCTCGGCCTCCCAAAGTGCTGGGATTACAGGCGTGAGCCACCGTGCCGGGCCTGTTATACTTTTTTTTTAACTTAAAAACAACTGGCTGGGAGCAGTGGCTCACGCCTATAATCTCAACACTTTGGGAGGCTGAGGAAAGAGGATTCCTTGAGCCCAGGAGTTCCAGACCAGCAGGTAAAACATAGTGAGACCCTGCCTTTACAAAACAATTAAAAATGTTTTTAAGGTAGAAGTAACACAAATGTTTGCTTTATAGTTACTATTTATTTATTTTTGAGACAGAGTCTCCCTCTGTCCCCCAGGCTAGAGTGCAGTGGCATGACCTTGGCTCACTGCAACTTCTTCCTCCTAGGTTCAAGCAATTCTCCTGCCTCAGCTTCCCGAGTAGCTGGGATTACAGGCATGAGCCACCATGCCCGGCTAAATTTTTTTTGTATTTTTAGTAGAGACAGAGTTTCACCATGTTGTCCAGGATGGTGTCGGAACTCGTGACCTCAGGTGATCCGCCTGCCTCGGCCTCCCAAAGCGTTGGCACTATAGGCGTGAGCCACAGCACCTGGCTTATAGTTACTTTTTTTTTTTTTTTCGAGACAGAGTCTCGCTCTGTTGCCCAGGCTGGAGTGCAGTGGCGCGATCTTCACTCACTGCAAGCTCCGCTTCCCAGGTTCACACCATTCTCCTGCCTCAGCCTCCCAAGTAGCTGGGACTACAGGTGCTCACCACTGCGCCCGGCTAATTTTTGTATTTTTAGTAGAGACGGGGTTTCACCGTGTTAGCCAGGGTGGTCTTGATCTCCTGACATCGTGATCCGCCCGTCTCGGCCTCCCAAAGTGCTGGGATTACAG
>NW_012102476.1:3318498-3320295 GCF_000951045.1 Mandrillus leucophaeus | reverse complement strand
CAGGAGTTCGAGACCAGTCTGGCCAACATAGTGAAACCCCTTCTCTACTAAAAATACCAAAAAATTAGTCAGGTATGATGGTGTGTGCCTGTATTCCCAGCTGCTCCGGAGGCTGAGGTGGGAGAATCACTTGAACCTGGGAGGTGGAGATTGCAGTAAGGCGGGATTGCGCCATTGCACTCCTGCCGGGGCAACAGAGCAAGACTCCATCTCAAAGTAAATAAATAAATAAATAAATAAATAAATAAATAAAATGTAAAAAAATAAAATAAAAGATATAATGGTGTATGTAATCCTCTAGCTGTTTCTTTTTTACATTCAATATTGTATTGACAAAAGTCATTCATACTTTTATGTGTGCCTGTGGTTCATTGAAATTTCACTCTTTTATAATATTTTATTTTGTCATGGTACCCCTTTGTATTTATCCATTCTCCTGTTGAAGGGCATTTTGGTTTCTTTATGGGTGTTTCTGCCATATGTTGACTGCAGTCATGAATATTCACGTACATGTCTCCTGGAACACTTGAGCAAGACTTGCTCCTGGATATTTGCCCAAACATGGAACTGCTGGGTTTTAAGGCATGGAAATGTTCAATTCGACAAGAGAATGATAATTTTTGGCTGGACGTGGTGGCTCAGGCCTGTAATCCCAGCATTTGGGAGGCTGAGGTGGATCACTTGAGGCCAAGAGTTCAAGACTAGTCTGGGCAACATGGTGAAATCCCGTCTCCACCAAAAAATACAAAAGTTAGCCAGGTGTGGTGGCATGCGCCTTTAGTCCCCAGCTACTTGGGAGGCTGAGGCAGAGGTTGCGGTGAACCGAAATCGCACCATTGTACTCCAGCTTGGGGGACAGAACAAGACTCCGTCTCAAAGAAAAAAAAAAGATAATCTTCAAAATGGCTGTACAGATACATGTTCCTCCCAGCAATGTACAGAAGATCTGTTGATCAATACTTGGTGTTATCTGACTTCTTAATTTTTGCCATATACTGGTTATAAAATAGTATCTCATTATGATCTGTATATTTCTTTAATCACTAATGATGTGAGCATCTCTTCATAAGCTTTTTAGCCATGTTTCTTCCTTGTTGAAATTCATGTTCAAGTCTTGTATCCATTTTTCTACTAGCTTATTTTCATTTATTGATTTTGTTATTTGAGACAGGGTTTTGCTCTGTTGCCCAGGCTAGAGTACAGTGGCATGACATAGTTCACTGAAGCTTTGAACTCCTGGGCTAAAGTGATCCTCCCTCCTCAGCCTCCTGAGTAGCTGAAACTACAGGTGCGCACCACCACACCTGACTAATTTTTTTCTTTCAGTAGAGACAGAGTCTTACTATGTTGCACAGGCTGGCTTTACTGATTTTTACAAGGCCTTTAGATTATCTCAGTATATATTTTTGAATGGCTATATATGTTTACACATATCTTCTTCAAGTTTGTAGCTTATACTTTCATTCATTTTAGTATAGTTTCATTCATTACTATTTCCTTTTATAGTTAGCCTTTTGTGTTTTGAGTTTTCATTACTGCCAATGTCAGAAATAAATTATCTTACTTTTCTCCTAAAAGTTTTTGTTTTGCTTTTGATAATTAAGTCCTTATATCTTGAGTTGACTTTTGTATATAGTGTGGGTCACTGATATTTTTCACTGATTTTTTTCTTTTGGAGACAGAGTCTTGCTCTGTTGCCTAGGCTAGAGTGCCGTGGCACGATCTCGGCTCACTGCAACCTCTGCCTCCCGGGTTCAAGTGATTCTCCTGCCTCAGCCTCCCAAGTAGCTGGGATTA
>NW_012102476.1:3313332-3314563 GCF_000951045.1 Mandrillus leucophaeus | reverse complement strand
CTCCTCCTCCTCCTCCTCTTCCTCCTCTTCCTCCTCCTCCTCCTCCTCCTTGTCCTTTTGGGTCTTTTCTCCCCCTCCTCCTCCTCCTCTCCTTTTCTTCTTCTTCTTCTTCTTTTTTTTTTTTCTCCTGAGACGAAGTCTAGCTCTGTCACCCAGGCTGGAGTGCAGTGGCGTGATCTCGGCTCACTGCAACCTCCAGCTACCTGGTTCAAGTGATTTTCCCGCCTCAGCCTCCTGAGGTAGCTGGGACTACAGGCACACGCCACCACACAAGGCTAATTTTTGTATTTTTAGTAGAGATGAGGTGACACCATGTTTGCCTGGCTGGTCTCAAACTCCTGACCTCAGGTGATCCTCCTACCTCGGCCGCCCAAAGTGCTGGGATTACAGGTGTGAGCCACCGCTCCTGGCCTTCTTTCTATCTTTCTGTTCTGTTTTTTGAGGCAGGATCTCGCTGTGTCACCCAGGCTGGAGTGCAGTAGCATGATCATGGTTCACTGGAGCCTTGACCTCTTGGGACAAGCGATCCTCCCACCTCAGCCTCCTGAGTAGCTGGGACTAAAGGCGTGTGCCACCACGCCTGCCTACTTTTTTGTAGAGATGAGGTCTCCCTATGTTGCCCAGGCTGGTCTGGAACTTCGGGGCTCAAACAATCCTCCCACCTAGGCCTCCCAGTTTGCTGGGATTACAGGTGTGAGCCATGAATTTCTTGAGTTTTTATGGAAGCTTCACAGCATCAGCATTCCTGCCCTCAGGGTGTAGGGTGGGACCCTTTTCTGGGAGAGTTTTAAAACCCATAATCAGAAAGGCAGGAGTAGATTAGAGTCTTGCCTTGGGGCAGGTGAAGGTGAAAAGAGGGCTGGAGAGAGACTCTTGTTTCCTGAGGCCTAACACACCCACATCGTAACAAAAGACTGTGATAAGGGATACAGAAGTCAGGAGCCAGGAATCATGGATGAAAACCAGTATATCTCATAACAGCATGTACCCTTGTAGTGTGTATCTTCACGCGTAAGGAAACACTGTAAGGTTTTTTTTTTTTGTTCTCTAAATATCTCTCCAGGCGAGGTGCGGTAGCTCACGCCTGTAATCCCAGCATTTTGGGAGGCCGAGGTGGGTGGACCACTTGAGTACAGGAGTTCCAGACCAGTCTGGCCAACATGGTTAAACCCCATCTCTACTAAAAATAAAAAATCGACCGGACGTGGTGGCTCACGCCTGTAATCCCAGC
>NW_012102476.1:3310717-3312312 GCF_000951045.1 Mandrillus leucophaeus | reverse complement strand
TGGCACGATCTCGGCTCACTGCAACCTCTGCCTCCCGGGTTCAAGTGATTCTCCTGCCTCAGCCTCCCAAGTAGCTGGGATTACAGGCGCCCGCCACCGTGCCTTGCTAATTTTTAGTAAAGACAGGGTTTCGCTATCTTGACCTGGCTGGTCTCGAACTCCTGACCTTGTGATCCAACTGCCTCGGCCTCCCAAAGTGCTGGGATTACAGGCATGAGCCACCGTGCCCAGCAGGTCACTGATTTAATTTAATCTTCTCCCATATGGAGGACCTTTCTTTCCACCTCCATTTTTTTTTTAAACAGTCTTGCTCTGTCACCCAGACTGGAGTGCAGTGACATGATCTTGGCTCACTGCAGCGTCTGCCTCCTGGATTCAAGCAATTCTCCTGCCTCAGCCTCCCGAGTATCTGGGATTACAGGCATGTGCCACCACGTCCAGATAATTTTTGCATTTTTAGTAGAGATAGGATTTCACCATATTGGCCAGGCTGGCCTCAAACTGCTGACCTAAGGTGATCTGCGCGCCTTGGTCTCCCAAAGTGCTGGGATTACACGCATGAGCCACCACGCCCAGCCCACCTCCATTTATTGATGAGCACCTCCTTTGATCTGGCATACCACCCTGTCATTATCAAAGTTTCATATATTCATGAGTTAATTTTGGTGACTTCCTACCCCTAGCAACACTACCTCATCTTTTTTGCCACAGCTCTATAATAATTCAGGTAGAGCAAATCTCCTCTCCCTTTTTCTTCAAGAGTATCTTTCTGTTCTGAGCCCTTCCTCTACTTTTTTGTTTGTTTGTTTTTTTGTTTGTTTTTTGAGACGGAGTCTCGCTCTGTCTCGCAGGCTGGAGTGCAATGGAGTGATTTCAGCTCACTGAAACCTCCGCCTTCTGGGTTCAAGCAATTCTGCCTCAGCCTCCCGAGTAGCTGGGACTACAGGCATGTGCCACCATGCCCGGCTAATTTTTTGTGTTTTTAGTAGAGATGGGGTTTCACCGTGTTAGCCAGGATGGTCGCGATCTCCTAATCTCGTGATCTACCCACCTTGGCCTCCCAAAGTGCTGGGATTACAGGCATGAGCCACCGCGCCCGGCCTCCTATGCATATTTTTTAATTGGCTTGGCAAGTTTCATGAAAATCCCTGTTGTGATTTTTGTTAGCATTGCATTGCCTTGTATGGAACAAATTGAAGAAAATTGACATCTTTACAATATTGAGTCTTCCTATCCATGAATACAAGATATCGATATTTACTAATTAATAATAATTATTGAAGACTATTTCAGATCTATACATTGTGATCAACCTCACAGGATTTATTTAATCAATTTCCTACTTTGAACACTTGAGTTGTTTACGTTCTCTGCCTCTAGAAACAATATTTCATTTTATTTTTTATTTTATTTTATACATATATTTTGAGACGGAGTCTCGCTCTGTCGCCCAGACAGAAGGTAGTTTGAGGTATGGGGGAAGCCTGTTCAGCTATCCAGAAGCTCACTGAACTTGTCCTTTTGGGTCTTTTCTCTTTATTTATTTATTTTTTTCCTCTCCCGAGATGAAGTCTCACTCAAACCACCTCCTCCTC
>NW_012102476.1:3291360-3309617 GCF_000951045.1 Mandrillus leucophaeus | reverse complement strand
GGAGGCTGAGGCAGGAGACTAGTGTGAACCCAGGAGGCAGAGCTTGCAGTGAGCCAAGATCGCACCACTGCACTCCAGCCTGGGTGACAGAGAAAGACTGTCTCAAAAAATAAATAAATAAATAAATAAATAAATAAATAAATAAATAATAATTAATTAGCTGGGCATTGTGGTCCACACTGTAATCCCAGTTACTCGGGAGGTTGAGACAGGAGAATCGCTTGAACTCGGGAAGCGGAGGCTGAGGTGAGCCACGATCATGCCACTGCACTCCAGCCTGGGTGACAGAGCAAGACTGCGTCTCAAAAAATAAATAAATATAATTAAAATTAAAATTAACTAATTAACTAAAAATAAATAAATAATATGAAAATTAGCTGGGTGTGGTGGCAGGCACCTGTAATCCCAGCTACTCTGGAGGCTGAGGCAGGATAATCACTTGAACCCAGGAGACGGAGGTTGCAGTGAGCCGAGATCACGCCACTGCACTCCAGCCTGGGTGACAGCAAGACTCTGTGTCAAATAAATAAAATAAAATAAAATATAAAAGTATCTCTCCACCAGGCATAGAGGCTGACTCCTGTAATCCCATCACTTTGGGAGTCCAAAGTGGAAGAATTGCTTGAGGCCAGGAGTTCAAGACTAGCCTGGGCACTGTAGTGAGACCCTGTCTCTATTTTAAAAATACTTATACATATATATTTAGATATCTGTCTATTGCTTGCCTAACTAGCCTGTTCTGCACCTAGCACAATGGCTCTAGGCATCCTGTCTTTTTTAAATTTATTTTTTATTTTTTGAGATGGGATCTTGCTCTGTTGCCCAGGCTGGAGTACAGTGGCAAGATCTCGGCTCACTGCAACCTCCTCCTCCTGGGGCAAGCAATTCTCCTGCCTCAGCCTCCACAGTAGCTGGGTTTACAGGCGTGCACCTACTGCGTAGCCATGCCCGGCTAATTTTTGTATTTTTAGTAGAGACTGGGTTTCACTGGGTTTCACCATGTTGGCCAGGCTGGTCTCAAACTCCCGATCTTAGATGATCCACCCGCCTCAGCCTCAGAAAGTGATGGGATTACAGGCATGAGCCACCACGCCAGGCCAGCATCCTCAGTATTGATTCCACACATTATTCCTCCCTCCTGTCTTCCCCCAGGAAACTGAAAGTGGCTCTGTGATGCCAGAATTAAGGATCAGAATCTAGGGGAGTCTCCTACACTTCTGAAGTAGGAGTGAGATAGGGAGGGTTGAGGTAAAATGATTTCCTTAGATAAGAAAAATTGCCTTGTTTCTATTAAGTGCCAAGCTCTTCATACACATTTCACCGAAGCCCCAAGAGGTCAGCCTCATTACTTCCCTGTTTTCCTGCATTAACTTGAAACACAGTGACCTCAAGTAACAGGCCCCAGTTTACACAGCCCTTAGGGCCCTCGCCTGGATTCCAATCTTCAGGCTTTGGGAAATGTTTATTGACAAGTAGAGCTGGGTGTGAGTGTTATCAGTAAGCACTTGTTAACTGATTTCTCTCCTTTCAAAGTTCTAAACATTTTCATTGTATACTTCTAAGGGCTCATTGTTTTGTTAATAAAACAAAAGTCAACACTCATTTGCATCACCGAGAGTGCCTCCTCCTTATTCCCAGTGGGGTTTAGTGAGCAGAAGCTGGTTTTGGGTAAAGAGTTAGGAACTAGAAGATCTCCCCTGATGTGGGCGCCTAACAGAGCTTGACATCTAGTTCTATGCATGTTAGTGGTATTATTATTCAGAGTATTTACATAAGAATCACCCTGATAGCTACTGTTTTGTAGACCTCAGTGCTGTGGGAGGCTTTTTCATTTGCAGCAGCTTTTTTTTTTTTTGAGACGGAGTCTCACTCTGTCACCCAGGCTGGAGTGCAGTGGCCAGATCTCAGCTCACTGCAAGCTCCGCCTCCTGGGTTCATGCCATTCTCCTGCCTCAGCTTCCCGAGTAGCTGGGACTACAGGCGCCCGCCACCTCGCCCGGCTAGTTTTTTGTAATTTTTAGTAGAGACGGGGTTTCACCGTGTTAGCCAGGATGGTCTCAATCTCCTGACCTCGTGATCCACCCGCCTCAGCCTCCCAAAGTGCTGGGATTACAGGCATGAGCCACCACGCCAGGCCAGCATCCTCAGTATTGATTCCACACATTATTCCTCCCTCCTGTCTTCCCCCAGGAAACTGAAAGTGGCTCTGTGATGCCAGAATTAAGGATCAGAATCTAGGGGAGTCTCCTACACTTCTGAAGTAGGAGTGAGATAGGGAGGGTTGAGGTAAAATGATTTCCTTAGATAAGAAAAATTGCCTTGTTTCTATTAAGTGCCAAGCTCTTCATACACATTTCACCGAAGCCCCAAGAGGTCAGCCTCATTACTTCCCTGTTTTCCTGCATTAACTTGAAACACAGTGACCTCAAGTAACAGGCCCCAGTTTACACAGCCCTTAGGGCCCTCGCCTGGATTCCAATCTTCAGGCTTTGGGAAATGTTTATTGACGAGTAGAGCTGGGTGTGAGTGTTATCAGTAAGCACTTGTTAACTGATTTCTCTCCTTTCAAAGTTCTAAACATTTTCATTGTATACTTCTAAGGGCTCATTGTTTTGTTAATAAAACAAAAGTCAACACTCATTTGCATCACCGAGAGTGCCTCCTCCTTATTCCCAGTGGGGTTTAGTGAGCAGAAGCTGGTTTTGGGTAAAGAGTTAGGAACTAGAAGATCTCCCCTGATGTGGGCGCCTAACAGAGCTTGACATCTAGTTCTATGCATGTTAGTGGTATTATTATTCAGAGTATTTACATAAGAATCACCCTGATAGCTACTGTTTTGTAGACCTCAGTGCTGTGGGAGGCTTTTTCATTTGCAGCAGCTTTTTTTTTTTTTGAGACGGAGTCTCACTCTGTCACCCAGGCTGGAGTGCAGTGGCACCATCTTGGCTCACTGCAACCTCCGCCTCCCGGGTTCACGCCATTCTCCTGCCTCAGCCTCCCGAGTAGCTGGGACTACAGGCGCCCGCCACCACACCCAGCTAATTTTTGTATTTTTGTTTTTTAGTAGAGACGGGGTTTCACCATATTGGCCAGGCTGGTCTGGAACTCCTGGCCTTGTGATCTGCTCTTCTCAGTCTCCCAAAGTGTTGGGATTAGAGGCGTAAGCCATTGCGCCTGGCCACTTTTTTCCTTTTTTGGGGAGTTTTGAAAGCAGAGGAAGACATCACCTCACTTAGGTTTTTTTGTTTTTGTTTTTGTTTTTGTTTTTGTTTTGAGATGGAGTCTAGCTCTTGTCGCCTAGGATGGAGCGCAGTGGTGCCATTTCGGTGCTCACTGCAAGCTCCGCCTCCCGGGTTCACGCCATTCTCCTGCCTCAGCCTCCCGAGTAGCTGGGACTATAGGTGCCCGCCACCACGCCTGGCTAATTTTTTGTATTTTTAGTAGAGACGGGGTTTCACCGTTTTGGCCAGGATGGTCTCAATCTCCTGACCTCGTGATCCACCCACCTCAGCCTTCCAAAGTGCTGGGATTACAGGCGTGAGCCACCGCGCCCGGCCTGACTTAGGTTTTAAAAGGATCACACAACTGCAAGGTCTGTGAATTGAGATATCACAACTCCCATGTTACGGGGACATTTCCTATCATTAGCCTGTTCTAACTGGAATATTTAGGGGCCTACCCTGCTTGAAGGAAATCTGATGTGCAAAAATCCGGATAGAACTAACTTTCCCCGAGGGACTGGCGGTCATTGCAAATTGCTCAGTGTAGCAGAGGTAATGTGGTGATCCCAAGCCTCTGGGCCCCACTTTCTTTCCATTGGAAGGACTCATTGCCCCAAAGCCCATCAGCTGCAGCTCCACAGGGGCCTTCTGCTTGCACAGGCACACACAGCCATAAAAAATGGGTGTTTCTGAATGTCTCCAGGATTAGATAATGGCAATGGTTGTACAACCCATCAGCTGCACCTCCAAGAGCGCCTTCTGCTGACACATGCACACGTGGCCATAAAAAAATGGGTGTTTCTGAATGGCTCCAGAATTAGATAATGGCAATGCTTGTACGACTTCGTGAATATACGAAAACCACCAAATGGCACACTTTAAAAGGTACGTTTTATGATATGTGAATTTTATCTCAGCAATAATAATAAAATAATAAAAATACTCCCAGAAATCCTGTTTGTCATAACGCAAATGCTGGAAACAACCTAAATGTCTATCCACAGAGATCTGTGTTGTTTTTGTTTTTGTTTTTGAGACGAAGTCTCACTCTGTTGCCCAGGCTGGAGTGCAGTGGCACGATCTCAGCTCCCGGCAACCTCTACCTCCCATTTTCAAGCGACTCATGCATCAGCCTCCCAAGTAGCTGGGATCACAGATGTGCACCACCATGCCCGGCTAATTTTTATATTTTTGTAGAGTTGGGGTTTCGTCATGTTGACCAGACTGGTCTTAAATTCCTGATCTCAGGTAATCCGCCTGCCTCGGCCTCCCAAAGTGCTGGGATTACAGGCGTGAGCCACAGCATCTGGCCATGTGTTTGGTTTAGTTTTTACATAAAGACGGGTCTTGAACTCCTGAACTCAAGCGATCCTCCTACCTCAGTTACTGAAGTGCTGGGATTAAAGGCAGGAGCCAATGTGCTCAGCTCCCATCTCTACTTTTAAATAACAAACATGTATATGTATAACTTTCATCTTCCTTTCTCTCTCTCTCTCTCTCTCTCTCTTTCTTGACAAGGTCTTGCTCTGTTGCCTAGGCTGGAGGGCAGTGGTGCCATCATTGCTCACTGTAGCCTCAACTTCCTGCTTCCTGGGCTCAAGTGATCCTCTTGCCCCAGTCTCCCAAGTAGCTGGGACTACAGGTGCGGGCCGACACAGCCTAATTTTTGTATTTTTCATAGAGACAGGGTTTTACTATGTTGCTCAGACTGGTCTCGAACTCCTGGGCTCAAGCAATACGCCTGCCTCGGCCTGAGTGAAGAAGGGACTGCGGGGTTTCACTGTGTTGCCCAGGCTGGTCTCGAGCTCCTGCACTCTCAGGAAATCCACTCACCTTGGCCTCCCAAAGTGCTAGGATTACAGGCATGGGCCACCGCGCCCGGCCACATATACTAAAACATTATACAGAGGTTAGCATGGCCCCTGAGCAAGGATGACATGCAAATTCATGAAGCTTTCCATATTTTAGTGATTACACAATTGCATGTCTGTATCAAAATGCCTTGCAACACATAAATATATACACTTACTATGTACCCAGAAAAATTAAAAATGATTTTTTTTTTCTTTTGAGACAGAGTCTGGCTCTGTTGCCCAGGTTGGAGTGAAATGACTGATTCTGGCTCACTGCAACCTCCACCTCCCAGTTTCAAGTGATTCTCCTGCCTCAGCCTCCCGAGTAGCTGGGATTACAGGTGCACACCACCACACCTGGCTAATTTTTGTATTTTTATTATAATAGAGACAGGGTTCCACCATGTTGGCCAGGCTGATCTTGAACTCCTGACTTCAGGTGATTTGCCCACTTCAGCCTCCCAAAGTGCCGAGATTACAGGCATGAGACATCACGCCCAGCCCTTGGAATTCTTTGTCATTAGCTTCTGTAATTGTCCTCTTTCATAGTCCAATGTAAGCTCCAGGATGGCTGGGGTTTGTTTTGTGTACCTCTGTATCACCGGCCCGATGAAGTCAACAGTGGTTGAAAGAATCAAGGGCAGCTCAGAAACTATATCAAGTGAGGGAAGAGGGAGGTTTCTGACTTGAGTGCTGATGACACAGAGATGGAAACCTGGGGGAAGCAGGGCATCAGATCTCGAAGATGACTTAATTTCTGGGATATCTGAGGTGCTTGGGGAGAGATCTAGGAGAGGTGGGATAGGCATGTCTAGAAAATATTTAACTGTGCAGGGCGTGGTGGCTCATGCCTGTAATTGCGGCATTTTGGGGGGCTGAGGCGGGTGGATCACCTGAGGTCAGGAGTTCGAGACCAGGCTGGCCAACATTTAGTGTGACCCATCTCTACTAAAAATACAAAAAATTAGCCGAGCATGGTGGTGCATGCCTGTAATCCCAGCTACTTGCGAGGCTGAGACAGGAGAATGGCTTGAATCCGGGAGGTGGAGGTTGCAGGGACATGAGATTGCGTCATTGCACTCTAGCCTGGGCAACAGAGCAAGACTACAGGCTCACACCACCACGCTTGGCTAATTTTTGTATTTTTGGTGGAGACGGGGTTTCACCATGTTGGCCAGAATGGTCCCGATCTCCCGACCACATTCACCTTAGCCTCCCAAAGTGCTGGGATTACAGGCGTGAGCCACCACGCCCAGTCAGAACCATAACGTTTACATGCACCAGGAAATGAAAAAATTCATGTGCCTCACTTTGTTGCAGTGGCCTGTAATAGCTAGAAAAATAACTGGAGGAATTTCCCTGACAATTAACAGTGGTTGCCAGGTGTGGTGGCTCACGCCTGTAATCCCAGCACTTTGTGAGGCTGAGGCGGGCAGATCACCTGAGGTTGGGAGTTCGAGACCAGCCTGACCAACATGGAGAAATCCCACTTCTACTAAAAAAAAAAAAAATACAAAATTAGCCGCGCATGGTGGCACATGCCTATAATCCCAGCTACTTGGGAGGCTAAGGTAGGAGAATCGCTTGAACCCAGGAGGCAGAGGTTGCGGTGAGCCAAGATCACACCATTGCACTCCAGCCTGGGCAACAAGAACGAAACTCTGTCTCAAAAAAACAAAACAAAACAAAACAGTAGTTATCCTCAAGAGGTGGCAAGAAGTGGGATGATGGGGGCACTTTCCCTCTGTGCTCTGTACTTGTGTGTTTGAATGGTTTTATATGACTATGTATTACTTCACAAAAAACAGAAAAATTTTAAATTATAGATCTTTTTTAACATACTCTGCCTGTGCAGACATGTGCGGGGAAACACATAGGACCTGAAGAATACACACAGAATGATTGACAGTGGTTACCTGGGGGAAGGGGATGGGGCTTGGGAAGGTTGGCAGGTGAAAGAGAAATTTAATGTTTTGCTCAGTGTCTCTTGCTGGGTTGCTTGAGTCCTACATATACTATGTATTCCTGGTTATAGAAAAATAATGTGAAAAACTTCAGTGCCCAACCCTCGAACCCATCCCTCCAGAAGTGGCAGACCAACTCACCCAGGCGGATGGGAGGGAGGAAAACCTTGGCAGGATATGCACAGTACTGTCCTAATCCCTTCCTTACCCCAGGACCCACACACCCCACCCCGGTTCAACCCACCCCACACACACTCAAAGAGGAGCCAGGGGTCTCATTGTAACACTCATTTTTATATAAATATCCGCAAGTCATGTTACAGAATAAGCCCCACCGGGGAAAAAAGTCAACGTTAGGGTTTTGTTAGATTAACCCCTGCCTTCTAGGTTGGGCCCCAGCCTGGAGGCGCCTGCTGCTTTGGGAAGGCTGGGGTTGCTGCCGTGAGGCTGCCGAAGAAGCTGCCTGTGTCGCCCACCCCTGGGCCGACCCCCTTCTTTGGTGTGTGGTACATGGTGACCTTCTCTGGCCACCCTTAGCCTGGGGCAGGGTTTTGGAGAACAGGGTTCAGGGAAGCAGGGCCCAGGAGTCCTGGGGGCACTTGGAAATGGGGTAAGGGGGACTGAGCCATTAAGAAGTGGTGGAGTCTGAGATTTAGAGGCTGAGCCTTTGAGGGTGGGGGCAGAGTGAATGGGAACATGTTGGGGGAACCAGGGCTGTAAGCCAAGCAGGAAGCTTCTGCCCTTCCCTCCAGCCCAGGTCCCCAGGTCCCGCCCCCTGTTGGTCATCTCCTGCTGGCCCCACTTTCCCAGGGAGAAGCCTGACAGTCCCTTCCCGGCTCTTCCCCCTGCTATCTCCCTTCCCCACAGAGAGGCCAGAGGCTAGGAACACAGCACCAGTCTGAGGATTTAATTAACCAGGAAGGGGACTGTTGGGAGGGGCACCCCTGTAAAAATGTACAAAAGGTCTTGGGGCTATGTGAAAGGGGTGATAAATATGTACATGGAACCCCCCTTCCTTAAGCCCCTCCTCCTCCAGCCCTCGGAGGGCATGAGGACTTGGGTGGTAGGTGAAGGGGAGGGGGCACTTTGGCCTCTGGCTTAGTGAGCCCTTGGGGAGACAGGCCCAGGGCCTAGAGGCCCTTAGAGGGGCAAAGGTGCACCTCAGGAGGCCCCATGGCCCCCGAGATGAGCCACACTCCCATGCACACACCCCTCTCCCTCTCTAGAGGCTGACCTCTGCTCTCCCAGTGACCCTACACTCCATGTGATGCTTGGTCTCGTGGGGGTTGAGGCTTCTGTTCCCAGGTTCCATGACCTCAGAGGTGGCTGGTGAGGTTATGACCTTTGCCCTCCAGCCCTGGCTTAAAACCTCAGCCCTAGGACCTGGTTAAAGGAACGGGAGATGGAGCTTCGCCCCGACCCCTCCCCTCCCCTCACCTGTCAGCCCGAGCTGGGCCGGGGCCCCTAGGTGGGGAACTGGGCCGGGGGGCGGGCACAAGCGGAGGTGGTGCCCCCAAAAGGGCTCCTGGTGGGGTCTTGCTGAGAAGGTGAGGGGTGCCTGGGGCCGCAGCAGGTGGCGGTGGAGGAGCCAAGCGGCTGTAGAGCAAGGGGTGAGCAGGTTCCAGACCGTAGAGGCGGGCAGCGGCCACGGCCCCGGGTCCAGTTAGCTCCTCACCCGCCTCATAGAAGCGGGGTGGCCTTGCCAGGCGTGGGGGTGCTGCCAACCAGGTTGGCTCCAGGAAGCCAGCACAGCGATCTGGTGGGCTAGGGCCCAGAAATGGGGGCGGCCGGGGCCTCTCAAACAGCAGGTGAAGGCCCTGGGGCCCAGTGGCTGCTGCAGCGGCAGCGGCGGCGGCGGCGGCGGCGGCAGCGGCGGCGGCGGCAGCAGCAGCCTCCTCCTTCCGCTCTTCCTTTACCCGCACGGATTCCTTGGTTGGCCGAGGCCCCTCCTCGCCAGCCCGGGCCTTGGGAGTAGCAGGAGAAACTCGGAGCTGGGGCCGTGAGAAGGGGAGGTCCCTGGAGGGCAGGCGTGGGGAGAGAATGAAGTTCTCCAGAGGCAGCAGAGGCTGAGAGTGGGGCAGGGGCAGGGTGGGCGGGAGGCACACCTGTCCTTCTCCTCCTTGGTAATGGAGGGCTCCCTCCGCTCCACAGGCCGCTCCTTGTCTGAGCCTGGAGTCCGGGCGGCCTCAGGGGGCCGGACCCAGGCAGGAAAGGCCAGAGGACTGCGGTGCAGGCGGCCCCATGGGTCCGGCGGGGAGGCGAAAGCTGGTGGGGCCCCTGGGCTTTCTTTCTGGGCAAAGACGGCGCCGGAGTCTGGGCAGAGGGTGAAGCAAAGAGTGACAGGGGCCAGGAGTGGGAGGCCCCATTCAGGCCTCCTCCCAGACCCCGGTCTGAACTGTCACCCCGCGGCCGCAGTCCCCCAACCCCACCGCACCCACACTCACTGAATGTGGGGCTGCCCAGGCCTCCAAAGGCCCCGTTGGAGAGGGCAGCCAAGGAGGCGAAGCTTGTGGGACGCCCAAAGGGATCTGTGGGAGGAAAGGGGGGTGGTCAGAGCACTAGGCAGCCGGTGCTGAGCAGGCACCAAGCCTGGCTGGGCAGAGGCAGGACCAGTGCCTGGAGTCCTCAGCTGCCTGCTTTCAGCAGCCCTGTGCTGAGCACTTCCTTGGGCCAGGAAGGTATTGAGCTTTGACAAGCACCCTGTCGGTTAACTTCACAAAAAGCCCAAGAGGTGGTTAGGATCATGCCCACTTGAAGATGATGAAACAGGCTCAGAGAGGTGAAATGACTTGCCTGGGGTCATCTAGCTAGGGAGCGGTACCAACCCAGGGCTTCCTTGACATGAAGTCATGCTCTTCTCCCCGACTCCCCAACACCAGCCGCCTGGACCCATCGCAGCAGATCTCTGCTCTGCAGCAAGCCACTTGCCTGAAGACCTTTTTGGCTTCTCCGCAACCTGACATGCAGGGCCCTTCCCGACCTGACCCTAACTTCATGCATGCGATGCGTCACACAGCCAGACAGAACTAACCTATCCCGCCACTAGAATGTCACCATGTCCCCAGCCAGGAACACCCTTCCTTCAAGCCACCAGGCTCAACTCCTCCTTATCTACCCAAACCCAGGTGAAACCTCCCCAAGAAGCCCGCCAAGATCCTAGGAGTCAGTGGCCATGTTCTCCCCTGGGCCGGCACGGCCTCCCCACCTTCCCCTCCCAGGTGGTGTACTGCCCCTGCCACTGGCTACTGGGAGACAGGGCTCCAGCTGGCAGAGATTGAAGTCGCCCTGCTCTTCCCTACTCATTTTACAGATGAGGAAATCAAGGCTCAGAGGGGGTAGAGTAACCTGCCCAAGGTCACTAAGCAAGTGGAACCAGGTCTATCCCGCATTCCACCTGCCTGCTGGGTCTGATTTCCATCTCCTGGAAGTCAGGGACAAAGCCTAGGTTGCCCAACACGCCCTTGGCTCTTACCAATGTGGGTGCTGGGGCTCAGGAAGGGTCCGTGGGCCCCGGGAGCTGCCGTGAAAGGGTTGGCTGCAGCGTGGACGGCACCTGGGGCAGAGAGGTGGGAGATTCTGATGAGGCTGAGTGGGCACAAGCTGGGCCTTGGGCTACAGACAGGGAACCTCAGGCCCAAGGGGGCTGGCCAGACTCACCAGTCGCAGTGAAGAGGGAGGCCGGGTGGGAGAGCTCCTGCCCAGGGGGCAGGGCCCCATAGGGCCCCGGAAGGCAGGGCAGGAGGTCGTTCCGAAAGTCAAGCTTGTGGGAGTCACCCTGTGTGCGACACAGGGAGAGGGGCAGTACATGAGGAGCCGGTCTGGTCCCCCTCTTGCTCTCCCACGCGTGGTTCCCCTCCAAAGGCTGGCTGGCACCCAGATGGGGCTTGAATGCCTATCTTCTGCCTCTCTTGGAGCCTTCTCTGAGCAGCCTGCTAATGAGCCAGAGAACTAAGGTGCCAGCCATGGAACTGTTCAGCAGTGATGGGGGACAGAAGAAGATGTTTCTGGCCAAGATTCTACTGAGCTCTGTTGAGGGCCAATGCCCAGAGCTCAGTCCTCCCCTGACTCTGAGACCCACTCTCCCCAGCCCTCCGGCCCCAGTACCTTCATTTTCTCCTGGTGTCTCAGGATCATGTAAGCCACACGCACGTGCATGGCACACCACTTCCCTGGTTTCTGCCGCCCCAGAAGGATGACCAAAGGGAAAGGGAAGGAAAGAACGTTCACTCATCATCCACTCCAGGCCTAGCTCTGGGCCCAGCCTCGCCACAAAACATCCCTACTCATTGTTCCTACAACCAAGGGATGACTAGGTTCATTTTACAGCCTAGGAAACTGAGGCTCAGAGAGATCAACTGCCTTGCCCAAGGTCCCATGGCCAGTTCCATCTGAGCCCAGGTCTGCGACTTGAAAGCCCTCACTCTCTGCTGTTCCACATCCGGCTGCCTCCATGTTTTGGGCTTCTCACTTATTCCCAAGCAAGACCCCCCTTAACCAAACACCCTAACACCGGCCCCCAGCCTCATGCAGCCTGAAATCCTCACACAACTCACCCTCAAAGGTTGCCGGAAATGGTCGGGGATCTGGGGATGGCAAAGGAGAGATGGGAGGCGACTCAGACCCGAGTCCTGGGCCAGGTGCCTCACATCTCCACAGCATTCACTCACCCCCCACATGCCTGAGACACTGGGACTCCCTCAAACCCTTCCTGCTCAGGCCCAAACTCCTTTCCCCATCTCTCCCACTCTAGGCATCTCTCCTCCAGCACAAGGTTTCTGAACCAAGCCCCAGGGAGGTGCCCTGCTGGGAGGCTGCGGGTGGTGAGGGGCAGTCAGGACAGGTTTCTCAGAAAGCTATCCTATTAACAACTTTAGAGTATAGCGATCTGTTTAAGATTTCTTTAAGAAAAATGCCTTTGAAGGAAGTTGGAAAACCTCTGGCCTAGTCTTTCCTGTAGGAAACTGGTCCTGTGCGTTTCACAATGCTCCTGCAGCCCTGGGGTCTACGCTGCTGCAAGTGCTAAGGGGAGGGAGGGAGGCTCTGGCTCTCCTCACTTCACCAAGGGGCAGCTTATCTTTTGTTTTCCGAACAGGGCTTCCTAGTATGATGTCATTTGGAAAAAAAGTGTTTTGTGACTTTATTAAAAAGTTTGAAAACCACTACAAAAACCACTGTCCTAATCATCTTATTCCTGGAACAAGCTCATAAAACTCTCATTCCTCATGCCTGGGAAAGCCAGTTATTTACAGAAATTACCTCTATTAGACACCCGGGAACACCCCTGATTGTGAATTCAAGGGAGGAATCAGTAGTTCAGTCTCCTCAAGTCAGTTCTGTTCTCCCCGCAACACACCTTCCAGCTCCCCCAGGACCTGCCCTGGCCCCCTCACCTGTGTCCCCTTCTGGGAGAGCCCGCTCGGCACCGGCCCCAGTCGTGGTGGCAGCTCAGGGTTCGTGCTCTGGGAAAGGGGAGTGGAGGGATCAGAGAGAGCTGGCACCGAGCACAAAGGGGTCCAGAACCAAGCTGGGACACGGGGCAGGGAGGGATCATGGCTTTGGAGAAACCTGGGTGCAGCAGGGCAGGGCGGGAGGATAGGCACGGCTTTGGGGAATGCGAGGAGGGTGCTCGGACATGGCGTGTCTGGGTATGTCAAGATGGGAGGCAGTGGTGGTGTCTGGATTGGGAGCTCACCTTGGGCTGGAAGGCCCCCTGCAGGGAGCCAAAGGAGACAGCCGGCGGGAGGCCCGGAGGCAGCCCGGGCACTGCGGGAGGGAAGGCCGTGTACGGCTGTGGAGAGAAGGGGACTAGTCCAGGTGGGGGTGGAGGCGCAGCCCAAGTCCAGCCTGCCCGTCAGTCCACGGGTCTCCACCGTAAAGCCCCCCAGGGAGTTCTCCCAGGCTCAAGGCTCTTGCTTTTGTACTGAAGACTGGACCCCAGCAGTCAGGGTCACACGCATGGATGCATCCACGCCCACACCACACACCCCACACACACACGCACACTCACATTATGTCGGAAAAGGCCTTCCATCTTTCCTGGATATTTCTCAAACTAGGGGAGAGAAGGGAAGAGTAAGCTGCCAGCCAGGGACCCAGGCCTTCCCCCGGAAGCCATGCCCTCCCCTGAGGCCTCCGAGCCTCATCACCGGCCCAATGAGGAGCTCACCATGTGGGGGCCGTGGGGTGGCAGCAGGCCTGGGGGATAAGGGGTGAAGTGCTGGTGGGTGTGCTGGTGGGTGTGCTGGTGCTGGTGGTTGTGCTGGTGGAACTGGAAGGCCAGGGGCCGGGCCGAGCCCCCTGCCCCCACCACCTCAGGGCCACCCTGGGCATTCAGGTAGCGAGAGTTCAGGTCCTGGCCGATCAGGTCCTGCTCTGTGGGAGGGGACGGGAGAAGGCTTTAATGCTGTCGCCACATCAGCCTCCTTGGGCCCAGGTGACTGCCTTCCCTCTGGCCTCAAGCCACTCCCTCCTCAAGCCCTGCTGTCTGCTGAGGCCGAGGTGCCCCAAAGCCAACTGGGCCCGAGCCCGGGGCCATGGCCCCCCACCCCCCGGCCAGGACCCCAAACTCACCAGAAAGGGCGTTAGCGGCTGAGGCCCCAGGGTGCCCTGGCACCTGCAGCAGGGGTGGGGGTGGGGGCAGGGTGGGGCCAGGGGAGAACAAGGAGGGGTGGTGGGGTGGTGGGGGGGGCCGCAGCCCGGGAGGGGGAAAGCTGTGGGTAGACAGAGGCAGGGGCAGTGAGGGCGTTGGGGGCCGGTGGGTGAGCTGCGCGGACGAGGAGGAGGCAGATGAGGAGGAGGAGGACGAAGAGGATGATGAGGGGGGAGGCTGAGCCACGGGAGGGGCCGGGGCCTTGGGGGGCGGCCGTGAAGAGCTGGGGAGAGAAGTGGGGAGATGAGTGAGGGGTTGGGAGGTGCCAGCTCTGACGGGCGGGGGTCAGAAGCCTGGGTGATACTGTGACCCTGGTTCTCCAACACGGGAGGTGGCAGAACCTGGCCCCAGGACTCCCCCTCCCCCAGGGAATCCATTCTCAGACTGAGGTGCCTCCCACACCCAGCAACCCCCACTTCTCCCTGTCTAGGTCTCTGCATCCACACAGCTGCCTCTGCCATCTCTGGCCAGATGACTTTCCCTTTCTGACTCAACCACGGCACAGAACAGATCATTCATGTTGACGCTTAATTAGAACAAGCCACCTGGGGTCCCCCACCCTACAACAGTGGAAGCAGCACCACACTGGCCTGGCCTGGGAGTCAGGAGACCTGAATTCTAGGCCCATCTTGCCATGAATGCCTGGGGTGACCTTGAGCAAGTCACTGCTCCTCTCTGAGCCTTAGTTTTCTCAATAACAACAACGATGACAATGACGGTGACAAAAATAATAGAGCATCAATAATAAGTGTCAATAGTTCTTACCCTGTGGCGAGCACCTGCTTTAAAAGCTAATCCAAGTCTCCAACACTCCACGCCACCTTCCCCACTGCTGCCCAGCAGAGTAACCATCTCAACTGCATCATTGGCTTCTTTTAAGAACTCAATTTCTTCTTCTTTTTTTTTTTTTTTACTTAGCCTCCCCCTAAACACGTATGAAATCAAGGGGCTGAGGCATAATACTTAACTTTCTAAAGCTCAAAAAAGCTAACTCATGACTATTTTTTAAAGTTTACTCACATAAAACCTGAAATCATCCCATATGTTACTGACACTGAATGTACACGCTTTGGGAAACACTGCATTCACTCGTAGTTAATCCTCACAGTATGATTATTCCATTTGACAGAAGGAGGAAATCGAGGCTCAGAGGGGTTAAGTGACTTGTCAAAAATCACACAGCCAGGAAGCGTCAGAGCAAGAATTTGAATCTGGGTCTGACACCAAAGCCAGCGCTCTTAACCATCATGTCAGCATTTCCCAAAGTATGTTCCAAAGAACACTATTCCGAGCAGACTTGCCTGCCTGAAAAAGCCTTCTCACCAGCAAATACAACTGGGAAACAGCACAGCCTGGATTCCCCTGCAGGGGAATGTGTAACGGACTCAAGTAAGTCCTGCATTCATCTTTTTCTATTTGTTTTTCTCAAAGTTTTCAGCCTCAGAATCCTTTTTCAAGTCATACCCCACAGGTACCATCCTGTGTCCCTGCCACAGAAAGCAAGGGTTGGCACCAAATTGACCAGGCCCTTCCAGACTGCATCAATCCCCCAGACCACTCACCTGCCAGTGCTGAGGTCCAGGCTGCTGCCATAGGGAGAAGTGCGGAGGCCGAAGGGCGAGACCCGAAGCTGCAGCTGGGGCTGGGGTGGGGGTGGCAGACTGGGGGTGGCCGGCAGGGGTGCAGGGGGTGAGACAGGAGGCCGAGGGACCGGTGGAGGCGGTGGTTCCTTTGGGGGGAAAGGCACTAGCAGCGGGTCGGGCCCCGGGGGCTGTTCTTGGCTCCGCTCCAGGCCCGACACTTTAGGGACCACGGAGAGTTTTGCTTCACAGTTCCCATTGAAGGCGCCGTGGGGGCCCGAGGCTGTGGGGCAGGATGGCAGACATGCTCAGTTGAGGCTCATGCTCACCCCACTTCCCTCCCGTGCCTCCAGGCCCCAGACCTTGGGACCAACCTTTGCTGGTTGAGACAGTAAAGGATGGGTCGAGGTCATCATCGGAGACCTGGGGAAGAAGGGCAAGGGATAGGGTTAGGTTGTGGGCAGGACAGGCCTCCATCCAGGAAGGCCAAATAGCCTCTGGAGGCTGCTAGGAACTGGCGGTAGTAGCAAGTCTGTTCCTTCAGTTTAGCTGAGATCCATCAAAGACTGAGCTCTAGCAGGGCTGAGCTTGGAGAAAGAGCAGAGTGGAGCAGCTGAGCCCAAGAATCCGATAGGCCAGGAGGACTAAATGGAGACAGCGTTGAAGCAGCAGAGAAGCAGGCAAACCAAACCAAAACGTCAGAGGTCACTAGCTGCTGGCCCACAGGCCTCCCTGACTTACAGATACATTTGGTCCACTTAAAACTTTTAGTAAAAGTTTTAAACCAACTGTAGATATTCAAGAATCCGGAGATTCCTCATTAAAACTCAGGCTTGCAGATTCCCTCAAGAATGGGCCCCCTGTTCTTGTAGCAACAGTCAGCCTAAACTAGACAGAGATGGATGAAGCAAATGGACAAGAACCCACTGGTTCACCACAGTCCTATCCAATCAACTTGTGAAACGAAAACAAGACACACATCAGGGAATGCAAATTGAGTTACTTACATGGGCCCAACGGCTACAGCATTCATTTCTAGGACATATTATCTCACAACAAGCAAATCACCCCTAAGGATAAACTCAAATACACCTTCATAAGCTGAGTCCCTACACTGACTACAATGGTTTCTGCTCAGACTTGAATCGACATCTGCATTCTAAGAAGAGGCTGATGACCAGCAGAAGGCCCATCTCAGTGCCACAGCCACTCTGGGTTTCCGTGGAGAACCAGAAGTAGCTCGAGGGCTTTGGAAAGAATAGTATGCTAAAGCATGGACCCTCCATTCCTTGGTCAGCTAGCCCTAGTCACCAAAAGAAAAAATGACGCCATTTACCCTCCCAATCCACCCCCCTTCCTCCCAAAAACCTAATCCTGACTCAACCTAAGCCATGTTTCCCACTCAAGGGAAGGCTGTCTGCTGCACGTAGAAGGCCTTTATGCTGCAGTCCTTTTTACAAGCAGTGACACTGCCCACCCAAGCTCTAGCCCCACTCACCCTCTCGTCCAGATCACTTTCCGCGTCACACTGGGGAGAAGGAAAGACAGAGGTGTCACGAGAGGGAAGAGGCCCAGGGTGGAGTGGGGAGGGGCCAGGACAGGTGGATAGCACTTACTATGTATCCAGCTTCCAGAGAGTGACGGGAGGACGCCTGAGGAAGACCAGAGTCCAGAGGTGAGGGAGGCGGCTGCTGAGGCGGCTGGGAAAGTCGCAGCTCCCAGCAGGGCGCTCATGGGCCTCCAGGATCTACTCTCAGCCTCTCCTTCCAGTTGCTTCTCCCGCCACTGCCCACCCGGGTCCCAGAGCTTTCGCCATTTCCTAAATATGCCGGGTCCTCACCTCTTCGTGCTCTTGCCCAAAACAACTTTTCCCCATCTCTTTTCTTAGCAAACTTCTGACTATACTTCAGGACCTGACTAAGACATCCTAGGGGGCTTTCCCCAACCACAACTCTCCTCCCATCCCCCAGGCAGCACAAGCGGCTTCCTCATGTGGGTTTCTGTAGCATCTCTCCCCATCTTTGCTTTCTGTAGCTTCTCAAGTTTAGGTCTAGGTGTTTGCTTCCTATTTCTTTCCTGCTGGACTGCCACCACCTCGAGGAAGGGCAGGGACCTTATGACCTAACTAAGTTCCTTTGATGCCTCTCTGAATTATCAAAACGTTTGAAGTAGACACAGAACCAGGCAAAAGTAGGTGCACCTAACTGTAGAAAGGCCTTCGTCAGACCCAGATGAGAGTGAGGGCTCAAATTTTCCCTGCTTGCCTCTTTGCCTTTAGAGACTGGGGTCACTGTTTACAAGGGACAGTGGCGTTGCTGACGAAAAACGGGGCTGTGGGAAATAAATTCTGCCTAAAGAGTTCTAAAGGACAAGCTCACCTCTTTTCTTCTCCGCTTATTGGGCCATTTTCTGGCCCGATCCCCAGGGGGCCGGCCAGGCTCCCGATCAGAGCTGTCCCCTGGCTCCCCGGTGGCCCCACTGGAGCCCCCCCTCTTCCGCTTCCCAGAATGCTTCAGCCGATGTTCCAGTCGCTCTGGGGGCTGAAGAGATGCATCCTTCTGTGGAGAAGGATGTGGGACTGAGGTGGATGGAAAAGGGCAAGCTCCCGACCCCTCTAGGGATGACCAAGCTGCCTAAGTACCCCTCAGGCCGGGAAACCGGGTCCCCAGAGACAAGCTCTACCTCCTCCCACCCCAGGGCAGGGCAGAGGCCTGGCCAGAGGAGCCGGTTGCTCTGGTTTGGGGTGCCAGCATTCCCCCCTCAACTCCACCCACTCGGGGCACTGCACCCTCCTTGCTGCCCCTCGGAAACCCCCAAAGCCCCCCAGGCCCATTAGGCCCCACCTGCAAGGCCTCGAGGGTGGCGAAGCTGGCGATGGCGAAGCCATCGATCAAGTCCTCCTCCTCCTCTTCCTCCTCCTCAGGCTCCTCCTCGGCTTCTCCGTCGTCTGCGCCCCCCTCCTCCTCCTCCTCCTCCTCCTCCTCCCCGCG
>NW_012102476.1:3279210-3290729 GCF_000951045.1 Mandrillus leucophaeus | reverse complement strand
GGCCGCGACGGCGAAAACGGGGCGGCCGTCCCTTTAAGGCGAGGCCTCAAGTTGTCCAGCCCCTGGCCCCTTTAAGACGACCCGACAGTGTCCGGCGGTCTAGTGCGGTGGCCGCCCCCTGCCAGGGGTCGAGGCAAGTCTCCCCGAGGAAGAGGAAGGGCCACCCCTTTAAAAGGGGCAGAAAGCTCGCCCGAAACGCAGACCTCCCCTTTAAAAGTGTCTCAAGTCCTCCGGCTCAAAGAGGCCACCCCTTTAAGGAGGCCAGGGTCCTTCACACAGCAGGCCGTCCCTTTAAGGGCTCGGAGTTAGTTTCTAGTCCTCCACAAGCGGCCACTTCCCCTTTAAGTTGAATTTAAAAGACTTCTTGCGTGTGGGGGAGGAGGAGGTAAATAAAAACCCCACTCGCCCCAGTTCTCCCAACGGCACAGTTCTCAATTTGTCAGCGTCTATTCGGCGGCTTCCCCTTTAAGGCTGGCGTTGGAGTGCGCCGAGTTCAGTGGCCACCCCTTTAAGGAGATTTAAAGGGGCCTCCTCCGGGCCCAGCTCCTCCAGCCTCCGCCTCCGGTCGCCATGAAAGGCGCGAGGCGGGGCGAGGCCGCGGGGCCAGCCCTCCAAAGCCCCGGATGTGAGGCAACGGTGACGGGTACAGCTCCTCTGTCCGCCGACATAAAAGTCTCTTCCTCCTTTCCTCCGTCTCTGTCCGACTTGGGCCTTAAGGAATCCGGAACGGCCGATGGGCAGCGGGGGACCTCCAGCGCAAACTCCTGTTGTCTCCTTTGGAGTCTTGGGGCGCTTCTCCGCCAGGACTTCCCTGCCCCTCCTCCCTCTTCCTACTCAGCCTACACCTCCTTCCTCTCTTGGCCTCCTCCCACTCTCCGCCCCCTTCCCCTCGCCCCCTCCACGGACGCAGTCGCTGATAGGTTGAGAGGGCTACGTCAAGGCGAGGGGCGGAGCCAAACCCGAGGGAGTGGGTGCATGTAACCGCCCTCAAATCTTGGATTGGGTTACGTCAGATTGGCTCCGCCCTTCCCCCAGTCTTGTGACTCGACTGGTTAGAAGTAGGTGTTTGGGGAGGTGCCCGCAGGGCCCCGCCTCTTCCTGCTGTTAGTTTATTGGCCAGTCTCCTGATGGCGTCGAGGCGAGGGGCGGAGACGCGGGGCCTGAGGCGTTGGGGGCGGTTGGCCGCTGGGGGGCGCGCGGATGCGAGAGATTCTGTTCCACAGCCAGTTAAGTCATCGCCGCCTTTCCGCCGCTCGGCGCGGCCCGCAGACAGCCTGGCGTCTTGCGCACGCGCGTGGCGGCGCCGCCGCCCGGCTGCCGGCTGGCGGGTTGTTCCGCGGTGCCGGGTGGCTCGAGCGGCCGCGTGCTGTGCCTGCGCCGGCCGCGCTAACAGGCAGCCGTGTCCCTTCCAGGCGAGGCTGCTGGCAGCGGTCTCCGAGCTCTAGCAATTCGAAAACACCTTGCACTTGCATGAGCGCTTCTCCGCGTTAGTGACTGCGTTTGGTAATAATTCCACGAGGGAGATGCTGTCAGCCCACTTTACTGGGACAGAGGAAAGGGCGCACAAACGGGCTGGTAGTCTCCTAGCCACGTCTGTGTTCAGCCACTGCCCTGTGATGCCTCTCACCTATGAAAGATGCACGCCACTGCTCAATGTGACTGGCTTAAAAAAAAAGACAGAGGAAGCCGTTTCTGGCCTCCAGTTGCCCAGGTTACCGTTTTGAAAGTGGACAGCGCGCTGACATGCCTGCCTTGCTTTCTCATCCATAAAATGACTAATTCCCTGTCGCAGGGACATGTGCAGGTCAAACACCTATGACAGTCGTCTTGAGTGCTTCATTATGGCCCATTACCCTTAGCTCTTTTTGTTTTGTTTTGTTTTTGTTTTTTTGGGGGGACAGTCTGGCTGTGTCCCCCAAGCTGGAGTGCAGTGGTGCAATCTCAGATCATTACATCCTCCACCTCTCGGGTTCAAGTGATTCTCCTGGCTCAGCCTCCTGAGTAGCTGGGATTACAGGTATGCACCAAGACGCCCAACTAATTTTTATATTTTTAGTGGAGACGGGGGTTTCACCATGTTGGCCAGGCTGGTCTCGAACTCCTAGCCTCTTGTGATCCACCTGCCTCAGCCTCCCAAAGTGCTGGGATTACAGGCGTGAGTCACCGCACCTGGCCTGCCTTAGCTCTTGAATCCAGCAGCAGGTCCTGACCTGCATGTTAGTAGGAATTCAGGGCCATCTTGATCTTCAAGGCCTTGACCCACTATAGGCCTTTCAGTCTCTATATAAATGAATTGGGTGAACCCAGACCAGGGTCTAGGGTCACAGTATCATCTGACACTGCTTCAGAAGTGTCCCTCCACACAGGAGAATCCTCTGATCAAGAAAATATCTCTAGGCTGGGCATGGTGGCTCATGCCTGTAATCCCAGCACTTAGGGAGGCCAAAGCGAGTGGATCACCTGAGGTCAGAAGTTCGAGACCAGCCTGGCCAACATGGTGAAGTCCTGTTTCTACTAAAAATACAAAAATTAGTGGGTGTGGTGGCGCATGCCTGTAGTCCCAGCTACTTGGGAGGCTGAGGCAGGAGAATTGCTTGAATGCCGGAGACAGAGGTTGCAGTGAGTCAAGATCATGCCACTGTACTCCAGTACTCCAGCCTGGGTGACAAGAGTGAAACTCCATTCCTATCTATCTATCTATATCTCAAGTGACCACTCCACCCCCTCCCTGTACTCTATACCCAACGCCTGTCACCATCTCTGGCACCAGTCCCAGTTCCCAGACCTTTGGGGGTCAACGTAGAAACATCAGCCAAATCAATCTTAAACTCAGCTAGAGATACAAAAGAATCAGAAACATATCGAAAACTTTACTAGAAATATAGAGAAAAAAAAAACTGCGTGGGAGATTTCCCATCCCTTAAGAATGGATGACAAACAGATAGGGCACCTAGGTCCAGTGGGGCTGCTCCCCATCTACTGTTTCTTCCTCTAGGAGCAAGGCGTCTAGCTCCTCCAGCCGCTGCTGGAGCAGGGGGCCCACATCAGGGCTGGGGGCCACATGGGGAGGAACAGTCCTGCCCCCTGCAGCCCGGACCCCACGGGATGGCCGTCGTGATCGAGGAAGGCTGCTGTCCCGAAATTCCACAGCCCGCCGGAGCTTCCTTGAGCTGGTGAAAATCAGAGTCCCATTGCGCTCCCGGGGTTCCTCAAAGATGGTCTCAAAGGTCCTGGACGAGGCAGGGAGAGGAGCTGGTTATCAGCGTGCCCCATAGCTCCAGACTTCCCTCTGCCACCCTCACTCAAGCCTTCCAAGTGTCTCACCTCCTGGTTGTGGGTGACTGGTAATTCTTGTTGGTGTAAATTTCTTCCAAGCTGAACTCCTTCTTGTTCAACCTGTAAGCAAAGAGCAGAGGCCACTGAGAAACCTTGGGCCAGTGGGGCCTGAAGGGACAGGTAAGGCCTGGTCTGTATTTCAGTTTCTGGGACATGTCAGGGCCAGGAGTGCTACATACGGCAGACAGGCAATTTTGAGCACAAACCATGCCCACGCCCAACTGAATCCTTCAGACTGGACTGTGCTCCCTGAGGGGAGACAAAGCTATACTTCAGGGGACATGAGCCTGCATCTGTTTGGCCAAGACGGATCAATGCCCAATGAGCCCCTCACCTGATTGGTCGAGGCAGTCCCATTGGTGTAAGGTTTAGCTGAGGACGGGCTGGTGTTCTGCGTATTCTGAATCGAGAAACCTTTCCTATGCTCTGCAAAAATGGGGCAGAGGGTGAAAGAGTGACATGGGCTCAGGCCCCCACTAGTCTCTTCTACCCAATCTGAATGCCTACCTTGGTCTCAGGGTCTGAAAGCACCTGGTCCTTTGAGGCTCTTGGCTCCTTCCCTTTGGTTGAACCCAACCTGCCAAGAAGGTCAAGGCTCAGGGACAAACAGGATTCACTGCATTATCCCCCGTCTCCTGCCCGCTGGATACTCAGGGAAGGAGGCTGGGACCAGGCTGCGGCTAGGCTTCGAGGGGGGTTTTTTGAGAGCACTACCTGGGTTCTGCTGGTTCGGAGAAGGAGGAAGTGGATGCCGTGGACGAGCAAGATGTGGCGAGAGAAGGGGAGGCTCCCATTCCTCCGAGAGGGAAGACCTCTTTCCGGAGACAGGGCCGAGGGGGTGGCGGGGCTCGGGCCATTTCCCCACCACCCACAGTGTGCCGCCGCGGCCGTGGCCGGCTTGGTTGGGGTGGAGCAGGTGGCCAGGTGCAGGTACCTGGGCCAGGGGGCCCCAGATCAGGGCAGGAGTAGCTTCGGCCCAGAGAGGGCTTAAGAAGAGGTGCTGGGGTATTGTGGTCCTGAGCCCGCCACTGGCGGATGGGGGGTCGGGGGCTGACAGATGCAGTGCCCTCAGCAGCCCCAGACTGCTCAGCCTCTGAGATGGCGATCTTCAACTCCAGCTTCATTGGGGGGGACGGGGGCGGGGGCTGTGGGGTTTTGTTGGGTGTGAGGAAGATGTCAGCAAAGCTCTCCAGCTTGGAGCGGACGGAACGGAAGAGCGGGGCCAAGCCCCAGGGACTGAGGCGGGGGCGTAAAAGGCTGGACGGTGGTGGGGTGGATGGGAGCTCCAGAGCAGGATCTGGGGCTGAGGAAAGGAGAGGTCACAGGTGGATATTCCTTGGCTGCAGTGTCTCAGCCCCTCCTCAGTAGCCTCAGCCCCTCCCTGCATGCTCAACTTTGTGCACAGAGGAATTAGCCCACCCCTAAAACACTAAGTTCTGCATTTAAGAATTGAGCTTCAAGTCTCTGACATCGTCATCCCATCTTCATATACCATGCCCTGCCCTGGGAGGGTAAGCCCTATCCCCACCTCTGTACCTGACACTTCCAAGCTCAACTAGGATGTTCTAGACCCCCAAGTCTCATCTGATCTCTACCCAAGTCCTTACCTGGTGGTGGGCTCTCTGGAGGGTCTGCAGGCAGAGCAGATGGCTGGAATGGGGGTTCTCGGTCCCCGGGTGGAGGTGTTGGCTGGTGAACTATCTTCATGGGCTCAGCTCTGGGGTGAAGGGCAAAGTAAAGGCTAGGGGAACTTCCAGGTATCCCACCTGAGCCAGCAACTCCCCTATCCCTTAAGGCTTCTTCTTCTTCTTCTTCTTCTTCTTTGTTTTTTTTTTGAGACAGAGCCTTGCTCTGTGGCCCAGGCTGGAGTGCAGGGGCACAGTCTCAGCTCACTGCAGCCTTGAACTCCATCCCGGGCTCAGGCAATCCTCCCACCTCAGCCTCCCAAGTGGCTAGAACTACAGGCAAGGACCACCACATCCAACTAATTTAAAATAATATTTTGTCTGAGTTTGGTGGCTCACACCTGTAAATCCTAGCACTTTGGGAGACCAAGGCGGGTGGATCACCCAAGGTCAGGAGTTCAAGACCAGCCTGGCCAACATGGTGAAACCTCATCTCTACTAAAAATACAAAAATTAGCCGGGCATGGTGGTGGATGCCTGTAATCCCAGCTACTGGGGAGGCTGAGGCAGGAGAATCACTTGAACCCAGGAGGCGGAGGTTGCAGTGAGCCGAGATCGCACCATTGCACTCCAGCCTGGGCAACAGAGCAAAAACTCCGTCTCAAAAATAAACAAATAAATAAACAAAACAATGTTTTTGTAGAGATATGGCCTCACTATGTTGCCCAGGCTGGCCTCAAACTCCTGGGCTCAAGCGATTCTCCTGCCTCGGCCTCCCAAAGTGCTGGCATTACAGGCGTGAGTGTGCCTGGCCCCTTAAGACTTTTTAAGATGTCACAAGGAAGGATTGGATCAATCAGTCCCGATGCCCCTAGCTCTGGCTACCTGGATGATGGCTGTTGCCTGGATCCTTTGATAATCCCTACTCCAGCTCTCTCACCTTTGTGCTGGGATGATGAAGTTGGGGGTCTCATCAATGAAGCCCTGGATAAAAATAGGGGAATGTTTGTGGGGAGGCAGGGAAGCCTCCTTAGTGCCCCACATCCTGACTCTTTCAGTTCCCAGATACCTGCTTGGGTTCATGCCAAAGAGGTTTTTATATAGTCTTTGCTCAGGTAGTGCCTGCCACCTAAAATGCCACTCTCCTCACCCCAAGAAAAATCCACCTAAGACTCAGGCCTCCCACCCTTCTTCTATCCCTGCTGGAACCCAGTAGAACCCTTGATATCCATACCCTCAGTTCCCATACCTCAGCTGGGGGTCTAGGACTGGCAATGTCTTCCAGCATCACCACCAGGGTGGGCTGGGGGGCCTGGTCCACCTTTTGTGAAGGGCCCTCCTCTGGGCCAGGGGTTGTTCTTGATCGCCGCCTCAGGGTGGAAGAGGTCCGGTGGACGCGGCTCAAGGGCTCGCGACACAAACACAGAGGATCGGGAGGCCTAGGGAGGGAACGGGAAGATTAGAAGGGCTCAGCTGGGCCCTTGGTTTACCCCCATCCTGCCATGCTCACCTGGCCTTCGAGGACCACCCGGCCTGCCGGGGTGGCGAGGCAGGAGGCTGCATGTGGACAGGATCCTGATGGCTGTGGTGCTGTGGGATGGAGGTCTCCTTTGAGGGTACCACGGGGCCCTGGAAGAGAAAGAGGTGTCAAGAGCAAGGTAATGGAATGAGGCTGGATGGGACAAGGTCTCCCTGTGCCTAACAGTGCCCTGAGCCACAAACATAACAGAGATTAGGGCTAGAATTCACTCGGATCCCCAGAGAAGAGATGAATTGGACTGAATTAGGGGCCAGATATTAAGAGTCCTAAACTGCAGGTGTGGGACCTGGGTAATCTCACCCACGCTGTTTAGGGAAACAGACAGGGTGAGCTAGGGTGGGTCACTGCCTTTTTTGGGCCACAGTTTTTCTTATCTGTGCAGTGGAGTCAAAGACCTCAGCCTGCTTCCTAAGGAGGCTGGGCTGGGAAGAAAGCAGAAGAGTTTCAGCCCGGCGCCGTGGCTCACGCCTGTAATCCCAGTACTTTGGGAGGCAGAGATGGGAAGATCACTTGATGCCAGTTTGAGACCAGCTTGTGCAACATAGCAAGACCCTGTCTCTACAGAAAAAAAAAAAAAAAAAAGAAAAAAAAAAGATAAAAAAAAAAAGAAAAGAGTTTCTCAGAGTTACAGGGATGTGGTTCCATCCCAAAAAGGTTGGTGGGGGGAACGGGCACTGCCCAATTCTAGGTTGGAGTAAGTGGGAGCCAAGCAGGACTCTAGCATGAGGGAGGCTGCCTGAGGGATGGGTACAACAATGATGGATTTGGACTTCAGTTATCCTCAGTAGCGATCTGGCCCGAGTTTGGTAGTGAGGAAAGTCAGGGGAGAATAGAGGGTCTCTCGGTTCAGGGGGCTCACCATGTGAACAGCCATGATATCTTCCAGCACCACGGCCAGGACCCGCCGAGAGGCCTTTTCCAGGGGAGAAGGGGCCCCCGGGGGCTGCAGCCTCGGCCGTTTCGGGCTCCTGGCTCCCCATAATGCTCGAGTCAGAGGCTGGCGGCACAGACGCGCCTGGCCAGGCGGGCTGGAGGGTGAAAGAAGCAGAGGACGGTCGCCCGAACCTGTCGCTGGCTCTGTAGTTTCCCGGCACGGCCGCCAGGATCCCCATCTCCCGGGGTCAAGACAGGCGGGCCGGGTGCGCTCTCACCTGGGGTCCCCGGGCAAGTCCATGGGAGACGCGGCGGCTCCAGGGGGTCCCTGGGGAATCCCAGGCTGCGGCCTGGGGTAAGGGGGGAGCGGGGGAGCGTGGGGTGAGGGTTGGCCCCTTCCCTGGGGCTCCGCCCTTCATGGTCCGCCCGCGGCTCCCCGTAGCCCAGCGGCCGCAGCCCTGGGGCGCGAAAGGGCGCCCCCGGTCGGTCGCCCGGAGCGGGTGTCCTCCCGCTGCCACCGCCTCGATCAGCGGATCACTCGCGCCCTGCCTGGCACCTGCCGCCAGAACCCAGAATGCAGCGGCCCCAGTTCTCCCGCGGCCCGAGCCTCCCGAGGCCTTTGTCCCTGCAGATTGTGCCCCGGGATCCACGGGGATCCCGGTCCTGGGAGGCTATTTCCGCTGGATCCCTCTGTGATCCTCCTCCTCTCACAGCGAGTGGCCGAGGACTCCAAAGCAATACTGCACACATCGACGACCCTCCCTCCCACCAGATCCCCTAGACTGGATCCCTGAGGAAAGAATCCTACAGCGCGGTTCCGCCAATCAGACGCCGGGCGAGGCTTCTCCTTCCCCTGTGAGCTTCGGCGCCGCAAAGCTCCTATCAGACAGGGGCGGCCCGAGCTGGAGCATCTCCGAACTCAGCCTAGATCCCCAGGGATCCACTGTCAAGTAGATACCCCCTTCACTCCAATCCCGGGAGGTCCCGCCCACAAACGCCCCCTCCCTCCTTGCGTCCCCGCCCAGCGGTCTCCCCCGGCCCAAGACCAGATGGTTCAGAAGTTTCCTTCCCCGCCCCACCCCCGCCCTCTCCAGCCACTCCTTGCCCTCCCCAAACCGCTGCTCACCGCCGCCTCCCGTGGATCCCGGGTCTTCCGCAGCTCCCACCTCCGGCTCCTTTAAAACCAAGCTTACCCAAGGCTGCCCAACCGCCGATGGCCTTCTTATCGGGGCCTCTGGACACCGCCCAATCGCCGGTCCCCGTCTTCCGGGGTGGTGAAAAACTAAGTGAAGCCACCTGGCGGCCATCATCCCTAGGGGCAGGAAGCCAAGCTGAGTGGCGCCGCCATGATGGTTGAGGGCAGATGTCTTAGTCCTCGTTGAACCATGGTGGACTGGGTGGCGTCATCTTTTGAGGGCCATATACAATGCCAGGTTTCTTGATATGTTGAGGCAACCGATTGAAGCTAGAGTGCCGCCACGTTTTTTAAGGGCATCTTCCGGTTCTTTGGTTCTTAGACCAATAAACGTCGACTGAGTGCTAACGATATGCGAAATTCCCAATTTCCTAGAGTGGCCTCGTTTGAGGAAGGTTCCGGCACCTTCCTGCGTTCCTAAATTGGGTTCCCACAACCCAGAGTCCGAGTTTAGGAGTGGGTGGCGGAGGCCCTGACTCCGAATATCCGGGATCGAAGACGGGCTGGTGCGGCCTGTGGCTCCGTTGCTGGCGCCTTGTCCTGGAGATATGGGGTCGAGCCGAAGTGGGGAGGAGACTGGGGGCGCTGAGCTTGACTCCCCCTGAGTATTGTCTACGGTACTTCTTTCCGGAGGATTGGGGGTGCCCGCGGTCCGCGCAGAGGGCTACAGGACAGGGGCGTCTTTGCAGGAGGCCAGGAATATAGCTTGGCTTGCTCGTGGGGCCCGGCTCTCAGGAACCACTCTCTCAAAAGGGGCCTTCATGATGGGGGAGGTGTAAATAGTTCTGAGGAGTAAGGAATCAGGGTGAGACGCTGTTGCTTGGAGGAGCTGCGTTATGGACCGTTTACCGGGAGCTGGGCTATTGGTGGGGAGGAAGTGGGCATGTAGTGGCTTCTTGTAGCACTATGAAGGTGACCTGACCGCTTAACCAAAGCCCGTGTCTGTGCTAGTTCTCCTTCCCCAGATTCCCTGATCCAAACCAGTCCTTCTTTTCTTTTTTATTTATTTTATTTTTTTTAAATTTGAGGCAGGGTCTCGCTTTTTTGCCCAGGCTGGTCTTGAACACCTGGGCTCAAGTAGTCCTCCCGCCTCAGCGTCCCAAAGTGCTGGGATTACAGGCGTGAGCGCTCAGCCCCAGTCCTTATCTTGTTTTCTTAACAGAACGAGAGACCCTGAAGCCTAGAATCCTGGGTCCGAGATAAGGTGCAGAGGTGCTTCCTGGTCTAGGTGTCATAATTCTTTCTCAGGGGATTGAGTGAAGAAAGTGATAAAACAGGGCCGGGTGTGTGCTGGCTCACACCTGTTATCCCAGCACTTTGGGAGGCAGAGGATAGCGGATCACTTCAGGCCAGGAGTTCAAGACCAGCCTGGGCCACATGGCAAGACCCCATCTCTACAAAAACAAAAAACAAAAAATAAGCCGAGCATGGTGGCGTAAGCCTGTAGTCCCAGCTACTCAGGAGGCTGAGGTGGGAGGCTCTCTTAAGCCTGGGAGGTCGCAGCTGCAGTGAGCTATGATCACGCCACTGCACTCTAGGCTGGGCGACAGAGACCCTGTCTCAAAACAGACAAACAAGGGATGATATGGAAAGAGCATAATCGGGAAATGGAAATGAAATGGAAAGAGCTTATGTGGGAAATGGAGGCTCCCCAGCTCTGTCCCTAAGGACTCAGGCAGGGAGACGTTCTTCCAGGACTACAGCATCTCTGGAACAGGAGATCCACTGGGCCCTCTGGAAACGCATTCAGACTTCTGGTGGGAGCAGGCCATGGGTCTTCCACGTAGAGGCGTTCTCTCTCCCGCTGGGTCAGGCCTGGCAGTATGGTGCCTGAAGAGGTACAGTGATGTTTCATTCAGCTATGAGTGCTTGGAGATTCTTCCAACCTTGCCAAATTAGGAGCTAAGCCCTACAAGTGCTTTTCAGGCCCCAGGGCAGGAAAAACCTTCAAAAGCAGAGCAGGCCTAACCTGAGTTTTTAGGTATTTTTTATTTGTTTGTTTTTGAGATTCTCTGTCACCCAGGCTGGAGTACAGTGGCGCCGTCTCAGCTTACTGCAACCTCCGCCTCCTGGGTTCAAGTGATTCTTGTGCCTCAGCCTCCCAAGTACCTGAGACTACAGGTGCTAACCACCATGGCTGGCTAGTTTTTTGTATTTTAAGTAGAGACGGGGTTTCGCCATGTTGGCCAGGCTGGTCTCGAACTCCTGGCCTCAAGTGATCGGCCTGCCTTGGCCTCCCAAAGTGCTGGGATTACAGGCATGAACCACCACGCCGGACCCTAATCTGAGTTTTGATTCTCTAGGTCTCTTGAAGTCAGTGACACCAAGGGCAAAAGATGTAGTCCAAAGAAAAGCCCTGGACCTGAGTATTTGGTAGGAAGAGCCCACCAGTGTGACCCTAACTTGGAGTGCTAGAATTCATCAAATGGAAATGTAAGGTAGACTGTGGCAGTCTTGGCCCTTAGCCTAGGCCAGCAAATGTGAGTCCTCATGGTCTTGCAGTCTCACCTCTGCTCTTTTTGTGACTTTCCATTTCAACAACTTCTACTTTGCCCACTCCCTACACAGGTGGTGGACGTACTGTGGGGTGTACCCCAGTGTATGCTGCTGATGCAGTAGCAAGAGGGCCCCACACAGACTCCAGTGGGGCTGCTGGTGTGGCCGTTGGTGCACTTCGGTGTGTCATTATTCAGAAACCCAGGGTCCGTTTCGACTGTGGGTGGCCCATCTTTCTTTTTTCCTTTCTTAGACAAGGTCTTGGTCTGTCACCCAGGCTGGAGTACAGTGGTGCGATCATGGCTTACTGCAGCCTTGACCTCCTGGGCTCAAGTGATCCTCCCACCTCAGCCTCCCAAGTAGCTGGTATGACAGGTGTGCACTGCCACACTCAGCTAATTTTTTTATTTTTATTTTTTTGAGACGGAGTCTTTTTTTTTTTTTTTTTTTTTTT
>NW_012102476.1:3277179-3277816 GCF_000951045.1 Mandrillus leucophaeus | reverse complement strand
TTTCTTTTCTTTTTTTTTTTTTTTGAGAGAGAATCTTGTTCTGTCATCCAGGCTGGAGTGCAGTGGCTCAATCTCAGCTCACTGGAACCTCTGCCTCCCAAATTCAAGCGATTCTCATGCATCAGCCTCCCAGGTAGCTGGGACTACAGGCACATGCCTCCACACCTGGCTAATTTTTTTTTTTTTTTGGAGACCGCTTCTGGCTCTGTTGCCCACGCTGGAGTGCAGTGGCAAGATCTCGGCTCACTGCAAGCTCCGCCTCCCGGGTTCGCGCCATTCTCCTGCCTCAGCCTCCCTAGTAACTGGGACTACAGGTGCCCGCCACCATGCCCGGCTACTTTTTTGTATTTTTAGTAGAGATGGGGTTTCACCGTGTTAGCTAGGATGGTCTCGGTCTCCTGACCTCGTGATCCGCTGGCCGAGGCCTCCCAAAGTGCTGGAATTACAAGTGTGAGCCATCGCGCCTGGCATTTTTTTTGTATTTTTTTTTTAGATGGAGTCTCGCTCTGTCACCCAGGCTGGAGTGTGGTGGCGCAGTCTCAGCTCACTGCAACCTCTGCCTCCTGGGTTCAAGCGATTCTTCTGCCTCAGCCTCCCAAGCAGCTAGGACTACAGGTGCCCGCCACCACACCCAACT
>NW_012102476.1:3271305-3276734 GCF_000951045.1 Mandrillus leucophaeus | reverse complement strand
GTGCTGGGATTACAGACTTGAGCCACCGCGCCCGGCCTAATTTTTGTATTTTTAGTAGCAATGGGGTTTCACCATATTGGCCAGGATGGTCTCCATCTCTTGACCTTGTGATCCGCCCACCTCGGCCTCCCAAAGCGCTGGGATTACAGGCGTGAGCCACCGTGCCTGGCCTATTTTTTGTATTTTTAGTAGAGACAGGATTTTACCATGTTGGCTAGGCTAGTCTCAAACTCCTGGCCTCAACTGATCTGCCGGCCTCAGCCTCCCAAAGTGCTAGGATTACACGTGTGAGCCACTGCTCCGACCTAAATTTTTTTTGTAAGTGTTTATTTTTAGAGATGGGGGTCTTGCTTTGTTACCCAGGCTGGAGTGCTGTGGTGTGATCATAGCTCACTCACTGCATCCTCAAACTTCTGGCCTCAAGCCATCCTTCCACCTCAGCCTCCCAAAGTGCTGGAATTACAGGCATGAACCACAGTGCCCGGCCAGTTTTTAAATTTTGTTTTGTTTTGGTTTTTTGATCTGAGAAAACTGATCTAGTCCATGGTCTACCTCCTCTTTCCTAGTGTCGAGAGCCACCTGCCACCAATTCTGTCATTGCCCCCTTTATTTGGTGGAGCAGTGGTAGGCAGGGGTCAGGTTTGGAGGAGCTGAGTGGTAAAATTATAGGGCTGAGGTGGGGAGTTCCAGAAGGGAGAAGGGAGGATTGGAGGGCAAAGATGAGGTGAGTGGCCTATTAAAATCTGAAACAGTGTGTCACTGTACCACTTATCAATTTATTATCTTCAGCTCCAAATTCATTTTTTCCTGCTCTGTAAAAATGGATCTGGACCCTTTAAATATATCTTTTTTAATTATTTTTTTTTTTCCAGCCAGCATCATGCTAAGTTTTGTCAATAGATGGCTGGAGAGACATTGCAGGAAGAAAGGGTTTTGCTTCCCGGTTCGGCAAACCCTCTTGGGAGGCTCCTGCAGCACAAGTGGGTTCCCAGCTCCCCGCTTCTGCAGGGCAGGGTGGCCAGTAGAACCCCAGGGTCAGCAGCTCTCCCAGGTGCCCTCTGGACGGTTTTGCAGTGGAGTCCCTCTGCAGAAACACCTGCCTATGAACAGCTTTCCCTGGCACCCAAGGGGGTGGATTTCCAGCAATTTCCACCAGACTGGCACTCCAGCGACTTCTGTACTTCTGTGCCCTCTCCAAAAACTTCTGGATCTCAGGAAGGAAGGAGGCTTTTTCTTTTTCTTTTTTTTTCTTTTTTTTTTTGTGAGACAGAGTCTCATTCTGTCATCCAGACTGGAGTGCAGTGGCCCGATCTCAGCTCACCACATCCTCCGTCTTCCAGGGTCAAGCAATTCTGCCTTAGTCTCCCAAGTAACTGGGATTATGGGCCACCACACCCGGCTAATTTTTGTATTTTTAGTAGAGACAGGGTTTCACCATTTTGACCAGGCTGTTCTCGAAGTCCTGACCTCAAATGATCCACCCGCTATGGCCTCCCAAAGTGCTGTGATTACAGGCATGAGCCAGGAGGCTTTTTCTTGTATGCCCTGTCTCAGCCTGACAGGAGTCATGGCTGCTCCTTGTATTAGGTTGGTGCAAAAATAATTGTGATTTTGGTCATTAAAAGTAATGGCAAAACCGCGATTACTTTTGCACCAACCTAATATCTGCTCTTCTTGCATTTTTTTTTCCTTAGAATTCTGTTTACTACTTATTATCTGTAGTGGGCAGAATTTTGTCTCCCCACCTCCCCCGACCCCACCAAAGATATTTTCTTTTTTTCTTTTTTTTTTTTTTTTTTGAGACAGAGTCTCGCTCTGTCGCCCAGGCTGGAGTGCAGTGGCCGGATCTCAGCTCACTGCAAGCTCCGCCTCCCGGGTTTATGCCATTCTCCTGCCTCAGCCTCCCGAGTAGCTGGGACTAAAGGTGCCCACCACCTCACTCGGCTAGTTTTTTTTTTTTTATTTTTTAGTAGAGACGGGGTTTCACCGTGTTAGCCAGGATGGTCTTGATCTCCTGACCTCGTGATCCGCCCGTCTCGGCCTCCCAAAGTGCTGGGATTACAGGCTTGAGCCACCATGCCCAGCCCAAAGATATATTCAAATCTTGAACCTTTCACTTCCACTGAATGTGACCTTTGTTGTTGTTGTTGTTGCTGTTGTTGTTTGACACAGGATCTTGCTCTGTTACGCAGGCAGCAGTGCAGTGAATGGATCTTGGCTCACTGCAGCCCTGGCCCCCTGGGTTCAAGCAGTCCTCCTGTCTCAGCCTCCTGAGTGGCTGGGACCTACAGTCACATACCTCCACACTCTGCTAATTTTTATTTTTATTTATTTATTTTTTTTGAGATGGAATCTCACTCTGTCACCAGGCTGGAGTGCAATGGCACGACCTTGCCTCACTGCAACCTCCACCTCCCGGGTTCAAGTGATTCTCCTGTCTCAGCCTCCCAAGTAGCTGGGACTACAGGCACATACCACCATGCCCAGCTAATTTTTGTATTTTTAGTAGAGACGGGGTTTCACTATATTGACCAGGATGGTCTCAATCTCTTGACCTCGTGATCCACCTGCTTTGGCCTCCCAAAGTAATTTTTAATTTCTTTTTTTTTAGTATAGACGAGGTCTCACTAAAGCCCAGGCTGGTCTTGAACTCCTGAGCTCAAGCAATGCTCCCAAAGTGCTGGGATTACAGGCATGATCCACCACACCCAGCCATGACCTTATTAGGAAATAGAGTCTGCAGATGTAATCAAGATCATACTGGATTAGGATGGGCCGTAATATAATGACTGGTGTCCTTGCAAGAAGAGGGAAATTTGGACACGGACACATAGAAAGGAGAATGTTATGTGAAGACAGGCACAGACGCACACGGGGAGAATGCCATGTAGCAACAGAGGCAGGGATTGGAGTGTGGCGTCTGCAAGCCAAGGAATGCCAAAGATTGCCGGCAGCCACCAAAAGCTAGGAAGAGGCAAGGAAGGATTCTTGCCAGGCAGGGTGGCTCCCATCTGTCATCCCAGCACTTTGGGAGGCTGAGGCAGGAGGATCACTTGAAGCAAAGAGTTTGAGACCAGCCTGGGCAACAAAGCAAGACCCCATCTTTACAATAAAATAAAATAGCTGGGCATGGTGGTGGTGGGAGAATCGCTTGAGCTCAGGAGTTCAAGGCTGCAGTGAGCTATGACTGTACCATTGCATTCCAGTCTGGGAGATGGGGTGAGACTGAGCCCTCTTGAATGAAACTGTGGTAATTTGTTACGTCAGTTCTAGAAAAATAATACACAATCTAAACCTTCATTTCCCTAATCCTCTGTTATTGTGATTTTTTTTTTAATTGAGATGGAGTCTCACTCTGTTGCCCAGGCTGGAGTGCAATGGTGCGATCTCAGCTCACTGCAACCTCTGCCTCCCGGATTCAACAGATTCTCCTGCCTCAGCCTCCCAAGTAGCTGGGACTACAGGTGTCTGCCACCACACCCGGCTAAGTTTTTGTATTTTTAGTAGAGATGGTTTTCCACCATGTTAGCCAGGATGGTCTCAATCTCCTGACCTCGTGATTTGCCCACCTCAGCCTCCCAAAGCGCTGGGAATGCAGGCATGAGCCACCATGCCTGGCTATTGTTGATTTTCTAAAAATATTAAACCTTTCCTTGTTCAAATTACCATATGTTTTCTCTGTCTTGATTTGACCCAGACTTAATCATCACCAACAAATATAGGTACTAGGTTTCAGCATTAAATAAAATGGAATATCTGAATTTTGAAAGTACCCACTTGCAATTACTGTGCAGATATTTTAGAGGATGGGCCATTTGCAGGAGAGGTGCAAAGTCTGCTTTGCAGACATAATCCTTAAAGTCGTTTTGAATGCTGCTGTCACAGCTGAAAAAAAAAAAATAGAAAATGAGCATGGATGGTGCCTGTGAGGACAGATGGCTCAGATGAAGAGGAAGTTGGGCTGGGCAGCTGCCAGCTTGTCTAAAGGTGATTCCTGGCATCCTATACTTTCATGTGGAGGCCAGATCTAGGCAACATTCAGAAAGCGAGTCCAGCTGGGGATGGTGGCCTGCACCTGGAGTCCCAGCTACTCCAGAGGCTGAGGCAGGAGGATCGTTTGAGCCCAGTAGGTCAAGGCTGCAATGAGCTGTTTATGGAGCCACTGCACTCCAGCCTGGGCAACAGAACAAGACCCTGTCTCTAAAAAATAAAAATAAAAAATTTCCAGATAGAGGTGTCTGGAAATCAATACTGGCTAGGGTGGCAATGTTGGGGCAGGGAGGTCTAAGAGACAAAAAACAGATTCACACCACTGTGACCTTTTCTCTAGAGAAAGAGCAAGGCCTAAACATGGGACATTGAGGGGTTTTTTTTGGGGGGGCGTGCAGGAGGGCTCTAAATATGGGCTGAGGTGTCTATTTATTTGTTCAGTGCATTTGTTGAACTCCAGCCATGAGCCAGACACAAAAACACTGTGGTGGACAAGACAGTGAGAGTCCTTGTCTTCAGAGACAATGAAATAGACCAACATAATGAGATAAATGCTCAACTCAACTTACATACAGGTTCCCAAAAGGGCACATTGCAGAGCTACAGGAGAATGCCTCCCAGAGAAGATGATGAACAATGTAACTTTAAGGAAAGGGAGTCGGGAAGGAAGACTGTGCGTCGGTCATCACTGCACATGCAGAGACCCAGGGGCAGAAATTGAGGAGAATGTAGATAATTTGGTTGTCAGTCCATCAGAGCTAACACATGCCTTTTTTTTTTTTTTTTTTCTTGAGACAGAGTCTGGCTCGGTCACCCAGGCTGGGTGCATTGGTGTGATCATGGCTCGCTGCAGCCTTGACCTCCCATGCTCAAGCGATCCTGCCACCTCAGCCTCCCAAGTAGCTAACACCACAGGCACATGCCACCACACCCAGGTGTGTGGTGAAAGTACCCACTTGCAATTACTGTGAAAGAAACAACTTTTGGGCTGGGTGCGGTGACTTATGCCTGTAATGCTAACACTTTGGGAGGCCGAGGTGGGCAGATCACTTGAGGTCAGTAGTTTGAGACCAGCCTGGCCAACATGGCAAAACCCCGTCTCTAACAAAAATACAAAAAATCAGTCCAGTGTGGTGGCTCGAGCCTGTAATCCTAGCTACTTGGGAGGCTGAGGCAGGAGAATGCTTGAACCTGGGAGGCAGAGGTTGCAGCGAGCTGAGATCATGCGACTGCACTGCAGTCTGCCCGAAAAAGCAAGACTGTGTCTTTAAAAAAAAAAAAAAAATTTTTTTTGTAGAGTTGGTGGTGGTCTCACTATGTTGCCCAGGCTGGTCTTGAACTCCTGGGCTCGAGTTATCCTCCCACCTCAGCCTCCTAAAGCTCCAGGATTACAGGTGTGAGCCACTGGGCCTGGCCACACATGTCTTTTTTTTTTTTTT
>NW_012102476.1:3270120-3270755 GCF_000951045.1 Mandrillus leucophaeus | reverse complement strand
CAAAATTAGCCGGGTGTTGTGGCACATGCCTGTAATCCCAGCTACTCGGGAGGCTGAGGCAGGAGAATCACTTGAACCCGGGAGGTGGAGGTTGCAGTAAGCCGAGATGGCGCCATTGCACTCCAGCCTGAGCAACAAGACCAGAACTCCATCTCAATAAATAAATAAATAAGTAAAAATAAAATAAAATAAATAAATGTTACAACTATATGGTGAGCATGGTGGCTCACAACTGTAGTCCCAGCTACTTGGGAGGCTGTGGTGGGAGGATTGTTTGAGGCTAGGAGTTCAAGACTCCCATCTCTACCAGAAAATAAAAGAAGAAAAATAAATTGAACTAGTGGTTACTCTTGTGGTAGGGTAGTAACTTGGAGGGACATGAGGAGCCTTTAGGATGCTATAAAATGTTAGGTTTTGCTTTATAGAGATAGGGTCTCTGCTGGAGAGAAGTAGAGTTTAAAAAAAAAAAAGGAGGCAGGGTCTTGCTCAGTTGCCCAGGATGGAGTGCAGTGTTGTGATCGTGGCTCACTGCAACCTTGAACTCCTGAGCTCAGGCAATCCTCCCACCTCAGCCTCCTAAGTAGCTGGGACTACAGGGGTGAACCCCCACGCTGGGCTATATATAAATATATATA
>NW_012102476.1:3268721-3269382 GCF_000951045.1 Mandrillus leucophaeus | reverse complement strand
AAAAAAGGTTTTTTGTTGGTTTGTTTTGTTTTTTCTTTTTTGAGACGGAGTCTCACTCTGTCACCAGGCTGGAGTGCAGTGGCACGATCTCGGCTCACTGCAACCTCTGCCTCCCAGATTCAAGCGATTTCTCTGCCTCAACCTCCCGAGTAGCTGGGACTACAGGTACTTGCCACCACACCCGGCTAATTTTTTGTATTTTAGTAGAGACGAGGTTTCACCACGTTGTCCAGGCTGGTCTCAATCTCCTGACCTTGTGGTCCACCCGCCTTGGCCTCCCAAAGTGCTGGGATTATAGGTGTGAGCCACTGTGCCCGGCCAAAAAAAAAAAAAAAAAAAAACGTTTTGAACACTCCTTTTACTCTGATGAAATAAATGAATAGATAAATAAAACATCTATAATACTACTTTTAAAAGTCAATATAGGCTGGACACATTGGCCCATGCCTGTAATCCCAGCACTTTGGAAGGCCAAGGCATCCCGATCACCTGAAGATGGGAGTTTGAGGCCAGCCTGGCCAACATGGCAAAACTGTGTCTCTACTAAAAATACAAAAATTAGCTGGGCATGGTGGCGTGCACCCGTAATCCCAGCTACTCAGGAGGCTAAGGTGTGAGAATCCCTTGAACCAGGGAGGCAGAGGTTGCAGTGAGCCAAGAT
>NW_012102476.1:3267356-3267931 GCF_000951045.1 Mandrillus leucophaeus | reverse complement strand
ATTACATATGAATATTTATATATATATTTTAGAGAGGGAGTCTCACTATGTTGTCCAGGCTCCTGTCAAACTCCTGGCCTCACCCAATCCTCCCCAGCCTCAGCTCCCAAAGTGCTGGGATTATAGTCATGAGCCACCAGGCCCAGCCAATGTTTTGGTTTATTGATATGGGTACTGGTTATGTGGGTGTCTTTACTTTGTGACAATGCATTGAGCCGACACTTAGGATTTGTGCACTTTTCTGTATTACATTATTCTTTAAAAAAATTTTTAAATACAGCTGAGAGCAGTGGCTCACACCTATAATCCCAGCACTTTGGGAGGCTGAGGCAGGCAGACTGCTTGAGTTTAGGAATTTGAGATCAGCCTGGGCAATGGGGCATAACCCCATCTCTAAAAAAAAAATAAAACAAAATAAATTAGCCAGGAATGGTGGTGTGAGCCTGTAGTCCCAGCTACTCCGGAGGCTGAGGTGGGAGGATGGCTTAAGCCCAGGAGGCAGAGGTTGCAGTGAGCTGAGATACCATGACTGCAATCTAGCCTGGGCAAGAGCCAGAACCTGTCTCAAAAAAAAA
>NW_012102476.1:3266362-3267306 GCF_000951045.1 Mandrillus leucophaeus | reverse complement strand
GCTTGAACCCAGGAGGCAGAGGTTGCAGTGAGCTGAGATCGCACCATTGCACTCCAGCCTGGGCAACAGAGCCAGACTCCATCTCAAAACAAACAAACAAACAAACAAACAAACAAACAAAATGCTGCTCACCTCAAAGGACTGGATGAGGCAATTTTTTTTTTTTTTTTTTTTTTTTGAGTCAGTTTTGCTCTTGTTGCCCAGGCTGGAGTGTAATGGTGCAATCTCGGCTCACTGCAACCTCCGCCTCCTGGGTTCACGCCACTCTCCTGCCTCAGCCTCCTGAGTAAAGTGGGATTACAGGCATGCGCCACCACGCCCGGCTAATTTTGTATTTTTACTAGAGACGGAGTTTCACCATGTTGGTCAGGCTGGTCTTGAACTCCTGACCTCATGTGATCTGCCCGCCTCAGCCTCCCAAAGTGCTGGGATTACAGGCCTGAGCCACCGTGCCCTGCCTGGATGGGGATAGTTTTGTAAACTATAGAGTGCCCCCAATTTTTGGTAAAGTTACAAAGAACTTTCACACAGTTTGAAAGTTTTATGGAGTTAGAACACATATATCACAAATACACCTATTTGAAGTGTACAATTCAATTTTTGTGCTAGCATCAAAATTTTAGTGCACTTGCATGACCACAAAAAGAAACTGCATATTCATTAGCATTCACTCCCCATTCCCCCTAGTCCTTCTTTTCCCTGGGCCACAGCGTCTGACCAATTTAACTGATTTTTGTGCTAGCGTGGCCACAATCAGTATTAGTACATTTTCATCACCCCAGAAAGAAACTCCATATTTATTAGTATTCACTCCCCTTCCCGAGTACTTCTATAGATTTGTGTATTCTGGATAGTTCATATTTTATAAAAACACCTTAACACATTTTTACTTGACTTCCAGGAGGATTTTTCTTTTCTCTCTCTCTCTTTTTTTTTTTTTTTTT
>NW_012102476.1:3264533-3266312 GCF_000951045.1 Mandrillus leucophaeus | reverse complement strand
TATATATATATAGTCACAGGTGAGTGGTGTTGGCGATTCAAATTCCAAAAGTGTGGCCATCTGTGTCATGATTTTGCAAAATGACAATTCTTGGTAATATTCCAGACAAAACAAAATACAATCTGCTCAATTTATACATGTGTCTGCCTTCCCAGAAAAGTCAGGATTAAAACCATGCTTTTATGTTCGTGTTTATATAAAAAATGAATTTTGATTTTCAGTTATTAACCTGTTCTAATATACATGGATGGCCATGGGGCATTCTTAAAATGATGGAGGACGAGGGACAGTTTTTCACTGAGTGAGACTGTCTGGCACTGTGTAGGACACAACTGATCCCCATGGGTTAACCCATTAATGCCAGAGGTCCACCATCACTCACTGTGACCAAAACACCCCCTCCTAAAAATTCACAAAACAACCCCTAAGGGGTGGCACTGCCCCTGAGGAGAGCCACTGCTTTCAGGCCACAGAATCAGAGTACAGGGTTCAGCATCTGAGGAGGTATCTGCATGGATTGGGAGATGAAAGGATTATTCAGGGCTCAGGGAAGCTCAGCTTAACTGGAAACAAAAGGTAGTGGGGAAAAAATGGGGACTGCCTAGCTTTGCAGTGCTTGACTCCATAAAGATTTGATAAATCAACAAGTGAGCGAATGAGTGCTGCAGGAAATAAGAAACTATTCACCTTTTAAATTAAATTACTTTTTTTTTTTTTTTTAAGAGTCTCGTTCTGTCGCCCAGGCTGGAATGTAATGTCATGATCTTGGTTCACTGCAACCTCCACCTCCTGGGTTCAAGCGATTCTCCTGCCTCAGCCTCCCGAGTAGCCAGGATTACAGGCGCACACCACCATGCCCAGCTAATTTTTGTATTTTTAGTAGAGACAGGTTTCATCATGTTGGCCAGGCTGGTCTCGAACTCCTGACCTCAAGTGATCCACCCGCCTCACCTCCCAAAGTGCTGGGATTATAGGCATGACCACCGCGTCCAGCCCTAATTTTTATTTTAAGAGACAGGGTCTTGCTCTGTTGCTCAGGCTGGAGTGCAGTGATGCAGGCATGGCTCACTGCAGCCCCCAGCTCCTGGGCTCAAGCTATCCTCCCGCCTCAGCCTCCTGAGTAGCCAGGACTACAGGCACGCACTGCCATGCTTAGCTAAATTTTTATGTTTTAATTTTTTTGTAGAGACAGGGTCTTGTTTTGTTACCCAAGTTATCTTGATTTCTTGGACCCCAGCAGTCCTACCACCTCAGCCTCCCAAAATGCTGGTATTATAGGCATGAGCACCTGACTCTGTTTTCTTGTTTTATTTATTTATTTATTTATTTTGAGACAGGTGTCACTCTGTTGCCTAGGCTGGAGTGCATGGGCACAATCTCACCTCATTGCAACCTCTGCCTCCCAGGCTCAAGAGGTCCTCCCACCTCCACCTCCCAAGTAACTGGGACTACAAGTGCACACCACCATGCTAGGACAATTTTTTTTTTTTTTTTGAGACGGAGTCTCGCTCTGTCGTCCAGGCTAGAGTGCAGTGGCCGGATCTCAGCTCACTGCAAGCTCTGCCTCCCGGGTTCACGCCATTCTCCTGCCTCAGCCTCCCGAGTAGCTGGGCCTACAGGCACCCGCCACCCCGCCCAGCTAGTTTTTTGTATTTTTTTAGTAGAGACAGGGTTTCACCGCATTAGTCAGGATGGTCTCCAGCTCCTGACCTCGTGATCCGCCTGTCTCAGCCTCCCAAAGTGCTGGGATTACAGGCTTGAGCCACCGCGGCCGGCCGC
>NW_012102476.1:3259131-3260171 GCF_000951045.1 Mandrillus leucophaeus | reverse complement strand
TTTTTTTTTTTTTTTGAGACGGAATTTCGCTCTTATTGCCCAGGCTGGAGTGCAATGGCGCGATCTTCGCTCACCACAGCCTCTGCCTCCCGGGTTCAAGCGATTCTCCTGCCTCAGCCTCCGGAGTAGCTGGGATTACAGGCATGCGCCACTACACCCGGCTAATTTTGTATTTGTTTTTAGTAGAGACGGGGTTTCTCCATGTTGGTCGGGTTGGTCTCGAACTCCCGACATCAGGTGATCCGCTCCCCTCGGTCTCCCAAAGTGCTAGGATTACAGGCGTGAGCCACCGCGCCTGGGCCAGGAGGATTTTTCTAAGAATCTTTTACAATGATCTGTGGGGGTCCATCCTATTTTACAGGAGAAAATAGACGGTTATCGAGGCTTTGTGAGTGCCAAGCTCGCACGCGGCTTTCTGACTCCGTGGCTACATTGTCGGGCTGGAATTTCGCGATTTCGAGGGGGGATGCTCGGCCTCCTCCCTCTAGCGTGGTTGGGACCTAAGCCAGGGCCGAGTTCCGCCGGGGGAGAGCCCCAGGGTTCTGCCACCGCACCGTTGACCACTACAATGCACGTGGGGACAGCCAACGGTCCAGTCTTGGAATCCGCGGGAGCCTGAACCCGTCTGCTTGCTTGCTCTTCTTTGAACCCAAGTCCCACCGCGCACCAGGATCCTAACGACGCCGGCCTCGGGAACTCCCACGCAACCGCGGTTCAAACGTCCCCGCCCAGCCCGGCCCAATCACCGCGCACCTTGTTTGGACGTTCGAACGGAAGCGTCCTATCAGCGAGCGCGATCCTAGAGACCGGCCAGCATCGCGTCGCCTGTTCGGGTGGGCAGTGCCAGTGCGCAGAAGGGCTAGCGGCAGGAGCAGCCTGTGCCTTATTTAGTAAGGTTAGCTTGAGTAAGGGAGCGAAGGGCGTTACACTGCTTTTGGAAACAAGTGGTGAGGCGGGCGTCGCCATGTTTCGAAGGGACTTTCTCAGGATCAGATCCAAAAATGAGTGGTCCTCTAGGGGCTTTGTTTTTTTTTTTTTTT
>NW_012102476.1:3254984-3256441 GCF_000951045.1 Mandrillus leucophaeus | reverse complement strand
TTTTTGAGACGGAGTCTTGCTCTGTCACCCAGGCTGGAGTGCAGTGGCGCGATCTCCGCTCACTGCAAGCTCTGCCTCCCAGGTTCATGCCATTCTCCTGCCTCAGCTTCCCTAGTAACTGGGACTACAGGCGCCTGCCACCATGCCCAGCTAATTTTTTGTAATTTTAGTAGAGACGGGATTTCACCATGTTAGCCAGGATGGTCTCGATCTCCTGATCTCGTGATCTGCCCGCCTTGGCCTCCCAAAGTGCTGGGATTACAGGCGTGAACCACCGCACCTGGCCTAATTTTTGATTTTTAGTAGAGATGGAGTTTCATCATGTTGGCCAGGCTGGTCTTGAAATCCTGACCTCAAGAGCTAGGCCCACCTCGGACTCCCAACGTGCTGGGATTACAGGCGTGAGCCACCATGCCTGGCCAGAAACGTACTTTGAAAATGAAGGGTGGCCGGGTGTGGTGGCTCACGCCTGTAACCCCAGCACTTTGGGAGGCTGAGGCGTGAAGATTGTTTGAAACAAGGAGTTCGAGACCAGACTGGGCAACACAGTGAGGCCCGGTTTCTGGGATTTCAGGCATGAGTCACCACATAAGGCTTTCATCTACTTATTACCTCTGTATATTTTCCATGGTTTCCCATCTTTTACCTCTTTCATTACTACTGCATTTGTTTAGATTCTATCATCCTTGAAGGTCCAGCAGCAACAGCAGCCCCACCCATGCGTTGAAGCCTTCTGAGGTCTTTCCTTCTTCTGAGCTTCTAGGGCATCTTTTACTGTCCCTTCTGCCTTCCAATTGTGCCACCTCCAGCCTGGCCAACATGGTGAAATGCCGTCTCTGCTAAACATACAAATACAGGCACACGCCTGTAATCCCAGCTACTCAGAAGGCTGAGGCAGGAGAATTGCTTGAGCTCCAGGAGGCGGAGGCTGTAGTAAGCCTAAATCATGCCACTGCACTCTAGCTTGGATGACACACATTCTGTCTCTAAATAAATAAATAAATAAGCAGGGCGCAGTGGTTCATACCTGTACTCCCAGCACTTTGGGAGACTGAGGTGAGTGGATCAGCTGAGGTCAAGAGTTCAAGACTAGCCCGGCCAACATGGTGAAACCCTGTCTCTACTAAAAATACAAAAATTGGTCAGGCGCGATGGCTCACGCCTGTAATCCCAGCACTTTGGGAAGCTGAGGCGGGCAGATCACGAGGTCAGGAGATCAAGAGCATCCTGGCTAACACAGTGAAACCCCGTCTCTACTAAAAATACAAAAAATTAGCCGGGGGTGGTGGTGGGCACCTGTAGTCCCAGCTACTCGGGACTCTGAGGCAGAAGAATGGTGTGAAGCCGGGCGCGGTGGCTGAAGCCTGTAATCCCAGCACTTTGGGAGGCCGAGATGGGCGGATCACAAGGTCAGGAGATCGAGACCATCCTGGCTAACCCGGTGAAACCCCGTCTCT
>NW_012102476.1:3251634-3252359 GCF_000951045.1 Mandrillus leucophaeus | reverse complement strand
AGGATGGTCTCGATCTCCTGACCTCGTGATCCGCCCGTCTCGGCCTCCCAAAGTGCTGGGATTACAGGCTTGAGCCACCGCGCCCGGCCAGAATGAACATTTTTAAATAAAATAACTGATTTATCCTTATCTACTAGTACATAATGGACTATCAGGACTGGAAGGGAAAAGCCATGAAAAGGAAGGACTCAGATAACGCCCATGTTTTGGGACATTAGGTCTAATATTGCCAGTAACAGGAGGGAAGTCTAATTGAATAGTCAAAGTTTCTAGGAAAAATAAATTCATGACTTGACAATCGTGAAAATATTTAGCAGCCATTTAGATGTGTCGGCCTAGAAGGAGGTTACTCAACCTCAGAGCGATTAATATTTTGGACCAGATAATTCTAGTGAAAAGCTGTCCTGTGCATTGTAGGATGTAGTATTAATAGCAGCATCCCTAGCCTCTACCCACTAGATGTCAGTAGCACCTACGTCCCCTCCCTGTCTCTCTGACCATTTGTGACAACCAAAAATGTCTCCAGATATTGCCAAATGTCCCCTAGGGACAATCACCCCTAGTTGGGAATCACTGGCCTACACAATATTGAAACCAAGGCAAAGAGAGTGGAGGCTTAAACCTTGGGGAAATATACTTTTGATTTTGATTTTTTTTTTTTTTTTTTGAGATGGAGTTTCACTCTTGTTGCCCAGGCTGGAATGCAATGCCACGATCTTGGCTCA
>NW_012102476.1:3242469-3244734 GCF_000951045.1 Mandrillus leucophaeus | reverse complement strand
GCGAAATCCCGTCTCTACTAAAAATAACAAAAATTAGCTGGGCGTGGTGGCGGGCTCCTGTAATACCAGCGATTCAGGAGGCTGAGTCAGGAGAATTGCTTGAACCCAGGAGGCGGAGGTTGCAGGGAACAGAGATAGCACCATTGCACTACAGCTGGAGCAACAAGAGTGAAACTCCGTCTCAAAGAAAAAAAAAAAAAAAACATTGCCGGGCGCAGTGGCTCATGCCTGTAATCCCAGCACTTTGGAAGGCAAAGGCGGGTGGATCACTTGAGGTCAGAAGTTTGAAACCAGCCTGGCCAACATGGTGAAACCTTGTTTCTACTGAAAATACAAAAAATTAGCCTAGCGTGGCAGTGGATGCCTGTAATCCCAGCTACTTTGGAGGCTGAGACAGGAGAATCCCTTGAACCCGGGAGGTGGAGGTTGCAGTGAGCTGAGATCGTGCCATTGCACTCCAGCCTGGGTGACAGAGCGAGACTCCGGTCTCAAAAAAAAAAAAAAAAAAAAGACCCAAACATTTAAAAAAATAAATAACCAAACAAGGCCGGGCATGGTGGCTCACGCCTGTAATCCCAGCCGTTTGGGAGGCTCAGGCGGGCAGATCACTTGAGACCAGGAGTTGGAGACCAGCCTGGCCAACATGGTGAAACCCTGTTTCTACTAAAAATACAAAAATTAGCCAGGCATGATGGTGGGAGCCTGTAATCCCAGCTACTTGGAAGACTGAGGCAGAAGAATTGCTTGAACCTGGGAGGTGGAAGTTGCAGTAAACCGAGATCGCGCCACTGCACTCCAGCCTAGGCGACAGAGCGAGACTCCATCTCAAAACACAAAACAAAAATGAAAAAAAAAAAATTAGCTGGGCGTGGTAGTGCGCGCCTGTGGTCCTAGCTCCTCAGGAGGCTGAAGTGAGAAGATCTCTTGAGCCCAGGAGTTTGAGGCTGTAGTGAGCTGTGATTGCACCACTGCACCCCAGCCTGAGTGACACGATGAGACCCCATCTCCACACAAAACAAAAGCAAAAGAGGAATACAAAAATAGTTATATATCTTTAGTGTTTGCATTTAAGAAACTGATGCTTTTAACACAGTAATGCAATATAATTATTCTACTCACAATATAAGAGAAAAATAACACATAAGGCGAGGTAATAAGGCCTAGTTCCTAATGATGGTTTTCTTTCAATTCAGTGTCTCTGGGTTCAGAATACTTGCTTGAGGCTAAAATAAAGGTTTAAATTTTAGAGTTTTGGCTGGGTGTGTTGGCTCGGGCCTGTAATCCTTGCACTTTGGGAAGTCAAGATAGGAGAATGGCAGGAGCCCAGGAATTTGAGGTTACAGAGAGCTATGATCATGCCATTGCACTTCAGCCTGGGCAACAGAGTGAAACCCTGGCTCTTAAGAAGGAAAAAAAAAAGTTCTGATAACACCTAGTTGAGGACCTGTCAGAGTTGTTCTTCTTCTCCACTGGGGACTTCTACTGGGTCTCCTACACCTGCTCTGCCTAATTTCTTCTCCCTCAGGATCTAAGAAGTCCAAACCACTTTTTAAATTAAAAAAAATTTTTTTTTGAGACAGAGTCTTGCTCAGTCACCCAGGCTGCAGTGCAATGGGGCGATCTTGGCTCACTGCAACCTCCACCTCCTAGGTTTAAGCGATTCTCCTGCCTCAGCCTCCTGAGTAGCTGAGACTACAGGCTCCCTCCACCACACCCAGCTAATTTTTGTATTTTTAGTAGAGATAGGGTTTCACCATATTGGCCAGGCTGGTCTCAAATTACTGACCTTGTGATCCGCCTGCCTCAGTTCTCAAAGTGCTGGGATTACAGGTGTGAGCTACCACGCCTGGCCAACCACCTTGTCTCTTAGGTGGGACAAAAAAAGCTGAGATCTGTGGTATCCGAAGTTGGGGATCCCAAGGAGAAGGAAGGTTCCAAAAGATCCTGTTGAGACAAGAGAACCCTTGGTTAGACTTCTCCGGGCCCATCACTTGCAAAGATCTCCCACTAGAGAAACTGTCTGGGGCAATTTCAGTACCTTTGCTAGGCATTTCCTTTCTCTTAGATTCCAGGTGCACCAGGCTGCTTCCAGGCTTGAGGAATATAACAATGGGTTTCTATTTCCTTCTTCTTCTTCTTCTTTTTTTTTTTTTTTTTTTTTTTTTTTTTTTTTGTATATCAATGGGTTTCTAAAAGTAACACAACTGGCCAGGCGCGGTGACTCATGCCTGTAATCTCAGCACTTTGGGAGGCTGAGATGGGCAG
>NW_012102476.1:3238819-3239859 GCF_000951045.1 Mandrillus leucophaeus | reverse complement strand
TGAGGCGGGCGTCGCCATGTTTCGAAGGGACTTTCTCAGGATCAGATCCAAAAATGAGTGGTCCTCTAGGGGCTTTGTTTTTTTTTTTTTTTAGATGGAGTCTTGCTCTATCACCCAGGCTGCAGTGCAGTGGCGCGATCTCGGCTCACTGCAACCTCCGCCTCCCGAGTTCAAGCAATTCTCCTGCCTCAGCTTCCAGAGTCCACCATGCCAGGCTAATTTTTGTATTTTTAGCAGAGACGGGGTTTCACCCTGTTGGCCAGGCTGGTATTGAACCCTGACTTCAAGTGATCCGCCAGCCCCAGCCTTCCAAAGGGGCTTTTAAATGTAAGGGCCGCTCAGGGGCTCCGAGTGGGCATGAAAGGTTGAGAGAGGCCCTAACCATTGCCTTTCTTGTTATTGTTAAGGCTGACTTTTTTTTTTTTTTTTTTTTGAGGCTGTCGCCCAGGCTAGAGTGCAGCGGCGTGATCTTGGCTCACTGCAGCCTCGACTTCCCTGGCTCAGGTGATCCTTCCACTTCAGCCTCCTGAGTTGCTGGGACCACAGGCGCCAGCACCGCGCCCGCCTAATTTCTTCTTCTTTATATAATATATATATATAAAATATATATTTTATATCTATCTATCTATCTATCTAAATTTTTTTTGTAGCGACAGGGTTTCGAACTCCGGGACTCAAGGGAGCCTCCCACCTCAGCCTCTGTGTGAGATTACAAGTGTGAACCATGACTTCCGGCCCAGAATAAAAAAACCCAAAGACGCTGGCGCAGTAGCTCACGCCGGTAATCCCAGCGCTTTGGAAGGCCGAGGTAGGTGGATCACCTGAAGTCAGGAGTTCGAGACCAGCCTGGCCAACATGGCGAAATCCCGTCTCTACTAAAAATAACAAAAATTAGCTGGGCGTGGTGGCGGGCTCCTGTAATACCAGCGATTCAGGAGGCTGAGTCAGGAGAATTGCTTGAACCCAGGAGGCGGAGGTTGCAGGGAACAGAGATAGCACCATTGCACTACAGCTGGAGCAACAAGAGTGAAACTCCGTCT
>NW_012102476.1:3238268-3238769 GCF_000951045.1 Mandrillus leucophaeus | reverse complement strand
TTTTTTTGAGATGGAGTTTCACTCTTGTTGCCCAGGCTGGAATGCAATGCCACGATCTTGGCTCACTGCAACCTCCACCTCCCAGGTTCAAGTGATTCTCTTGCCTCAGCCTCCTGAGTAACTGGGATTACAGGCGGATGCCACCACGCCCAGCTAGTTTTTTATTTTTATTTATTTATTTTTTTAGAGTTTTACTCTTGTTCCCCAGGGTGGAGTGCAATGGCACGATTTCAGCTCACTACAACCTTCGCCTCCCCGGTTTAAGCAATTCTCCTGCCTCAGCCTCCTGAGTAGCTGGGATTACAGGCACCTGCCACCACACCCCGCTAATTTTTTTGTATTTAGTAGAGAAGAGGTTTCACCATTTTGGCTAGGCTGGTCTCCAACTCCTGACCTCAGGTGATCCACCCACCTCAGCCTCCCAAAGTGCTGAATTACAGACATGAGCCATGGCACCTGGCCAGAAATGTACTTTTTTTTTTTTTTTTGACACTGAGTCTC
>NW_012102476.1:3234468-3237853 GCF_000951045.1 Mandrillus leucophaeus | reverse complement strand
AGATCACCTGAGGTTAGGAGTTCGAGACCAGCCTGACCAACATGGTGAAACCTCATCTCTACTAAAAATACAAAAATTAGCTGGGCATGTTGGCATGCACCTGCAGTTCCAGCTACTCAGGAGGCTGACACAGGAGAATTGCTTGAACCTGGGAGGTGGAGGTTGCAGTGGGCCGGGATCCTGCCACTGCACTCCAGCCTGGGTGACAGAGTGAGATTCTATCTCTAAATAAATAAGTAAATAAATAAATGTAACACGACTAAATCTTTTCTCCACTCACCCCTTTCCCTGTGAATGATACAGAGAGAGAGGGCTGCAATGTACGGGTAGGGAGGAAAACTACATTTATTTAATTTTTACTTTTTTCTACAGATGAGCACCACCACATCTGGCTAATTTTTGTATTTTCTCCTGCCTCAGCTTCCTGTGTAGCTGGGATTACAGGCGCGTGCTACCCCACTTGACTAATTTTTGCTTTTTTTTGTTGTTGTTGTTGTTGTTGTTTTTTTTTTAGACGGAGTCTTGCTCTGTTGCCCAGGCTGGAGTGCAGTGGCGGGATCTCAGCTCACTGCAAGCTCTGCCTCTCGGGTTTACGCCATCCTCCTGCCTCAGCCTCCTGAGTAGCTGGGACTACAGGCGCCCGCCACCTCGCCTGGCTAGTTTTTTTGTATTTTTTAGTAGAGACGGGGTTTCACCGGATTAGCCAGACCTTGTGATCCGCCTGTCTCGGCCTCCCAAAGTTCTGGATTACAGGTTTGAGCCACCGCGCCCGGCCAGCTACATTTTGTTTAGTATGTAACTGAACTCAGGTCTTGTACCACATTCTTTTTTTTTTGAGATGGGGTCTTGCTCTGTCGCCCAGGCTGGAGTGCAGTGGCGCGATCTCGGCTCACTGCAAGCTCTGCCTCCCGGGTTCACGCCATTCCCCTGCCTCAGCCTCCCAAGTAGCTGGGACTACAGGGGCCCGCCACCACGCCTGGCTAATTTTTTTGTATTTTTAGTAGAGACGGGGTTTCACCGTGTTAGCCAGGATGGTCTCGATTTCCTGACCTCGTGATCTGCCCGCCTCGGCCTCCCAAATTGCTGGGATTACAGGCGTGAGCCACCGCGCACGGCCATGTACCACATTCTTTTTAAAGAGGGTCCCTTTAATTATCACACTTAATCTTTGTGACAGCTCTTAGAGAGAGAAATTATTTTCCTTGGAACTTAAAGCAGAAAAGCTAAGTCTCTTGCCAGTGAGGAGCAGAGGTTAAGTTTGCTTTGTAAATGGGAATTCTCAAGGAAACATAAGCTCTTCGGAAAGGGGCCCAAAGATAACTTAAGTGTTTGAAGCTTTAGGTACATTGCTTTTGGTTGGAGTAGGAGAGTTGTGAAGGTCAGTCCACGCCTGGAATCCCTCCAAGGTGAAGATCAGTGTTTCCTGGGCCAGTCATTAAAAAAGATTAGAATGGGCCGGGCATGGTGGCTCATGCCTGTAATCCCAGGGATTGGGAGGCCGAGGCAGGAGGATCACTTGAACTCCGAAGTTCGAGACCAGCCTGGGCAACATGATGAAACCAGGTCCCTACAAAAAATGCAAAAATTAGCTGGGTGTGGTGGTGCATGCCTGTAGTCCCAGCTTCTTGGTAGGCTGAGGTGGGAGGATCACTTGAGCCTAAGAAGTCAAGGCTGCAGTCAACTGTGATTGCACCACTACACTGCAGCCTGGGCAATGGTGTGAGACCCTGTGTCTGTCTCTCCTCTCTCTCTCTCACACACACACATGCACACACACATGCACACACAGTAGCACAAGAGTTGGGATCTCAGTTCTTTTATCCAGATTGAGGGTGATATCTTCCAGAAGTCTAAATGAATCAGCCTGAGAGAGTGATGGAAACGGGAGATACCCTAGTAGCCAAAGGATGGAACACTAAAGCCGACTGTACTTCTGTTGACGGCTGTGGTGATATCTCGGTTCTTCTTGGTTTAAAAGAATTTAAACAAGAGACACAACAAAAAAAAGTGTAGCATAGAGTAATTTATTGCAAAGGAAAAAATATTTCGTAAGTTAGATGCCACAGCCTGGGCAACCCGTTTCTACTAAGAATAGAAAAATTAGCTGTGTGTGGTGGCGCACACCTGTAGTCCCAGCTATTCAGGAGGCTGAGGTGGGAGGATTGCTTGAGCCCGGAATGCAGAGGTTGTAGTGAGGCGAAATCGCATCTCTGCACTCCAGCCTGGGTGACAGAGTGAGACTCTGTCTTAAAGAAAAAAAAGTTAGGTGTAGAATAGACAGGACACCCTAAGAGTGTGAGGATTCAGGGCGGGCTGCTGGTAAGGATTAGACAGCAAAGACTGACACAGAGTCCCTTCATGGGAGTCTCACACGATTATTCATAAGGGGATGGGAAGAAGTGTCACTAGTAAGCTTGTTCTGGGTGGTCCTCTGGGTGCACATGTGCAGTAGCTGTATATGCTTGTTCATACCTCCTCATTCAGCATCTTAAATCTCCACCCAGGGGTGTGTTTTTACTACTATAATATGAGGAAAGGATCAGTTCGAGGACTGGTAAAATGAAAATGTGCATGCTCTCTAGAAGGGAGAGCACACCTACTGAAAATAACTTTGCTTGAATGAGCTCAATCACAATGTGAATGCTGAGGTTTATTGTGCTGGTCACCACAGTCGCTGCCTCCCGAGAACATGATCATCAACCTTCAGGGCTTCTCCAAGAATATATACTGTGGTGTGTCTCACTGCTTAGAGATAGCAGAACATACTAGGAAGCATCCTTCTTGTTGGCCAAGCTCTATCTCCCTCAGATAACCCTTTGGAAATAACTGCCTACCATAGACCCTATACTTTACACAGGTAATGCATTTAAATCTCATATGACATTTCTGTGAAATAGGTAGCAAGAGCCTAGCTTCACAGATGAAGGACTCCCCAACTTGCTTACTTCCAACAGCTGCCGCCAGGTGGAGCCAGAGTTCAAAGGAGGTTCCCCTGATTCCAAAGCCTGATGTCGTCCCTCTGAACTGTGAATGAACCTATTGCATTTCCTGTGACTCATAGCCTGTAAAGGGGGTGAATTATGGAATGAGGGTCCGCTGTACGCCTTTAGGAGTAAAGAGACAATCTGTTCCTTTGGGTGGAGGAGAAGCACAGGGGAAAGAGGAAAGCAAAGACAATCGTTTTCTTTATTCTTTCTTTTTATTGAGACGGGGTTTCCCTCTGTCGTCCAGGCTGGAGTGCAGTGGCCCGATTTCGGCTCACTGCAACCTCTACCTCCCAGATTCAAGCGATTCTCCTGCCTCAGTCTCCCGAGTAGCTGGGACTACAGGTACCTACCACCAGGCCCAGCTAATTTTTTTTTTTTTTTTTTTTTTTTTTTTTTTT
>NW_012102476.1:3222599-3233978 GCF_000951045.1 Mandrillus leucophaeus | reverse complement strand
GGCCTCCCAACGTGCTCAGATTACAGGCGTGAGCCACCACACCTGGTGATGCACCCTTGGGTTGCTTCCATCTTTTAGCTCTTTTAAACAATGCTGCTATGAACATGGGTGTACAAATCTCTTTGAGACTCTACTTTCTTTTTTGTTGTTGTTGTTGTTTTGAGACAGAGTCTCACTCTGTGGTCCAGGCTGGAGTGCAGTGGGGTGATCTTGGCTCACTGCTACCTCTGCCTCCCGGGTTCAAGCGATTCTCCTGCCTCAGCCTCCTGAGTAGCTGGGATTAGAGGCACACACCACCATGCCAGGCTAATTTTTGTATTTTTAGTAGAGACGGGGTTTCACCATGTTGGCCAGGCCAGTCTCGAACTCCTGACCTCGTGATCCACCTGCCTCGGCTTCCCAAAGTGTTGCGATTACAGGCATGAGCCATGGCACCTGGCCTGATGTTTCTAATAGTTGCCATTATAATGAGGATGAGGAAAGTATATATTTTTGAATATTGATGACAGCCTCACCTTAATCATCCCTGCGGAAAACAATCACTTTATTTATTTGTTTGTTTGTTTTATTTGAGAGACAGGGTCTCCCTTAGTTGCCCAGGCTGGAGTGCAGTGGCACAATCATAGCCCATTGTATCCTTGAACCTCTGGGCTCAAGTGATCCCTCTCAGCCTTCTGAGTAACTAGGAATACAGGCGCATGCCACCGTGCCCTATTGCTTTATTTTTTATTTTATTTTATTTTTTGAGATGGAGTCTTGCTCTGTCGCCCAGGCTGGAGTGCAGTGCAGCAATCTCGGCTCACTGCAACCTCTGCCTCCCGGGTTCAAGTGATTCTCTCCTGCCTCAGCCTCCTGAGTAGCTGGGATTACAGACACACGCCACCATGCCTGGCTAATTTTTATATTTTTAGCAGAAACGGGAGTTTCACCATGTTGGTCAGGCTGGTCGCAAACTCCTGACCTCGTGATCGCCCACCTTGGCCTCCCAAAGTGTTGGGATTACAGGCATGAGCCACCACCGTATAGAAGGGCATAAGCAATCTGACAAATGATATCTGTTTGTTGCACACACTATCATCCTGTATTTGGATGTGTTGTATTTATTTTTATCCTTTATCACCAAGCATCTCTGAGCATAGTAATGCGGTTTTACCCACTTGATGTCTTCTAAATTTCACTTGGTATCTTTCAAAGTAGGCCTTATTCTTTTCTTTCTTTCTTTTCTTTCTTTTTCTTTTTTTTTTTTTTTACGAGATACCCAAGCTGGAGTGGGCATGGAAGTGCAGTGGCACCATCTCGGCTCACTGCAACCTTTGTGTCCCAGGCTCATGCGATTATCCTGCCTCAGCCTCCTGAGTAGCTAGAATTACAGACCTGTGCCACCACACCTGGCTAATTTTTATATTTTTAGTAGACATGGGATTTCACCATATTGGCCAGGCTGGTCTTGAACCCCTGGCCTCAAGCAATCCACTGCCTCAGCCTCCCAAAGTGCTGGGATTAAGGTGTGAGCCACTGCACCCAACCTGAATTTTGGCTTTGAATACCCTAAGCTTAGAAGATCTGTGTGCTCCTCCTGGCTAGAGGGGCCAGAGTTCACCGAGCCAGGTTTGTGGGCCTGCCCTTGTTTCTCATGGCGTAGCTTGACATTAGAAGCTTTCCAGAACTTTCTGTATGTAAATAATTTGGTGACTTGGCACTTAGGATGGAAACAGGTGCTTCTAGTGTTCTGTTGAGATGTCAGTTTTTTGAGAAATCTGTTTCCATGAAAATGCCCACATTTAAGTTTTCGTTTGTTTGTTTGTTTTTTGAGACCGGAGTTTCACTCTGTGGCCTTGGCTGGAGTGCAGTGGTGCAATCTCAGCTCACTGTAACATCTGCCTCCTGGGTTCAAGAGATTATCCTGCCTCAGCCTCCTGAGTAGCTGGGATTACAGGCGGACACCACCACGCCCGGCTAATTTTTTTATATTTTTAGTAGAGGCAGGGTTTCACCATGTTGGTCAGGCTGGTCTTAACTCCTGACCTTGTGATCCGCCCGCTTCGGCCTCCCAAAGTGCTGGGATTACAGGCATAAGCCACTGCGTCCGGCCTTTTTTTTTGGGGGGAGGGAGGATGGAGATTCACTCCTGTTGCACAGGCTGGAGTACAGTGGTGCCATCTCAGCTCTCTGCAACCTCCACCTCCCGGGTTTAAGCAACTCTTTTTCCTCAGCCTCCTGAGTAGTTGGGATTACAGGCGTGAGCCACCAAGCCCTGCTAATTTTTTTTTAGTTTTAGTAGAGATGGGGTTTCACCATGTTGGCCAAGCTGGTCTCGAACTCCTGACCTCCGGTGATTCACCTGCCTCAGCCCCCCAAAGTGCTAGGAATACAGGCGTGAGCCACCACACCTGGTCCTTTTTTTTTTTTTGAGACAGAATCTTGCTGTCACCCAGGCTGGAGTGCAGTGGCTTGAGTTTGGCTCACTGCAACTTCCATCTCCCGGGTTCAAGGGATTCTCCTGCCTCAGCCTCCCAGGTAGCTGGGATTACAGGTGCCTGCCACCATGCTGGGCTGATTTTCATATTTTTAGTAGAGATGGGGTTTCACCATGTTGGCCAGGATGGTCTCCAATTCCAGGGCTCCAGTAAGTTGAACTGCCATGTCCAGACCACCTTATAATTCTTAGTTCCAATTCTCTTGTCTCTGCAAAACAAGAATAAGAAAGAATAGAAGGAAGAAATGATGGTCAAAAGCAAAAGAAGAGAATTAAAAAATAAAAAAATGCAAAGGAAAAAATAGAAATAGCAACCAAACAAACAAATAATAAAGAAATGGGGGTCACGAAACTGAATCTAGCCTGTGCGAGGAAGTGGCCAGCATGTCACGGGTGGCGGGACCCCTGGAGAAGCCAAGGGCCCTATCTGCAGGGCCTGTGGCCAGACATGGCCTGGGGGCTCCTCAGCCATGGGGTGACAGTGCATTCAGGCTCCAGCAGCTTCGGCTCCCTCCTCTTCCTGGGCAGCCCCTCCAAATCTACTTACTGGAGCAGCTCTTCCCTGTAACTGCCCACCCCCTCAGGGTAAGGGTCTGCTCCAGCATCTGCTCATTCGTCCACACAGGCGAGACACCCTGCTGCTGCCCCCAGAGTGGCCACTGCGTTCGAACAAGTGGGGCTCCGGCCACCCACAGGCAAACACATAAGGGAGAAGCCCTAGGCATGTCTTGATCGTGGGCAGCTCTTTGCCTCCACCTCACTGTTGGTCTGATACCAGGAAATCCACTCTGGTGACCGTCCCCTTGTTTGTGTGTTGGAGGCCAAAAGAATGAGGTTCATGACCAACTCAGTATACCACTGGAGGCTATATGAGCAAACAGCAAACTGTTCTCATGAATGCAGGATGTTGGCAAGCTGACAACTGCATCTGCCGCCAGAAGGAACGCTGAGGACAGTCACGCCGCAGGTGAAGTGTTCCTTGTAGTTATCTATAGGAACATCTGGAGCCTGTTGTATAAAGAAAGCAATTATGTGAGCCTGTGATAAATCAAGCAGCTGACCAACCATTACCTCTTCCTCTCTGTTGATTCTACCTAATAAATACGAAGGGCTGTAGAAGTTCAGGGCCCTTATTCCCTAGAAGCAAGGAGCCCCCGGACCCCTTCCTTAAAACAGATCCTTTTGTCTTTGTCTTCATTTCTGCGTTCGTCCGCTTTCGTTCAGTCCCGAACCAACAGCCACAAGTGGCTCCGGATCAGGGACATGAAGGAAGAAGGTCTGCTGGAGCAGAGAAAGTGAAACTGACCGGACGAACGAGAAACCCCTGGACAAATCTGCCTGCAGAGGATATAAGGTCAGTGAGCTAAAGAGATACTGGGAGTGGGACGTTTCTGAATCAGGGTAATGTGGGGCAGAATTTGTCTTTTGAGAAGCAACATTATGTGCAGTTGCTTAAAGTTTTACTTAAACAATCTGGTGCTCAGGTTCTCTTTTTTTTTTTTTTTGAGACGGAGTCTCGCTTTGCCGCCCAGGCTGGAGTGCAGTGGCCAGATCTCAGCTCACTGCAAGCTCCGCCTCCCGGGTTCACGCCATTCTCCTGCCTCAGCCTCCCGAGCAGCTGGGACTACAGGCGCCCGCCACCTCACCCGGCTAGTTTTTTGTATTTTTTAGTAGAGACGGGGTTTCACCGTGTCAGCCAGGATGGTCTCGATCTCCTGACCTCGTGATCCGCCCGTCTCGGCCTCCCAAAGTGCTGGGATTACAGGCTTGAGCCACCGCACCTGGCCTAGGTTAGTTCTCAAACACTAAGCTGCTGCAGGAGGTTATTACACATAACCCATGGTTTCCACAGACAGGCACTCTTGATGCAGAAAATTGGGACGGAGTAGGGGAAGGATTAAAATGGATCTTATCAAGAAGGTCTTAAAGTTGATCCTTCTGTTTTGACTTTATTCCGTAGTGTCCTCTTGCCATTGTCTCCTTCTTCTTCTGCCGGACAGCAGGAGCCATGTTCTGAATCTCAAATTTCGAAAGAATCTTTTGTCCCACCCACAGTGCCCACTGAAATAATAAACAGGAGAGGGAGGATGAAAATTGGCCTCTACCGCCCCATCCAGTGGTGGAAACACCTGTACCATCTCCTTCAGTAGCAGAAGTAGAAACCCCAGTACAACAAATTCTATGCTCTGCTGCCATAGCTGGAGAGCTGTTAGGATCTTGTGCGTTTCCTATTTCCATAAGTCTGGATTCAAATAATCCACAGCAGTTTATTCATGAACACACCCCACTAGAGTTTAAGTTGTTGAAGGAATTAAATGCTCGTGTAGTGAATAGTGGAGTACAGAGCCCATTTACTTTAGGATTGCTAGAATCTGGATTTGGCGCTATGCGCCTTTCACCCTTTAATGTAAAGCATTTGGCCCACACTTGTTTGTCTGCTAGTTCATACCTGACAAGGAATTTAAATTGGCAAGAACTGTGTGCAGACCAGGCTAGACAGAATCGTGCTGCTGGACACAGGGACATTACAGAGGATATGCTGTTGGGTAATGGCCCTTATTCAGACCTGGAACATCAAATGGCACTCCTAGACGCTGCTTATAAGCAGTGTGCACTGGCCGCTAAACGCACCTGGGCCACAATTCCAGAGGAAGGGGTCCCAATACAATCCTTTTTACATGTCATGCAAGGGTTGCAGGAGCCCTATGCACATTTTCTTGCATGATTACAAGAGGCAGTGAGGTGTCAGATTCCTCATACTGCGGCTGCAGAGATGCTAATGTTAACTTTAGAGAACGCAAACACGGATTGTAAATGTGCACTGGCTCCTGTGAGATGTATGCAAAACTTAGGAAATTTTCTCAAAGCCTGTCAAGATGTGGGAACTGAGCTTCATCGCTCTACAATGTTAGCTCAAGCAATGGCTAATTTAGTAATGGACAAATCTGCAAAGGGCCAAGGGTCAAACTCTAAAAGGGAAAAATGTTATAATTGTGGGAAAATCAGACCTTTCAGAAAGGAATGCCGTCAGACCTCTGGGCAGAAGGGGTCTTATAATGCAGTACCCCACCCCCAACAGAAAAAATGCTAGGACTTTGCGCTCATCACAGTAAAGGAAATCACTGGGCTAATAAATGCCATTCACAATTTCATCGGAATGGCACTCCCCCACTGGAAAATAAGAAGGGGGCCTGGACCCAGGCCCCTCAAACAATGAGGGCATTCCCGGTTCAGGCCACAACCCCGATTCAGGGGTGGGTCTTCGGAGGAACATTGATTCCCTCTCCCCAGGAACACCCGGAAGCACAGGATTGGATCTCCCAGTCAGAGAATGGGTTACGTTAGTCAGAGGAGACAAACCCACTAAAATTCCCACTGGCATTTGGGGCCCTTTGCCAATAGGATATATGGGATTAATTTTGGGTAGAAGCTGTCTCAGCTTACAGGGCATTACTATAGTCCCAGGAATTGTTGACTCTGATCATGAAGGAGAAATTCAAGTAGTGGTAATGTCACAAGATCTGTGGGTTTTTGAACCAGGAGAATATATTACTCAACTACTGCTTATTCCCTGCAAATTACATCCTTCTCCACATAAGCAGAAACGAGGGAATCAAGGATTTGGGAGTATAACTAGGTGGGAAATTTACCTATCCCAACCCACAGCTTCTAATAGACCCACCTGTACAGTGCAAATTAAAGGAAAGAAGTTCTATGGGCTTATGGATATGGGAGCTGACGTGTCAGTAATATCTAAAAACGATTGGCCCCCATCCTGGCCCCTGCAATTAACTTCTAATCCTTAGCGGGAGTAGGAACAGCTCAAAGTGTTCAGCAGAGTGCTGAGATTTTACCCTGTCTGGGACCAGATGGACAGTCATGTGCTTTTCAACCTTATGTTGCAAATATAGCTGTTAACCTATGGGGCTGAGATTTACTTACAGCATGGGATATGAGACTTACAAATGAAACTATTGACAATCCAGGATTTAAAATGTTAAAGAAAATGGGATATCAGAATGGAAAAGGCTTAGGAAAGTCCCTACAAGGAAACCCTGATCCTATATCAATAACTGGGCAAACAGAAGAGGGCTAGGTCTGTCAGGATTTCTGACAGGGGTCATTGATATTTCTCCTCCACGCACTGCTTTGCCGCTAGACTGGCTGACTGACAAACATGTATGGGTGGATCAATGGCGCCTATCACATGAGAAACTAACTCAACTCCATCCGCTAGTAAAAGAGCAATTGGATGCAGGACATATTGAAGAGTCAGTTAGCCCCAGGAATTCATCAGTATTTGTAATTCCAAAAAAGGAAAATGGCGACTGCTACACGATTTGAGAGCTATTAATGCACAGATTAAACCAATGGATGCATTACAGAAAGGTCTGCCATCCCCGGCAGTCATTCCAAGAGACTGGCTTCTTGTAGTAATGGATCTTAAAGACTGTTTATTATTATTATTATTACTATTATTATTATTATACTATTATACGAGCAGGATAGGCCTTGATTTGCCTTCTCTGTGCCTTCTGATTTTTGTTTTTTGTTTTTTGGTATTTTTGAGACAGAGTCTCGCTCTTTCGCCCAGGCGGGACGGCAGTGACGCTATCTCGGCTCACTGCAAGCTCTGCCTCCCGGGTTCACGCCATGCTCCTGCCTCAGCCTCCCGAGTAGCTGGGACTACAGGCGCCCGCCACCTCGCCCGGCTGATTTTTTGTATTTTTAGTAGAGACAGGGTTTCTTTTTTTTTTTTTTTTTTTTTAAGACAGAATCTTGCTCTGTCGCCCAGGCTAGAGTGCAGTGGCGCTATCTCCGCTTACTGCAAGCTCCGCCTTCCGGGTTCACACCATTCTCCTGCCTCAGCCTCCCGAGTAGCTGGGACTACAGGTGCCCGCCACCACGTCCGGCTAATTTTTTATATTTTTAGTAGAAACGGGGTTTCACCATGTTAGCCAGGATGGTCTCGATCTCCTGACCTTGTGATCCGCCCGCCTCAGCCTCCCAAAGTGCTGGATTACAGGCGTGAGCCACCATGCCCTGTCTCTGTGACTTCCGTTAATCACAGAGAGCCTGTCTCTCATTTTCAATGGAAAGTTTTACCCCAAGGCATGTTCAACAGTCCTGTTATATCAGCATTTTGTAGGACAGGCATTAAAGGAGCCTCAGAATATGTTTCCCACTGCTTACGTCATTCATTATATGGATGATATTCTTTTGGCTGCTCCTACAGATCAAAATTTTACATCAGTTATTCAGAGAAATAAAATGAGCTTTGACTACATGGAATCTCGAAATAGCTCCAGAAGAGATGCAAACAACCTCCCCGTACCAGTACTTAGGCACTATTGTTACTGAAAGAAGTGTTTGACCTCAAAAAGTAGCTCTCCGTAAGGACAGATTACAAACTCTGAACGATTTCCAACAATTATTAGGGGATATTAACTGGTTGCGCCCAATGCTAGGTATTGCTACTTATTAACTCAAACACCCTTATCAGACCCTCCAAGGAGATTCTCCATTAAACTCTCCTCTGCAACTTACTAAGGAGGCAGAAGCTGAGTTACAGCTTGCAGAGCAGATGCTTCAGCAACGACATGCCGACATGCCTCTTGGCTACAGCTGCAAAGGGCTTTGCTTCTGTTTATTCTTCCTACCCCCCATTCTCCAACAACACTTTTAGGCCAATTCATAGACAAAGCTGTAGTAGTATTAGAATGGCTTTTTAAAAGCTCCAATCAGACAGTGAAATCTTTGCAAGTTTATCTTTCTTTCATTACTCAACTTATAACAATAGGAAGGCATAGATCAAAAATACTTACGGGATATGATCCAGACAAAATGATTGTTCCCTTGGATTCCCAACAACAGGCAGCAGCATGGGAAATGTTGACTGCATGGGAAATCGCTCTCACAGATTCTGTAGAAATAATAGTTAACCATTATCTATCAGACAAAATTTTGCAATTTGAGAAAGGTCACCCTTTTATCCTTCCTGTGATTACTCGTCACAAGCCTATTCCAGGCGGACAGACTTATTTCACTGATGACTTTTCCAAAGGCCGAGCAGCTATTTATGGACCTAAGCATACTCAAACAATAAAGACCTCTGAAGTTTCAGCTCAATGCTCAGAACTAATGGTAGTTATTCAGGTTTTGCAGCTCACCGCTTCACCTCCTATTAACATTGCTTATGTTATGAATGTAGCCAGTTGCATGGAAACTGCCACTATTAAAAGCACCCTAGAACCAGAGCTGTTTAACCTTTTTTTTTTTTTTTTTTTTTTTGAGATAGAGTCTCGCTCTGTCACCCAGGCTGGAGTGCAGTGGCCGGATCTCAGCTCACTGCAAGCTCCACCTCCCGGGTTCATGCCACTCTCCTGCCTCAGCCTCCCGAGTAGCTGGGACTACAGGCGCCCGCCACTTTGCCCGGCTAATTTTTTGTATTTTTTAGTAGAGACGGGGTTTCACCGTGTTAGCCAGGATGGTCTCGATCTCCTGACCTCGTGATCCGCCCGTCTCGGCCTCCCAAAATGCTGGGATTACAGGCTTGAGCCACCACGCCCGGCGTGTTTAACTTATTTCTAAGACTTCAACAAGCTATTCTCTCTTGTACTGTTCCTTTTCGTATTTCTAATATCCCTAGACCACGATCTCTAGGTAATGATAGAGCAGATAAACGGATCAGTTCTGTATTTCAACAAGCCCAAGCCTCTCATGCGTTACTGCATCAAAACACCTCTGCCCTTACTCGTATGTTTCATCTGCCTCGCAGCCAGCCTCCAGCTATTGTGCAAGCCTGCCCTACTTGCCAGCATGTCCCTGGTGTTGCACCCGTGGAAGGATGTAACCCATGAGGCTTGGCTCCGAATGAAATCTGGCAGATAGATGTTACACATATAGTAGCCTTTGGCAAACTCAGCTATGTTCATGTGACTATAGATACAAAGTCTCATATGTTACATGCCACATGTCAAACAGGGGAAACAGCTGGCCATGTCCGACAACATTGTTTGTCATTATTCGCCCATATGGGGGTTCCTAAACAATTAAAAACTGACAATGGATCTGCTTATGTTAGTCATGCTTTTCAAAATTTTTACAGTTATGGGCAATCACTCATAAAACAGGAATTCCTCATAACCTTTCAGGACAAGGAATCATAGAGCAGGCACATCAAACATTACAACGTATGTTGAAAAAACAAAGGGGGAATAGAAGACCAATTAACCACCTCAAACAAAATTACATTTAGCCTTATTTACTTTAAATTTTTTGACTCCTGGTACAGATAGTAAGACTCTGGCAGAATGACGTTGGCAAATATTAGAGGGAAAGAGGAAAGTTTACCCAAAAGTATTATGGAAATCCCCAGAAGAAGGACAATGGAAAGGCCCAGTAGATTTACTGATGTGGGGACGAGGGTATGCTTGTGTTTTTACAGGAGATGGACAAAAACTGTGTGGGTGCCCTCTAGGTGTGTGCAACCATGGAATGGGAGACTGGAGGGATCCGTGGATCCCAACTATGCGTCTGGTTCCCCCAGTATGAGCCATGAGTCAGTGGAATCTGAATGCGAAGATGGAACGAGGGCCGACTGGAGTCACACTGACATCAACCCCCATAACATGGGGACAGATCAAGAAAACCACACAGGAAGCTGAAAAACTGCTGGAGCGCCAAGGTCAGGCAAAACCCATGTTTATGGTTTTTCATAAACTCCATGTTTATGGCCATGCTAGCTGTAATATTCTGTGAGGTTTGTTTTCCCTGTGCAGAGGTAAAAACGTATTGGGCATATGTTCCTAACCCACTGCTAGTGCGACCGGTACTCTGGAGTGACACTCCTCCTGAGACACATCATGATTGAGGAGCACAGGCACCAGGACCTCCAACTCCCCCTGACACAGAGCAATTAGACTCTCAGAACAATGGTAGCAATTATACCACTCCTTTATCTGCTCCTTTATGCCTCACCCAGGATACATCACTCAACTGCAGTTGCTTTGCAATTCAATCCCAAGCATGGCTGAGTTACCTTGGAAAAATTACATACCTATTAGGCCTTAGCTCTATTAATATTACTGGTGTAGTTACTAATCACTCCCAGTCCCATTGCCCAAATTGTACTGATTATACAGAATGGGCTGCCTTTGATAATTCTCACCCCCCTCCTTGGACCCAGTAGCTTGGTCCCTTAGCTAGATAATAGTCCATGTTAATGGGAAACATTATTGACTGGGGTCTCCGTGGTCATTTAGATGGGAGAGATGAGAATCAGACCTCATGGCATAAACTTCACTGGCACTGGTGGCGAAACTTTAACATCCCTTCGCTACAACACACTGAGATTCAATCCCAATCTGCCTTGCAACTTGCTTGGCACGGAACGGGCTTTAGCCCACCTTTGCCTCAATGGCATTATCAAGGGAAGAGAAGTCCAATTCAGGAGACAATATGGAAGGCAACACTCCCATTTATGAATGGCAGCATTTGGGTTGGGACACTATCCAATAATAGTAATAGTGCTCAACGCAGTTTTAATGTTACCTTTGTAGAAAATGTTACCACTCAATTTACAATTTGTGTTTTGAATCCCTATGTCTTTCTAGCAGCAAAAAAGGACCAACTCCAGGTAAAGATGCCTAATTGACTTGTGATTCCTGTCAACTCTATCATTGCCTTAATCATAGCACAATGCAAACACACAGCATATCCACCCTAATAATTCTAGCTCTCATTCCCAGATTATGGATTCCTGTAAATCTGTCCAAGCCTTGGGCCCTCGCTTTATATTTTGTAAAACTCCTTCTTACTCAGCTTACTCATCATGCTCGGAGAGCCTTAGGCGTGATAATTTTTGCTATAGTCTTCTTAGTTACATTAATAACCTCTGTTGT
>NW_012102476.1:3216403-3222234 GCF_000951045.1 Mandrillus leucophaeus | reverse complement strand
AGCCAGGATGGTCTCGATCTCCTGACCTCGTGATCTGCCCGTCTCGGCCTCCCAAAGTGCTGGGATTACAGGCTTGAGCCACCGCGCCCGGCCAGAAGTGGCAATGTTAAAGACTACTGTTCTGTGGCTAGGAGAACAAGTACAAAGCTTGCAGTTGCAGCAGCAATTGCGTTGTCATTTTAACCATACTCATATTTGTGTAACCAATTTGGAATACAATCAAAGTAAATATCCGTGGAACCTTGTAAAGGCCCATTTACAGGAATCTTTTACATCCAATGTTACTTTTGATATAAATGATTTACAAAGTAGAATCCTTAACTTGAATAAGCAAACTCAAGCATTTCAGCCCTCTTTAAAATCTTGGGCAGAATTCCAGCAAGGTTTAGCGAGCCTTAATCCTTGGACCTACTTCAAACAGCACCTCAATGTCTTTTTTGTAATTATCAGAAAAATGTTATGTTTCTGTTTTTTGTTCATAGTCTGTAAAATCAGCTGGACCACCAGCTGGCAATTGAGAGCTGCACAGCCTGCAATTACCTTTATTCAATTAATGCAAAAACAGAAAGGGGGAGATGTTGGAGGCTGAAAGAATGAGGGTTGTGACCAACTCAGTATACCACTGGAGTCTATATGAGCAAACAGCAAACTGTTCTCATATATGTAGGATGTTGGCAAGCTGACAGCTATGTCTGCCACCAGAAGGAATGCTGAGGACAGTCACGCACCAGGTGCAGTGTTCCTTGTAGTTATCTATAGGAACATCTGGAGCCTGTTGTATAAAGAAAGCAATTATGTGAGCCTGTGATAAATCAAGCAGCTGACCAACCATTACCTCTTCCTCCCTGTTGATTCTACCTAATAAATATGAAGGGCTGTAGAAGCTCAGGGCCCTTATTCCCTAGAAGGAGGGAGCCCCCGACTCCTTCTTTAAAACAGATCCTTTTCTTTGTCTTCATTTCTGCGTTCATCCTCCTTCATTCAGTCCCGAACCGACAGCCACATCTGTGGGTCATGCAGTGTCTAATTCTCCCAGAGAGTTCACCTGGTCCAGCACCAGCTGTCCCCACACAGGGGACGAGCTCTGCAGTCTCTGACTGCAACCACCTCTTCCACCTGAAGAGGGCGCTGTCCACGCGCATATGCGGATGTGTGCACAGATGTGGGTGCCAGTTTGCATTCCTCTTCCTCGTGGCGACCACCAGGCACATGCACTTGGGTGAACACTGCCACCACTGCCTACAGTGTGGCACTCCCCTTGCTGACTGGGAAACTTGCTCCAGCACCAGCTTATCCACACAGGAGAGAAGCCCTACTGGTGCTTTGACTGCATGTGGCGCATGCACCAAAGAGGCTCCCTTGGCCATTCATAGGCACACACATACAGGTGAGAAGCCTCAGTCCTGCTCAGTGTGTGGCATCTGCTTCTCCTGCTTAAAAAAAGAAGAAAAAAGTAAATAAAAGCTTGGCTTTTCCTTTTTTAGATGGAGTCTCACTTTATCCCCTAGGCTGGTTTGCAATGGTGTGATCTCAGCTCACTGCAACCTCTGCCTCCCGGGTTCAAACAATTCTCCTGCCTCAGCCTCCCAAGTATCTGGGATTACAGGCACGTGCCATCATGCCCGCCAAATTTTTTGTATTTAGTAGAGACAGGGTTTCACCATGTTAGACTGGTCTTTGAATTCCTGACCTCAGATGATTCACCCTCCTTGGCCTCCCAAAGTGCTGGGATTATAGGCACGAACCACCGTGTCTGGCCTGACTTTTCTTTTCTTTTTTGAGATGGAGTTTCACTCTTGTTGCCCAGGCTGGAGTGCAATGGTGCAATCTCGGCTCACTGCAACCTCAGCCTCCCCGGTTCAAGCGATTCTCCTGCCTCAGTCTTCCAAGTAGCTGGGATTACAGGCATGCACCACCACTCCCAGCTAATTTTTTGTATTTAGTAGAGACAGGGTTTCACCACGTGGGTCAAGCTGGTCTTGAACTCCTGACCTCAGGTGATCCACCCGCCTTGGCCTCCTGAAGTGCTGGGATGGATTACCGGTGTGAGCCACCATGCCTGGCCGGCCTGACTTTTCTTAACAGATTCACGTGGTCCAGTTTTGTTTGTTTGTTTGTTTTTGTTTTTGTTTATTTATTTAAGCACAGGGGCTCACTCTGTTGACTACGCTGGAGCACAGTGGTGTAATAATCATAGTTCACTGCAGCCTTGAACTCCTGGGATCAAGCCATCCTCTCGCCTTAGCCTCCCAAAGGGCTGGGGCTACAGGCATGAGCCACCATGCCCACACACCCAGCCACAATTAGGAGGCTAAAGCCCCCGCCTTTTTTTTTTTTTTTTTTTTCTGAGACAGAGTCTCATTCTTTCACCCAGGCTGGAGTGCAGTGGTGCAATCTTGGCTTACTGTAGCCTTGACCTCCCAGGTCTCAAGCGATCCTCCCACCTCAGCTTCCCAAGTAGCTGGGACTATAGGTGTCCAACACCATGCCTAGCTAGTTTTTGTATTTTTTTGTAGAGACAGGGTTTCGCCATGTTGTCCAGAGTCATCTTGAACTCCTGGGCTCAAGCAATCCCCCCACCTCGGCCTCCCAAAGTGCTGGGATTATAGTCGTTAGCCACCACACCTAGCCTGTAACTGTAGCTTTTTTCCACCACCTCTGTTCAAACATCTCCTTCCTCTGAATATCTCACTGCTGCCTCCTCCTCCTCCTTCTTCTTCTTTCTTCTCCTTCCTTTTCTTTTTTTTTTCTTTTTTCTTTATTGAGACTTAGTCTTACTCTGTTACCCAGACTGGAGTGCAGTAACACCATGTTGGATCACTGCAATCTCAGCCTTCCAGGTTCAAACAGTTCTCTTCGGCTGGGCTCGGTGGCTCATGCCTGTAATCCCAGCACTTTGGGAGGTCGAGGCAGGCAGATCACCCGAGGCTGGGAGTTCGAGACCAGCCTGACCAACATGGAGAAACCCCATCTCTACTAAAAATACAAAATTAGTCGGTGTGTGGCACATGCCTGTAATCCCAGCTATTTGGGAGGCTGAGGCAGGAGAATCGCTTGAACCCGGGAGGTGGAGGTTGCGGTGAACCAAGATCACGCCATTTCACTCCAGCCTGGGGGACAAGAGCAAACCTCCACCTCAAAACAAAACAAAAAACAATTCTCTTGCCTCAACATCCCAAGTAGCCGGGACTATAGGCATGTGCTACCATGCCTGGCTAATTTTTGTATTTTTAGTAGAGACAGGGTTTTGCCATGTTGGCCAGGCTGGTCTTGAACTCCTGGCCTCACGTGTGATCTACCTGCCTTGGCCCCCCAAACAACTGGGATTACAGGTGTGAGCCACTGCTCCTGGCCTCACTGTTTTCTAATTTTGTGACTTTTCCTGCCACATTGTCTTTATTCCTTGAAAGCTTTGAGGTTAGTGTTTTGCCCATAGTATGTGCTTTACAATATTGATTAAAGAGATAGATGTGCATGTCGCTAGCTAAGAGATGTGGCAAATGGTATATTCTCCTGCCCGCAGGACCCTTGGGGGTGGCATTGAGCTGGTGAAACTCTGCAGTATGACACATACACAGAAGTGGGGGCTAGGCCAGGCGTGGTGGCTCATGCCTGTAATCCAACACTTTAGGAGGCAGAGGCAGGTGGATCATGAGGTCAGGAGTTCGAGACCAGCCTGGCCAAGATGGTGAAACCCCATCTCTACTAAAAATACAAAAATTAGCCAGACACGGTGGCAGATGCCTGTAATCTCAGCTACTCGGGAGGCTGAGGCAGGAGAATCGCTTGAACCCGGGAGGCGGAGGTTGCAGTGAGCTGAGTTCACACCACTGCACTCTAGCCTGGGTCACAGAGCAAGACTCCGTCTCAAAAAAAAAAAAAAACAAGAAGTGGGGGCTAATGGGGTGGGTGCTGGCTTGTTCCATCAGCAATTTTCAGTTTAGTGCCTTTCACATACATGCTTGTATCATTCAGTTATGATTCATTGTGAATTTATATGCCTTACTAGACTGTAAGCTCCATTCAAAGCATGGCCTATGACTTATTTCTGTAGGCTCTCCCAGTTGCCTAGCACTATGCTTTGTAACCGAACAAATGTCACGTGAAAACAATATAGGGAGATTATGCAGAATATTGAAGTTGAGAAGAAGAGCTCAGGTGGATTCCTGGTTTAGCAAGCAAATTAGGATACTGTGAAGGAAGGGTGCCTATCAGTGGTATGAATAAAGGCTCTGTCTGCCCCAGGATTAAATCTTTGTTCCTCCTTCTTACTAGCAGTATGGCCCTGGAAACTCATGGAATCCCTCTGAGATCATTTCTTCATTAGTAGAACCAGGATGATAACCATTGGTGCACAAAATGCTAGTAAAGAATTAATAATGGGCTGGGTGTGGTGGCTCACACCTGTAATTCCAGCACTTAGGGAGACGGAGGTGGGCGGATTGCTTGAGCTCAGGAGTTGGAGACCAGCCTGGGAAACATGGTGAAATCCCGTCTCTACCAAAAAATACAAAAAGTTAGCAGAGCACTGTGCTGTGTGCCTTCACTCCAGCCTGGGCAACAGAATGAGACCCAGTCTAAAAAAAAAAAAAAAAAAAATGACATGCTGAGGCATGCTGCAACATAAATGAACCCCAAAATCATAATGCTAAGTGACAGAAGGGCAGACACAAAAGATCCCATGAGTATTATCCCGTTTATATGGAGTGTTCAGAGTAGGTGAATCTATAGAGACAGAAAGGAGATGAGTGACTGCCTTAGCTGGAAGGGAAAATGGGGGAGAAATGGGCAGTGACTATTAAAAGGTATGATGTTTCTTTTTCTTTGTTTTGTTTTGTTTTCTTTTTTGAGATGGAGTCCCGCTCTGTCCCCCAGGCTGGAGTGCAGTGGCACGATCTCGGCTCACTGCAACTTCCGCCTCCTGGGTTCTAAGAGATTCTCCTGCCTCTGCCTCCTGAGTAGCTGGGATTACAGGCACCTGCCACGATTGCTGGGCAATTTTTGTATTTTTAGTAGAGACGGGGTTTCATCATGTTGGCCAGGTTGGTCTCAAACTCCTGACCTCCAGCCTGGGCGACAGAGCACGACTCTGTCTCAAAAATAAATAAATAAATAAAAATAAAAAACAATAAAGATGAAATATGTAATATGCTGGGCATGGCGCCTGCCCCCAGGAAATGATAACAATAATTCCCTGCCCTAAAGGGCAAACAAAGAAGATAACCGTTCTCCAAAGTCAACGATGCTCTGAGAACGCCACTAAAAGGAACTCAGGATAATCTCAACTCTAGCTTGGCCAGAGTGGTTCCAACGCTCAAATCGTTCCCTCCTTCAGTGATTGGCTGAGCCTGCCAGAGTCGAACAGCGGAAAGCAGCCCCGGGGCCTCTTGCTGCCCCTAGGTCGGTGTAAGTGGCTTCACAGGTCCTTGTAGTTGCCTGACCCTAGTGGTCCAGCTTCCTGCCCTTATGCAACTCTTGGCTTCGTTCAAACGGACCGCCTTTGCCAGCACCCAGTCAGAACGCTCGATCTTCGGCTGTTGTCCAATGAACGCGCGTAATGGGGAGGGGAAAAAAGAGAGTGTGAAGCCCAATCGCAGCGCCATTACACTTGAGGGCAAAGAGGTTAGGAAGCCGGCATGGCGCTCCGGTCAATAAAATCGATAGCTGGAAGCTGCCTGTGTTCCAGGCAAAGGCGGTGCGGTAGCAGCGCCGCCATTTTCCCCGAAGGCATCTTCCGGTGCCTTTCACCCAAGTTCGGGCAGGAGTTTCCTGAATAACAGCAAAGGGTTTCCGTTAGCCCTGCAGGCGGCCGATTCCAATTCCCTCCGGGC
>NW_012102476.1:3214460-3215628 GCF_000951045.1 Mandrillus leucophaeus | reverse complement strand
TGCCGCGGGGCGCGAAGGGATGCAGGAGCCGGGGCGGGGGGAGGCAGGGAGGCCACGGTCCTGGCAGGCGACCAGGTTGTCAGGGTAGGTGGTCAGGGGCTTAGCGGGAGGTGCCGTCGGGGGGACATTACTCGGCGTGATCTAGAAACTGGCCTTCTGATTTGTTCTCCTTCCCCAGGGTGCGCAGGTCCCAAACCAGCCCTCATCTCCTGGTTGGAACGAAACACTGATGACTGGGAACCGGCTGCTCTAGATCCGCAGGAGTACCCGAGAGGGCTGACAGTCCAGAGAAGTGAGTGCTAAATAACCACGCAGAGCCTGCAGCCCTCCTATAACGTTCTACCTCTAACGGCTCCGTCCAGAGTTGTGGTTTGGCTAGGGGTGGGTGCCGCGTGTTTAGTGTATTCATCTTCCTAACCTCGGCGTCTTGTGTCTGGTGGTGTGGGGCCCGTCCACCACACAGAGATTCCCATGTCAGTCTGCAAGCTGCAGTTTTCCATTGTGTGAATGAATCAGTGGGCTTCTTCGTCTTTTTTTTTTTTTTTGGAGAGACATTGTCTTGCTATGTTGCCCAGTTTGGTCTTGAACTTCTGGCCTCAAGCGATCCTCCTGTCTTGGCCTCCCAAAATGCTGGGGTTACTGGCGTGAGCCATTGCAGCCAGCCAGAATCAGTGAGCTTTTAACGGTGCTACCCTCTGCCTCCTTTCCAGGATCTCTGCCTCTAGCCACCTTTGAATTGGACCAAAGAGATCCTAAACTTCTCAGAGTTGTCTGGGTTTTGGTTGAAGGGAGCTCATGGGGAACAGCTGCCTGGGATGCAGGGTCCTCTTTCTGCTCTTACAGCAGGATGACCCTTATCAGCGAAGGAGACACTGCAGTCTCCCCAGAATCCAACAAGGCTCTGCTTAACCCCATTCAGGTAGAAGGGTCCCAGATCCACCCATAGTAGAAGATGCAGCTGTCTGGGCTGGAATTTCAGAGCCAGATTCTCCAAGACGAGGGATAGCTGTCTAAGATTCAGATCTGACCATGATATTACCTTGCTTAAAACTTTTCAGTTAATTTTTGCCAAGGTTGTCAAATGGCCATTGGTTATATCTGAGTCATTTGGGGAACTTGGTAAAAATGCAGGTTCCAGGACCCCATCCCAGAGCTATTCATTCACTCG
>NW_012102476.1:3206526-3213093 GCF_000951045.1 Mandrillus leucophaeus | reverse complement strand
GTCAGGCTGGTCTCAAACTCCTGACCTCAGGTGATCCGCCTACCTTGGCCTTCCAAAGTGCTGAGATTACAGGTGTAAGCCGCTGCGCCCGGCCTGTCTTGCTTTATTACAGTTTGTGTCTAAGAAGATCTTAGGGCCTGTGCACACTGTACACTGAGCCTTGGGACTTATGTTTCTTTTTTTTTTTTTTTGAGACGGAGTTTCGTTTTTCTACCCAGGCTGGAGTGCAGTGGTGTGATCTTGGCTCACTGCAACCTTTGCCTTCCAGTTTGAAGCAATTATCTTGCCTCCGTCTCCCGAGTAGCTAGGATTACAGGCGTCCGCCACCATGCCAGGATAATTTTTTGTATTTTTAGTAGAGATGGGGTTTCACCATGTTGGCCAGGCTGGTCTCGAACTCCTGACCTTGCAATCCGCCCACCTTGGCCTCCCAAAGTGCTGGGATTATAGGCATGAGCCGCCACGCTTGGCTGGGACTTACATTTCTAACCATGCATAATTTTAATTCTTTTGTATTTTTTGAGATGGAGTCTCGCTCTGTCGTGCAGGCTGGAGTGCAAAGGTAGGATCTCAGCTCACTGCAACCTCTACCTCCCGGGATCAAGCAATTCTTCTACCTCAGCCTCCCGAGTAGCTGGGATTACAGGCACCCGCTATCGTGCCCAGCTAATTTTTGTATTTTTGTAGATATGGGGTTTCACCATGTTGGCCAGGCTGGTCTTGAACTCCTGACCTCAGGTGATCCACCTGCCTCGGCCTCCCAAAATGCTAGGATTACAGGCGTGAGCCACCACGCCTAGCCACATTTTTTAAAGAATCAGCTAAGTCAAATAAACCATGGCTCATCCACGATGGAATTCTGTGCAACTGTAAAATAGAAAAAGGATGTGCTGACATAAAATGATCTTTAGAATATATTAAGTGAAAAAATGAAGGCACAGTAAAGTGTGTATAAGGTGTGTATATGTTGTATTTTATATAAGAAAGTTGAGCTGGGCATGGTGGCTCATGCCTGTAATCCCAGCACTTTGGAAGATGGAGGTGGGCAGATAACCTGAGGTCAGGAATTTGAGACCAACCTGGCCAACATGGTGAAACCCCGTCTCTACTAAAAATACAAAAAATTAGCCGGGCATAGTGGTGTGTGCCTGTAATCTCAGCTACTTGGGAGGCTGAGGCAGGGAGAATCGCTTGAACCTGGGAGGCGGAGGTTTCAGTGAGCTGAGATCATGCCATTGCACTCCAGCCTGGGTGACAGAACGTGACTCTGTCTCAAAAAAAAAAAAAATAATAAAAATAAAAAGAAAGGTGGGGGAAGAGAACATATGCAGTAAAGCGTGTGTATGCAATCTCTTATGAAAGAAAGATGGAGAAGATGACATTTGTATTGCATCAAAAAAATGGGAAGAAACTAATATGGTTTCTACAAGGTAGATGCGAAAAAGGTGGCAGCAAGACTTCTCTGTATTCCTTTATTAATATTTTGACTTTTTTGTTTTTTGAGATAGGGTCTTGCTCTGTTGCCCAGGCTATAGTACACTGGTGCCATCATGGTTCACAGTAACCTTGAACTCCTGGGCTCAAGTAATCCTCTACCTCAGCCTTCCAAGTAGCTGGGGCTATAGGCAGGTGCGCATGCCACCATGCCAGGCTAATATTTGTATTTTTTGTAGAGATGGGGTTTCACGATGTTGCCCAGGCTGATCTTGAACTCCTGGGTTCAAGTGACCCTCTTGGCCTTGGGCTCCCAAAGTGCTGGGATTACAGGCATGAGCTACCATGCCTGGTTGATATGTTGACTTTTGAATGATGTAAGCTTACCTCTTAAAAATCATTCCCTTTTCTTTTCTTTTTTTGAGTCGGAGTCTCGCCGTCTCACCCAGGCTGGAGTGCAGTGGCACGATCTCGGCTCACTGCAACCTCTACCTCCCTGGGTTCAAGCGATTCTCCTGCCTCAGACTCCTGGGTAGCTGGGATTACCGGTGTATGCCACCACGCCCGGCTAATTTTTGTATTTTTAGTAGAGATGGGGTTTCACCAGGTTGGTCAGGCTGCTCTCAGACTCCTGACCTTGTCATCTGCCCACCTCGGCCTCCCAAAGTGCTTGGATTACAAGTGTGATCCACCACGCCCGGCCTCAATTTTTAAAGTTAGCTTAATCTCCAAGAAATCTTCCTAGACGTCTCCAAGCTGGGTTAGAAGCTCCTGTAATGCACACCATATTTGCATGATAGTATGTCACACTTAGCTGTCTGTGGCACTAGGCATTGAGGCCAGGGGGTGAGTCTATTGGTCTTGTAACCTATAATGTAATTTACAACAGGATCCCAGTATTTGTTAAATTAATTCTTCTGTATTCCTATAGAAAGCAGAACCAGAAAGAAGAATGGGGAAAAGGAAGTATTCCCGCCTAAGGAGGCACCCCGAAAGGGGAAGCGAGGCCGGAGGCCCAGTAAACCCCGACTGATTCCCAGGCAGACGTCCGGGGGCCCCATCTGCCCTGATTGCGGCTGTACCTTCCCTGATCATCAGGCCCTGGAGAGCCACAAGTGCGCCCAGAATCTAAAAAAGCCTTACCCTTGCCCAGACTGTGGGCGCCGCTTTTCCTATCCATCCCTGCTGGTCAGCCACCGGCGGGCACACTCCGGCGAGTGCCCCTATGTTTGTGACCAGTGTGGCAAACGTTTCTCCCAGCGCAAGAACCTCTCCCAGCACCAGGTCATCCATACAGGCGAGAAGCCCTACCACTGCCCTGACTGTGGTCGCTGTTTCCGGAGGAGCCGGTCCTTGGCCAATCACCGGACCACACACACAGGCGAAAAACCCCACCAGTGCCCTAGCTGCGGACGTCGCTTCGCCTACCCCTCCCTGCTAGCCATTCACCAGCGTACACACACGGGAGAGAAGCCCTACACCTGCCTCGAGTGCAACCGCCGCTTCCGCCAGCGCACCGCGCTCGTTATCCACCAGCGCATCCACACGGGCGAGAAGCCCTACCCGTGCCCGGACTGCGAGCGGCGCTTCTCCTCCTCCTCTCGCCTAGTCAGTCACCGGCGTGTGCACTCTGGGGAGCGTCCCTATGCCTGCGAGCACTGTGAGGCCCGCTTCTCCCAGCGCAGCACACTGCTCCAGCACCAGCTCTTGCACACGGGAGAGAAGCCCTACCCCTGCCCAGACTGTGGGCGTGCCTTCCGGCGGAGCGGCTCCCTGGCCATCCATCGCAGCACGCACACTGAGGAGAAACTGCACGCCTGCGACGACTGTGGCCGGCGCTTTGCCTACCCCTCACTGCTGGCCAGCCACCGGCGCGTGCACTCGGGCGAGCGGCCCTATGCCTGCGACCTTTGCTCCAAGCGCTTTGCTCAGTGGAGCCACCTGGCCCAGCACCAGCTGCTGCACACGGGGGAGAAGCCTTTCCCCTGCCTCGAGTGTGGCCGGTGCTTCCGCCAGAGGTGGTCTCTGGCTGTCCACAAGTGTAGCCCCAAGGCCCCAAACTGTAGCCCTAGATCTGCTCTCGGGGGCTCCAGTCAGAGGGGCAATGCCCATTAGAAGGGGAAGGACTGCCTACGTTCATTTCATTTTATGGAAGGACCCAGAAAAGGGAAGGAGGAGCCCCAGGTCATACAGGGCAGAGTCAGAACTAAACCCAGGTCTCCTGCTGGACAGAGCTGAACTTTAGTATCTTGCACTGCACTGACTGCCTCCCTGTGCATGTCTGGAACAGTCCCATTAGGAGAGGTGATATCATTTGGTTAAAGTTTTTCAAGCTACCCTATCCTTAAATAGTTTGTCTGGATATCAGGGCTAAAAGTTCTCCCCATCTATTTTAGGGGCTGTCTGCTTTTCTAGCCTGTGCACACAGGGATTACCTGTCATCTTGCATGCAATCAGGAGAATCTGATTTATAGGTGCAGGACCTTCCCCTACTCTGCCTCTTCCTCCATACTAGGTTGGAAAAGTCTGGTTTAGCCCACTTTTTACAACACTCCTGCCAAGTGGTCTCTACCCCTTGCTTGAAAATCTCCCTTGACAGGGAGCTCACTACCTCACAAGGCAGGTCATTTCATTGTGGGATCTATAGAAAGTTAAGTACCACATTCTCATCTGTAAACCTTGCCTACGACATGTTTAATACTTCTACTTGGCAGCCCTTCAGATAACTTAATCACAACCAATTTGCCCCCAAATTTTCAGGTTAAGTAGCATGAATTTGGTCATTCCTTAAAGACAGGGTTTCAATTTCCACACATGATCTCTGCAAACAGGCTCTGGGTTTTCAGTGTCCTTTTTGAAGGGTCATGTAAAAATAAGGTAGCACCCACAGTGCCACTACACCTTCTGGGGCTGGACTTGTTTCAGCAGCTTTGGTTGCACTGAATTTGGGGGAGCTGCACGGTACCAGCAGTTTATTGGGATGCAGATATATAAATGCCCTAAACTTAAAAAAAAAAAAAGCTAAGTCTTCATCTTGTGTTTGGAAAATTGGTTCAAGCTGCGTATGAGACATACGCGCAGTCAGCTCTGGGAGAAGGTTGGTCTTAAGGAAAAGCAGGGACCTGTGGTTTAGGAAATGCAAATGGGACTGGCTTGTGCTCTACCTGGCAGACCTGGATTGGCTTCAGGCGGCCAGTGCCTGGAAAAGCCTGGAGAATTGGGCCATACTCGACCCGGATTCTCATCAGGCACAGATGAATCACAGGCACATAATCGGCACAGAACTTCCATGAGGCCTCAGTCAGCATTTTTTCACAAAATGAGGTGAGGCCATTCAAGGAGGCTAGAAAGAGGGAATTGAACCCAGAGAGAAAGAGTCTATAGTCATCAAGTTGTGTCCATGCCAGCCTCCCTCCAGAGAGGTGGCAACAGTGTGTCTCAATCTGATCCACCTCCATGGCACTCGCCGGGTAGGTGCTTCATAAAGCTTTACCGCGTTAAATGTGAACAAGGCCTACCACTTTGCCTTGGGCAGCTGCACCAAATTAGAATTTCCAGATGTGACTCATATTCCAACAGCTGGAGTGGGTCATCCTTTACCCCTGTGGCGCCTTACTACAGCTCTCCTGATCTGGGCCCAAGCAGGGGAGCAGCTGGGGAACACAGCTTTATGTAATTACCTCTGTTCAATCTTTAGCAAGTTGCATTGTAACATTGTAACTATTTGTTTCTCCTTGGATGGTGAGCTGCCCCCAAGAAGGGGTCATATCAGATTGGGTCTCATTAAAATGTCTGATGAATGAATTCTGTTCCTCCTGGAATTACTTTTTACAAAATGTCAATCTAGTTCCTTGATTCAGTAGCAATTTTTGCTGTTCTGATGGGAGAGCCAGACTTTCAGACCAGGAGACCTGCCCTGCCCAGCAGAGCCCTGTTACCAGGTCTACCCAGCCCCCTGGTAGAGCCAGCTCTTTCCCCTACCCTTTGCCACCGGAACGCAAGGATTTCCTCAGCTAGGAATTGTATAACTTTCTTTGGGACTGGATGGTAATTCATAAAACTTGGGGCCAGGTGGAGTGGCTCACGCCTGTAATCCCAGCACTTTGGGAGGCCGAGGCGGGCAGATCACCAGGTCAGGAGATCGAGACCATCCTGGCTAACACGGTGAAACCCCGTCTCTACTAAAAATACAAAAAATTAGCCGGGCGTGGTAGCGGGCACCTGTAGTCCCAGCTACTCAGGAGGCTGAGGCAGGAGAATAGCGTGAACCCGGGAGGTGGAGCCTGCAGTGAGCTGAGATCACGCCACTGCAATCCAGCCTGGGTGACAGAGCAAGCTCCATCTCAAAAAAAAAAAACAAACAAACAAACAAACTTGGGAGCCACTGGTGGCTAACTTCCATTATGTGGTCTGCGGAAAGCAGAGATGGGAGACAACTTCCTAGGTTCCCTGAAGCACTTCAATCCACCCGAGCTGGGATCCTGGCTCTTTATTCAGTGAGAGATCCTAGCATCCTTCCAATAACTTCCCCTTTCTGCTTAAGGTGGTTTGAGTTTCTGTTGTTTGCAATCAAAAGAATGAACAAATACATAGCCTCAGTCTGGATTAATCTCCCATCTGCCTCCATGCCTAGATATGAGCTGTGAAAAAAAACACTGCATTGCTGCTGACAGGGGCCACGATACCTTTCCTGACCTTCAACCTCAGTAGAACATTCAATATTACGTCTTCCGGACTGGGCACAGTGGTTCATGCCTGTAATCCCAGCACTTTGGGAGGCTAAGGCGGGAGGACTGACCTGGGAGTTCGAGACCAGCCCGGGCAACATAGCAAGACTTAAAAAACAGCAACAATAACAAGACAATATTATGTCTTCCATATATATATAGAATTAAAGTTAAATATAAACTAATAGTTTATATACAAATGTATAAATATAAACATAAATACTGTGGTAGTCCAGAGCACGACCACCCTATAGGCAGTGTGCCCAGAGTAGCATTCCATATATTCTTTTTTTTTTTTTTTGAGATGGAGTCTCGCTCTGTCACCCAGGCTGGAATGCAGTGGCACAATCTCGGCTCACTACAACTTCCGCCTCCTGTGTTCAAGCGATTCTCCTGCCTCAGCCTC
>NW_012102476.1:3199182-3205181 GCF_000951045.1 Mandrillus leucophaeus | reverse complement strand
CTGGCTAGTTTTTTGTATTTTTTTTTAGTAGAAACGGGGTTTCACCATGTTAGCCAGGATGGTCTCGATCTCCTGACCTCGTGATCTGCCCGTCTCAGCCTCCCAAAGTGCTGGGATTACAGGCTTGAGCCACCGCGCCCGGCCTATATACATTTCAATTTAACATTTACAAGAACTCTATAAAGTAGGTATTAGGAGATATTCCTCCATGTGTCTCCCTGCTGTGACTCCAAAATGACCAGTGTGCCCACTCATATTTACTTCCAATCCATCTCGGCAAGTCCTGCCTTCACATCTTGCTGAGCTGGCAAAAATCGCAAGTCCCTGCCTTCAACAAATTCTCAGACTTGATCCTATTCACATACCTAGAGTCTCCTGAATGAAGGGGAGGCTGGGTCCCCTTGATGAAGGACTGTTCTACACTGACAAAAACATGCTGTAAACCTTCTAGCATTTTCCAAGTGTACCTGCAGCCATTTAGTAAGCACATTAGATTGGAATGTATACACAGTGCTTAACTCAGTACATGGCATATCATGAAAGCTCAGTCACGTGTCTATTAATACTGCAGTGGGCCAAAGAATAAACAAGTGGGTTCAGTGAATGTAGACTACTGCTACTGTGGGCATCAGAGAAGGGGAAGTAACTAGAGTGTCCAGAGATTTGTGGACATTGGACCTAAACTAATTTAATTCTAGGAGATTCAAAATGTAGTTTACCAGGTACAGTGGACTCATGGGATCAGGTTTGTGCAGGAATGGGTTAACTCAGGAGGTGTAGGTTGTTCAAACCCTGCACATTCCAAAGAAAGCTCATCTTCAGAATGGGCATTTGGTCTGCTCCTGGGAAATAACTTCTGAGCCCGTGGAATATTTTATTTGATTAGTGTTTTTGTATGCCAGAGGTCTTGGGCCATGCCATCATGCTGTACCAGTCTGAACAAGTAAGTTTATCCTAAGTGTGATTTATAGTGAACCTTGTTTTTTGCTCTGGGGTCTGAGTAGTAGAGATCAGTAGTGTGGACATTCCAAGCTTATGTGACTGACCCCCAATAAAAACCCTGCACATGGCCAACGCAGTGGCTCACGCCTATAATCCCAGCACTTTGGGAGGCCGAGGTGGGTGGATCACCTGAGGTCAGGAGTTTGAGACCAGCCTGGCCAACATGGTGAAACCCCGTCTCTACTAAAAAATACAAAAAACTAGCCGGGCGAGGTGGCGGGCGCCTGTGGTCCCAGCTACTTGGGAGGCTGAGGCAGGAGAATGGCATGAACCCAGGAGGCTTGCAGTGAGCTGAGATCCGGCCACTGCACTCCAGCCTGGGTGACAGAGTGAGACTCTGTCTCAAAAAAAAAAAAAAAAAAAAAAAAAAAACAGCAGATGGCTGGGCATGGTGGCTCACACCTGTAATCCCAGAATTTTGGGAGGCCAAGGCAGGAGGATTGCTTGAGGCCAGGAGTTTGAGACTACCCTGGCCAACATAGCAAGAACCCATGTTATTGATTGATTGATTGATTGATTGATTGAAGGAGTATCACTCGTCGCTCAGGCTGGAGTGCAGTGGCGCGATCTTGGCTCACTGCAACCTCCACCTCCTGGGTTTTCAAGCAACTTTCCTGCCTCAGCCTCCCAAGTAGCTGGGATTATAGGCACTGCCACCATGCCCAGCTAATTTTTGTATTTTTGTAGAGACGGGGTTTCACTATGTTGGTCATGCTGGTCTCGAACTCCTGATGTCAGATGATCTGCCCACCTTGGCCTCCCAAAGTGCTGGGATTACAAGCGTGAGCCACCGCTCCCAGCCCAACCCCATCTTTAAAAAGGAAGAAAACAGCAGGAGCTTCTTGTTCCTCCCCTTTGATGCAACTCACTATGTGTCTAGCATCTATCTGGGTACATCTCACGTTGCCCCTGCAGGGGGGAGAAAGGAACCAATGCAGCCATGCTCATGCTGCCTGTTGTGCCCTGAACAGTAAGGTCTTTCGTCTCTGTTTTCTGACAGCATCCATGAACAGACCCATTTATTAACCTATAAGTAGGGCAGCCTCAAATTCCAGATCTGACAGTATGTATTGTTTTCCTTGACCAGATGAGGAAACAGGCACAGTGACATTAAATAGCTTGTTGACTGGGCACAGGGGTGCAGGCCTATAATCCCAGCACTTTGGGAGGCCGAGGTGGGTGGATCACCTGAAGTCAGGAGTTCAAGATCGGTCTGATCAACATAGTGATATCCCATCTCTACTAAATGCAAAAAATTAGCTGGGCATGGTGGCACATACCTGTAATCTCAACTACTTGGGAGGCTGAGGCAGGAGAATTGCTTGAACCTGGGTGGCAGAGGTTGCAATGAGCTGAGATTGTGCCATTGCACTCCAGCCTGGGCAACAAGAGCGAAACTCCGTCTCAAAAAATTAAAAAATAAATAAATAAATAACTTGTCCAGGATCACATATCTGGATGACTGTAAAGTCAGCTGCTATGCAATGTTTTATTCTAAGACTGTCCTTTAAGATAACTGATGACCTACTTAACAAATCAGTGCTTCAGTTTTTATCTTATATACCTGAGTTTTCCTACTTAAACTCTCTTCTAACTTAGCTTTCATGCCCCACATTCTTCTAGTCTTCCTGGTGCCTCTTGTGGCTTCTGCTAGTGTGTACATGTGAGAATTCCTTCCCAGCAAGAATGAGTCTTTCTCTGTGGCCCAGGCTGGAATGCGGTCGTGCGATCATGGCTCATGGCAGCCTCGACTTCCCTGAGCTCAAGTGATCCACCCACTTCAGCCTCTTGAGTAGTTGGGACCACAGGCATGCGCCACTACACCCAGCTAATTTTTTTGTATTCTTTGTAGAGATGAGGCTTCTCCACGTTGCCCAGGCTGGTCTTGAACTCCTGGGCTCAAGCCCTTTAATCCTCCTGCCTTGGCTTCCTAGAGTACTGGGATTACAGGTGTGGGCCACCTCGCCTGGCCTTATGTTTTTTCCAAATCCCAAGAATAATCAGTAAAGAAATTGGGAAAATGCAGAAAAGTGATAATTATTTATCATTTGTTTGTTTATTCATTTATTTATTTATTTTTGAGATAGAGTCTCACTCTGTCACTCAGACTGGAGTGCAATGGCAAGATCTCAGCTCACTGCAATCTCTGTCTCCTGGGTTCAAGCAATTCTCCTGCCTCAGCCTCCCAAGTAGCTAGGATTACAGGCGTGCGCCACCATGCCCAGCTGATTTTTTTTTTTTTTTTTTTGTATTTTTAGTAGAGATGGGGTTTCGCCATGTTGGCCAGGCTGGTCTTGAACTCCTGATCTCAGGTGATTCACCTGCCTCAGCCTCCCAGAGTGCTGGGATTACAGGCATGAGTCACCACACCCAGCTCATCTGTATATCTTCTTTGGAGAAATGTCTATATAAGTCCTTTGCCTTTGCCTGCTTTTATCTTTTTTTTTTTAATTCTTTTTTTTTTTTTTTTTTTTTTTGAGCGGAGTCTTGCTCTGTCACCCAGGCTGGAGTGCAGTGGCGCCGTTTCGGCTCACTGCAACCTCCGCCTCCCAGGCTCAAGTGATTTTCTTGCCTCAGCCTCCTGAGTAGCTGGGATTACAGGTCTGTGCCACACTGCCTGGCTAATTTTTGTATTTTTAACAGAAATGGAGTTTCACCATCTCTGTTGGTTAGGCTGGTCTTGAATTCCTGGCCTCAAGTGATCTGCCCATCTTGGCCTCCCAAAGTGCTGGGATTACAGTGTGAGCCACCGCGCCCAGCCTCTTTGCCTGCTTTTAAATTGGGATTTTTATTTTTTAGTGGTTCTTGAGTTACAGGAGTTCTTTATAAATTCTGAATATTAATCCCCTATTAGACACATGATTTACAAATATTTCCTCCCATTCTGTGGGTGTCTTTTCATTCTCAATAGTGGTTTTTTGTTTTTGTTTTTGTTTTTTATCTTTTGAGATGGAGTCTCACTCTGTTGCCCAGGCTGGAGTGCAGTGGTGCGATCTCGGCTCACTACAACCTCCACTTCCTGGGTTCAAGCGATTCTCGGGCCTCAGCCTCCAGAGTAGCTGGGATTACAGGCATAAGCTACCATGCCCAGCTGATTTCTGTATTTTAGTAGAGATGGGGTTTCACCATGTTGGCCAGGTTGGTCTCAAACTCCCGACCTTAGGTGATCCGCCCGCCTCAGCCTCCCAAAGTGCTAGGAGTACAGGTGTGAGCCACTGCGCCCGGCCACAGTCCATTTTAAAAGTTTTGAAAGATACAGTAAAATTAAAGGACTTTTACAGAGAACACACATATACTCACCACCTAGATTCTACAATTAACATTTAGTATATCTGCTTTATCATGTAACTATCAGTTTCTCTACCAGTATACTTTGTTTCTGGGTGCATGTAAAAAAAATTGCTGAAATCAGTACACTTCACCTGTAAACATTTCAACATGCATGTTATTAATTAGAGCTCCACATTTATTTTACATGTTTTTTGAGTTAAAAGTACATAAAATGCACAAACTTTAAGTGTATATTTGCTGAATGTTGACAAAGATGTATACATCTGTAACTCAAACCCCTATCAAAATACATAACATTACCATCATCCCAGAAAGTTCACTCATGTGGCTGGGTGCAGTGGCTCACGCCTGTTATCCCAGCACTTTGGGAGGCCGAGGTGGGCGGATCACGAAGTCAGGAGTTCGAGACCATCCTGGCCAATATGGTGAAACGCCATCTCTACTAAAAATACAAAAATTAGCTGGGCATGGTGGTACATACCTGTAATCCCAGCTACTTGGGAGGCTGAGGCAGAAGAATCACTTGAATCAGGGAGTCGGAGATTGCAGTGAGCCAAGATCGTGCCACTGTACTCCAGCCTGGCACAGAGTAAGATTCTGTCTCAAAAAATAAAAAAAAAAGAAAGAAAAGAAAGAAAATTGCCTCATGCTCCTTCCTAGTCAATTCCCATCCCCGCTCCACCAGAGACAACTACTATTCTAATTAGTGTTTCTTGTTATAAAACTTCATATAATTGGAATCATACAGTGTGTATTTTTTTTGTCTAAAGCTTCTTTTATTCAGCATAATGTCTTTGAGTCCTGCTTCTTTTTAGACTTTCTTGAATTCAGAGCTGGGAGACTGCTCCCACATCAATAGAGTAGTTGACAAAGCTCAGAAATAGCTCCTCAACAATGTTACCTGTGTTCATTTGTTACTGTAAGAAATTACTACAAACTGGTGGCTGAAAACAACACAAATTTATCATCTTATAGTTCTTCAGGTCTAAAGTCTGAAAATAGGTCTTATGGGACAATCAAGGTGTTGGCAGGGCTACATTCCCTCTCTAGAGCTCTAGGGAGAATCTGTTTCTTGTCTTTTCCAGCTTCTAGAGGCTGCCTACATTCCTTGGCTAGTGGCCCCTCTCCAGCAACTGCATCACTCCCACCTCTGCTTTTGTTGTCACATCTCCTTCTCGGACCTTGACCTTCTTGCCTCCCTTTTATAAGGACCATTGTGATTACACTAGACTCAACAGGACAGTGTTCTTAACTCAAAATCCTTAGTTTAATCACATCTGCAAAGTCCTATTTGCTAATATAAGGTAACACAATCACAGGTTTTGCAGATTAGGACATGAAATATTTGGGGTCCATTATTCTTAATTCATACATAATAACTGTACATAAATATGGGGTATATGGTGATGTTTCTATACATACGATGTGTACTGGTCAAACTGGGGCATCCATCATCTAAAACATTTATCATTCTTTGTGTTAGGAACATTCAATATCTTCTCTTCTAGTTATTTAAAAATATATAGTGTATTATTGTTAACTATAGTCATTCTACAGTACTGTAAAACTCTAGAACGTATTCCTCCAATATAGCTAATAATTTTGTGTCCATTAACAAATTTTTCCCTATCCCACCCTTGCCCCTACCCTTCCCTTTCTAGCCTCTGGTAACATTTGTTCTGCCTTTTTTTTTTTTTTTTTTTTTT
>NW_012102476.1:3195554-3198340 GCF_000951045.1 Mandrillus leucophaeus | reverse complement strand
ACCTGTAATCCCAGCACTTTGGGAGGCTGAGGTAAGAGGATTTCTTGAGCTCAGGAGTTCAAGACCAGCCTGGAAAACAAGGTGAAACCCCGTTTCTACAAAAAATTAAACAATTAGCCAAGCATGGTGGCGTGTACCTGTATTCCCAGCTATTTGGGAGGTTAATGTAGGAGGAAGGCTTGAGTTCAGGAGGTGGAGGTTGCCAAGATGGTAGCCACTGCACTCCAGCCTGGGCGACAGAGCCAGACCCTGTCTCAAAAAGGAAAAAACAAAAACATATTTTGTATGTCATATACATCATATACTGTACTCTCTCCCCCTCCTCCCCCTGCTTTTTTTTTAGAGATGGGTCTTGCTCTGTCACGAAGGTTGGAGTGCAGTGACGTGACCATAGCTCAACTGCAGCCTGAAACTCAGCTCAAGGGATCTTCCTGCCTCAGCCTCCTGAGTAGCCAGGACTACAGGCGCATGCCACCACGCCTGGCTTATATAGTGTATTCTCATCATAAAGTAAGCTAGAGAAAAGAAAATATTACTAAGAAAATCATAAGGAAGAGAAAATATATTTACTATTCATTAAGTGGAAATGGATCATCATAAAATTCTTCATCATCACCTTCACGTTGAGCAGGCTGAGGAGGAAGAGGAGGAAGGGTTGGTCGTGCTGTTTCAAGAGTGGCAGAGGCAGAAGAGGTGGAGAAGGGGGAAGGGGAGCAGAAGAGGCAGGCACACTGGTACAACTTTATGGAAACACATCATAGTTTCTGTCTGATTTTTTTGCTGCTTTTTCATTTCTCTAGACATTTCTATACAGTACCGATCCTTCTTCTACTGTTTACTTTAGTTTCAGTGCCCATATCATAGAAGGCTGTAAGTCATAAAAGAAGTCAAAAGCAGTCTTAAATGATGGAAACCCTCCTGCCAGATTGTCTAATGTCCATTTGTTTTCTGGCACTGCCCCTTTTCCATCTTCCTCATCATCTGACACTGGTTCAGAAGCACTCATCTCTACCAAGTTGTATTCTAATTCCTCTGGTATGGTGTCTGCTAGCTCTTCAATTTCTCCAAAATCCATGTCTTGAAACCCTTCACGCTCTGCCTTTTTTTTTTTTCCATATCCACAGTCTCTTTCGTGATTTCCTTGATTGACTCTTGTCATCATTTCCTATGAAGTAATGCATAATATCTGGGTATAGTTTTCTCTAGTAGTCACACTATTGGATATAGTTTTCTCCTGTAGGAATTTGTTTCAGGTTTAATGGCTTTCACAGCTTTTTCTATAACAATGATGGTGTCTTCAATGGTGTAATCCTTCCAGACTTTCATGATGGGGTTCTCTTCCGTAGGGTTGACCATCCTTTCCATAGAGCACCATGTGTAATGAGTCTTAAAGATCTTTATGACAACCTGATCTATAGGCTGAATTGGAAGTGTTGTGTTTGGGGGTAAGTAGGCCACTTCAACACCAAAGGTGTTGAACTCATGGGGTTCTGAGTGGCCAAGGGCATTGTCCAACATCAAAATAACTTTAAAAGGCCATCCTGGCTGGGCGCGGTGGCTCATGCCTGTAATCCCAGCACTTTGGGAGGCTGAGGAGGGTGGATCACCTGAAGTCAGGAGTTCAAGACCAGCCTGGCCAACATGGTGAAACCCTGTCTCTACTAAAAGTACAAAAATTAGCTGGGCATGGTGGCGTGTGCCTGTAATCCCAGCTACTTGGGAGGCTGAGGCACGAGAATTGATTGAACTCAGGAGGTGGAGGTTGTGGTGAACCGAGATTGTGCCATTGCACTCTAGCCTGGGCAACAAGAGCGAAACTCCATCTGAAAAGAAAAAGAAAAAGCTTCCAGATAGGTGAACATGTGAAGGTTCCTGGAGGGGTAGCATGCATACCCAAGGAGGGCATGGAATCTCTGCTCCGCTTCCCCCATATCTCACCCACAACATCTCTTCATCTGTATCCTTTGTGATATCCTTATAATGAACCAGCAAATGAAACACAACCAGAGTTTGATAAAATTTGTCCAAATTGGGCAGAGTCTAAGTGACATGCCAGTGGCTTGTGCATCTCACCATCTGAGGGACCCCACCTGATAATGGTGTTGTGAGGAACACAACAACTAGACTCTCTAGCTGCAGGCAGTGGATGCCTGGGAAGGAAGATCTGTGGCTGCAGACAGAAATCTACTGGCTCTAACCTGCCAGTCGTGGTCTGTATTTCCTTGTGCCTTAATTTCCCTTTAATAAAATAGGATGGTGGGCCGGGTGCAGTGGTTCACGCCTGTAATCCCAGCACTTTGGGAGGCCGAGGCAGGCAGATCACCTGAGGTCAGGAGTTCGAGACCAACATCATTACCTCAGTTTCAACACAGTTGTCCTTAGTCCTCATGTCACTGCTTTGGTGCTGCCTGTTGTGGAAGCAGTAGAAGCCAGTGATGCAATCGCCCTTTTGTTAGGTGTGGTTCTCAGCATTACAGGCATTTGTGCCTGCTTGCGGGTATATGCACGAAAAAGAAATCGACGAATGTGATTTTGAAAGGCCTACTGAGTCAAACTTCACCTTGAAAACCTTTGTGCTATAGAGGCTAAACTTGAGCTCTGGTGTGTGAAAGGTTCCAAGAATCAGTAAATAAGGGAGTTTCACATTTTTCATTGTTTCCATGAAATGGGAACAAACATACATTTACAAATGGAAAAAAAAAAATGTTTTCTTTACAACAAATAATGCACAGAAAAATGCAGCCTATAATTTGCTAGTTAGAAAGGAGGTCAAAGAAGTAAAATGG
>NW_012102476.1:3191521-3194134 GCF_000951045.1 Mandrillus leucophaeus | reverse complement strand
TTTCAATCTGTTTAGTTAACATTTTTATTGTTCAGCTTCATCTTCTAAAGTCTTCTGCTGCATACTTAGTTCAAAGAGAAGTGATTTACAACATAGGATCTGAAGAAACAAAAGTATTTTTGGTTCAAGTTGCTGCTCTGTTTAAAAGGAGAATCCAAATAGCCACTCACTTGTAGTCTCAGTTACTTAGGAGGCGGAGGTGGGAGTATAGATCACTTGAGCCCTAGAGTTCCAGGCTGCAGTGAGCTTTGATCGTGCCACTGCACCCCAACCTGGGTGACAGAGTGAGACTTTGTTTCAAAATAACAATAATAGGCTGGGCATGGTGGCCCACACCTGTAATCCTAGCACTTTGGGAGGCTGAGGTGGGAGGCTCACTTGAGCCCAGGAGTTCCAGACCAGCCTGGGCATCATGGAGAGACCCCATCTCTACAAAAACGAAAATTAGTCAGGCATGGTGTTGCACACTTCTAGTTCCAATGACTTAAAAGGCTGAGGTGGGAGGATCACCTAAACCCAGGGAGGTTGAGGCTGCAGTGAGCTGTGATCATACCACTGCATTCCAGCCTGTGTGACAGAGTGAGAACCTGTCTCAATAATAATGATAATTAATAATAATAATAATATAAGGAGAATCAAAAGAAAACATGCAAATGGTTAACAGGTACATGAAAAACTGCTCAACACCACTAATCATCAGGGAAATGCAAATCAGAACTACAAGGAAGCTGGCATGGTGGCTCACGCCTGTAATCCCAGCAGTTTAGGAGGCTGAGGTGGGCGGATCACCTGAGGTCAGGAGTTTGAGACCAGCCTTCTCAACATGGCAAAACTCCATCTCTACTAAAAATACAAAAATTAGCTGGGCATGGTGGTGCACGCATGCAATCCCAGCTACTCGGGAAGCTGAGGCAGGAGAATCGCTTGAACCCAGGAGGGGGAGATTGCAGTGAGCTGAGGTTGCGCCACTGCACTCCAGCCTAGGCTGCAGAGCAAGACTCTGACTCAAAAACAAAAAACCACACAATGAGATATTATCTTACCTTAGTTAGAATGGCTGTTATTAAGAAGACAACACATGACAGGTATTGGCAAGGATGCTAAGAGAAGGCAACTCTTGACTGAGCGCGGTGGCTGTCTCTTATACACATCTGAAGAAGGAAGTTCTTGCCCAGAATCTTAGGAAATCACCACTGTTCGGTTATAATCACTGCCTCCTGAATCGTTGAGGAGTCTTTTCTCCTTTTTTTTTTTTGTATTAGATTGTTGTTTTGTTGTCTCCCAAGTTAATATTATATTTAGATATCAGAGAGTCAGCCAAAAAGGAAAACTTTTATCTCTGGGGAAAAAACATTTAGAAAAATGTATTCAGTGTATCTAATACTGAAATGCAGAAAAAATTTAATGTTAAAAAAAAAAACTATAAACATTGACATGGAAGAGATTTAATGTTTTGAAAAAAACTTTACATTAACTGAGTAACATCCTCCTGATGAGAAGTACTATATTAAATATAAACCCATTATGTTATTAAAAAAAAAAAAGACACCAAGAGCAGTTTTTTTTTTGTTGTTGTTTCTTGAGAGAGGGTCTCACGGTAGCCTAGGCTGGAATGCAGTGGCACAGTCACAGCTCACTGTAGCCGCAACCTCCTGGGCTCAGGTGTTTCTCCTTCTCATCTCAGCCTCTTGAGTAACTGGGACTATAGGCACATGCCACCATGCCCAGCTAATTTTTGTATTTTTTGTACAGATGGGGTTTTGCCCAGGCTGGTCTTGAATTCATGGGTTCAAATTTTCTGTCTACTTCCGCCTCCCAAAGTGGGTAGGATTACAGGTGTCAGCCACTGTGCCCAGCCAATTTTTGTATTTTTATAATGAATGGCAGGAAAAACAACACATCAGCTACTTGGGATGGAACAGTTTTAGTCTTACTTGAAAGTTTGTTTCAGGCCTGGCACTATGGCTCATACCTGTAATCCCAGCACTTTGGGAGGCCGAGGATGGTGGATCATTTGAAGCCAGGAGTTTGAGACCAGCCTGGCCAACATGGCAAAACCCCATCTCTACTAAAAATATAAAAATTAGTAGGCTGTGGTGTTCCCAGCTACTTGGGAGACAGGCATAAGAATTGCTTGAACTCAGGAGGCAGAGGTTGCAGTGAGCCAAGATTGTACCAGTGCACTCCAGCGTTGGCCACAGAGTAAGACTGTCTAAAAAAAAAAAAAAACAAACAAACAGGCCAGGCATGGTGGCTCACGCCTGTAATCCCAGCACTTTGGAAGACCGAGGCAGGTGGATCACAAGGTCAGGAGATCAAGGGCATCCTGGCCAACATGGTGAAACCCTGTCTCTGCTAAAAATACAAAAACTAGCTGGGTGTGGTGGCATGTGCCTGTAATCCCAGCTACTCAGGAGGCTGAGGCAAGAGAATTGCTTGAACCAGGGAATTGGAGGTTGCAGTGAGCCGAGATCGCGCTACTGCACTCCAGCCTGGTGACAAAGCGAGACTCAATCTCAAAAAAAAAAAAAAAAAAAAGTTTCTTTCAATCTGTTTAGTTAACATTTTTATTGTTCAGCTTCATCTTCTAAAGTCTTCTGCTGCATACTTAGT
>NW_012102476.1:3187251-3188656 GCF_000951045.1 Mandrillus leucophaeus | reverse complement strand
GGCACGATCTCGGCTCACTGCAACCTCTGCCTCCCAGGTTCAAGTCATTCTTGTGCCTCAGCCTCCTGAGTAGCTGGGATTACAGGCTTCCAACTCCACACCCAGCTAATTTTTGTATTTTTAGTACAGACGGGGTTTTGCCATGTTGGCCAGGTTGGTCTCGAACTCCTGACCTCAGGTGATCCTCCCACCTTGACCTCCCAAAGTGTTGGGATTACAGGCGTGAGTCACTGTGCCTGGCCCAATTTTTTTTTTCTTTTTGGGACAGGGTCTCGCTCTGTCGCCCAGGTTGGAGTGCAGTGGCATGATCTTGCTCACTGCAACCTTTGCTTCCTGGGTTCAAGAGATTATTATGCCTCAGCCTCCTGAGTAGCTGGGACTACAGGTGTGCACCACCAGACCTGGCCAATCTTTGTATTTTTAGTAGAGATTGGGTTTCACCATGTTGCCACACTGGTTTCTAACTTCTGGCCTCAAGCAATCTGCCCACCTCAGCCTCCCAAAGTGCTGGATTACAGGTGTGAGCAACTGGGCCGGGCCTAAATTAAATATTTTCAAAATTTAAAAAATACTGATTTCTAAGGGTATATTTTTCCTTATTCGATTTCTACACTATTCACCACGTGGAGTGCAGTGAAGCAGTTCCAGAACTCAAAGTAATAATATAAGCATATTAATATTTAATTATTAACAATTAATAATTAATTTGTGCATATGAGATCAGCAGGATCTCAAAAAAAGTATTTCAGGTGAAAAACAGCAAGGGTAAGCCAGAAAATACAAAGAAATCTTGACTGGAAAGTCAGCAATAAAGAACACCATTGAATAAAAAGGAAGGCTTGATATACTAGGGCGGGCAGGGGAGCCAAGCAAGTAGATCCAGGGCCAGAAGGACAGCAGGGACCTGGTAGGCCTTGCTTGTTATCTCCAGCAAGCAGCCCCATGCTTAGCAAACAGTATTCTGCATCCTGTGTGATTGCAGGTATATTCCAAATGTGGGGATGAAGGCAACTAGTACTTATAGTCCAACGCCACTAGCCATGACAATGACCCATCTTGGCTGAAAAATAAACACCTTAAATCTAGGAAGCAGAGGATACAACCCAGGACAACAGGAAGGGGAGACCTCGTATGAGAAGAACTGAGGCCCAATCCAGTTTAGAGAGGAGACTGAAGGCTAAAGGAGGAAGGTTTCCCAAAAAAAATTAGGATTCGAAAGTTGATGCTATTTTTGGTAATCTGGAACAACGTAAAGAAGTAGAAATGGCGGGGCCGGGCGCGGTGGGTCACGCCTGTAATCCCAGCACTTTGGGAGGCTGAGGTGGGAGGATCACCTGAGGTCGGGAGTTTGAGACCAGCCTGACCAACATGGAGAAACCCCGTCTCTACTAAAAATACAAAATTA
>NW_012102476.1:3181878-3183476 GCF_000951045.1 Mandrillus leucophaeus | reverse complement strand
AGGTCGGGAGTTTGAGACCAGCCTGACCAACATGGAGAAACCCCATCTCTACTAAAAATACAAAATTAGCCAGGAGTGGTGGTGCATGACTGTAATCCCAGCTACTCAGGAGGCTAAGGCAGAAGAATCGCTTGAACCCTGGTGGCGGAGTCTGCGGTGAGTCAAGATTGTGCCATTGCAACCTGGGCAACAAGAGTGAAACTCCTTCTCAAAAAAAAAAAAAAAAAGAGAGAAGGGAACTCCTACACACTGTTGGTGGGAATGTAAGTTAGTACAGCCACTATTGAGAACAATATGGAGATGTCTCAAAAAACCAAAAATAGAACTACCATGTGGGCCGGGCGGTGGCTCACACCTGTAATCCCAGCACTTCGGGAGGCTGAGGCTGGTGGATCACCAGAGGCCAGAAGTTCACGATCAGCCTGGCCAACATGGTAAAACCCCGTCTCTACTAAAAATACAAAATTTAGCTGGGCCTGATGGAGGGTGAGGCCCACATGGTAGTTCCTACTCGAGAGGCTGAGGCAGGAGAATCACTTGAACCCGGGAGGCAGAGGTTGCAGTGAGCTGAGACCCGGGCATTGCACTCCAACCTGGATAACATAAGCAAAACTCAGCCTCAAAAAAAAAAAAAAGAAAAAAAAACAAAGAACTACCATGTGATCCAGCAATCCCACTACTTGGAGTTTATCCAAAGGAAAAGAAATCAGTATATAAAAAAGATAACCTGCATCTCCGTGTTTACTGTAGAGCCATGTTTGCAATAGCAAATATATGGAATCAACCTAAGTGTTGATCAGTGGACAAATGAATAAAGAAAACATGATACATATACACAGTGGAATTCAGCCATAAAAAAATGAAATCATGTTTACAGCATGGATGGAACTGGAGGTCATTATGTTAAGTGAATAAGCCAGACACAGAAAGGCAAATATCACATGTCCTCACTTACATGTGGGAGCTAGAAAAGCTGATCTCACGGATGTGGAGAGTAGAATGATATCAGAGATTGGAAGGGTGTATGTGGGTGGGAGAGGTGGATGAAGAGAAGTTGGGTAATGGGTACAAACATGTACTTAGGAAGAAGGGATAACTTGTAATGTTCCATAGCAGAGTAGGGTGACTGTAGTTAACAAAGTACTGTAAATTTCCATAGCTAGAAGAGAGGACTTGAAATTTTCCCAACACATAAAAATGTTAAATACTCAAGGTGATTGATACCTTAAATATCCTGACTTGATTACTGTACATTCTATGTATGAAGCAAAGCAAAACATCACATGAACTCCATAAATATGTAAAAATTTTGTGTATCAATACATTAATTTTTTTTGTTTTCCTTTTCTTTTTTTTTTTTTTTGAGACAGAGTCTTGCTCTGTCGCCCAGGCTAGAGTGCAATGGCACGATCTCGGCTCACTGCAACCTCTGCCTCCCAGGTTCAAGTCATTCTTGTGCCTCAGCCTCCTGAGTAGCTGGGATTACAGGCTTCCAACTCCACACCCAGCTAATTTTTGTATTTTTAGTACAGACGGGGTTTTGCCATGTTGGCCAGGTTGGTCTCGAACTCCTGACCTCAGGTGATCCTCCCACCTTG
>NW_012102476.1:3172154-3175848 GCF_000951045.1 Mandrillus leucophaeus | reverse complement strand
GGAGACCCGGCCTGGTTGCAGGAAGCCCGGGGCTGTGAGCTTCGCGGACGTGGCCGTGTACTTCTCCCCGGAGGAGTGGGGCTGTCTGCGGCCCGCGCAGAGGGCTCTGTACCGGGACGTGATGCGGGAGACCTACGGCCACCTGGGCGCGCTCGGTGAGAGCCCCGGGTCCGAGCCCCCTCCTCCTTCACTGGGTTCACAGGGGAGATGATGTGGAAGGGCTGAGAGAACTGTGAGCCCTAACCCCGTACTCTTGCGCCAACACCAGCAGCCACCTCCCGTTCCCAGGGCTTCAGGTACCCCCTCGGGAGTGTTTTCACCCTCATCCACTTCATTCAGGCAGCAGCACTGCACCCCGGTCCAGGTTGAGTATAAGCTCCGAGGGGGTGCCCTCAGCCTGGAGGGGAATGCCAACTCCCCACGATGGCCTCTCAGGCCCGTGCTGTGATCCCTGTTCTCTCCCAGGATTCCCAGGCCCCAAACCAGCCCTCATCTCTTGGATGGAACAGGAGACTGAGGCTTGGAGCCCCGCCGCCCAGGATCCTGAGAAGGGGGAAAGACTGGGAGGAGCTCGGAGAGGTGAGGGATAGTCCCAGGTCCCCCCCCGCTACTTGATTTTCCAAGGCTTCCTGTCTAGCAGAGTTTCCTTTCAGGCCCCCACTTCCAGCATCCTTAAAGAAATTCAACTGTGTTGGGTACTAGAGGAGTAAAGAAGGCAGACTTGGTACAAAGTTTTCAGAACATAGGACAGCGGTCCTGTGGGGACTGGGAGCCCAGTCCAACATGCTTGTGCTTCCAGATTTCTCTCATTCTCTCTCTCTCTTTTTTTTTTTTTTTTGAGAGGGAGTCTCACTCTGTAGCCCAGGCTGAAGTGCAGTGGTGCTATCTCGGCTCATGGCAACCTCCGTCCCCTGGGTTCAAATGATTCTCCCACCTCAGCCTCCAGAGTAGCTGGAATTACAGGCACACGCCACCACGAGCGACTAATTTTTGTATTTTTAGTACAGACGGGGTTTCACCATGTTGGCCAGGGTGGTCTCGAACTCCTGATCTCATGTGACCTGCCCGCCTCGGCCTCCCAAAGTGCTGGGATTAAAGGCCTGAGCCACTGTGCCAGGCCAGCTCATTCTCTCTCTTTCAGGAATAACTAAAACTCCCCAAGATTGGAAGTGCCTTCAGGTCTACCTTTCACATTCCTCAAGTGAGACAAAGTGGCACGAGAAAAAATACCCAGTCATTGACAAGTTGGCTCTTCTCCCTTCACCATCCCCCAGTGGAGACCTTGAGCAAATGTTTCCCCATCTATAAAAGAGTCTTACCTTACAAAAAATGGAGAAACCACACTAATAATAGCCTCTGCTTGGCCAGGTGCGGTGGGTCATGCCTGTAATCCCAGCACTTTGGGAGGCTGAGGCGGGTGAATCACCTGAGGTCAGGAGTTCAAGTGCAGCTTGGCCAACATGGTGAAACTCTGTCTTTACTAAAAATACAAAAATTAGCTGGGCATGGTGGTGAGCTCCTGTAATCCCAGCTACTTGGGAGGCTGAGGCAGGAGAATCACTGGAACCTGGGAGGTGGAGGTTGCAGTGAGCTGAGATCTTTCCACTTCACTCCAGCCTGGGGGACAGAGTGAGACTCTGTCTCAAAAATAAATAAATAAATAAATAAATAAATAAATAAATGCCCCTGCTTCCTGAGCACTTACTAAGTGCTTAACATGCATCTACTCAGCTAATCCAGCAATGCTGTTAAGTGAAAAGCTGTTATTATTCCAATTTGATGCATAAGGAACCAAGGCTCAGATAAGTCACTTTCAGGAGATCTGAATCCTGTTTACCTTGTTCTAAAGCCTGTGTGTTAATCACTGGACAGAACTTCTCTGGCACTGCCTTAAGTGAAAAGCATTCTATAACCTGAGACAGTCTGTGCAGAAGTGTTTGTAAGTGTAACTTAATTCCGGTTTCCCAGGAGATGCCCCAAACAGGAAGGAAGAGGAACCCGAGGAAGCTCCAAGAGCCAAAGGGCCTAGAAAGGCTCCTGTGAAGGACAGTCCTGAAGTGCCGGTGGAATGCAACCCTGACCCAGCTATCAGCGTTGCCCCGGCACGGGCACAGCCACCCAAAAATGCTGCCTGGGACCCGACCACAGGAGCACAGCCCCCGGCACCCATGCCCAGCGTGGATGCTCAGGCCGGCCAGCGGCGCCATGTGTGCACGGACTGCGGCCGCCGCTTCACCTATCCCTCGCTGCTGGTCAGCCACAGGCGCATGCACTCCGGGGAGCGGCCCTTCCCCTGCCCCGAGTGTGGCATGCGCTTCAAGAGGAAGTTCGCAGTGGAAGCGCACCAGTGGATCCACCGCTCCTGCTCTGGGGGGCGGCGGGGCCGGAGGCCTGGGATCCGGGCTGTGCCTCGGGCCCCCGTCCGAGGTGACCGGGACCCGCCTGTGCTCTTCCGGCACTACCCAGACATCTTCGAGGAGTGCAGCTGAGCGGCACCGCAGGCTGGAGTTGAGCCTGACCTTGGCACGAAGGACTGACGGAGCCCTGAGGTGGGCCACTGAGTCGGGGACTCCGAAACTGAAATTCATGCCCTGGACTTTCCTCAAGGATCCCTCAAGTTTCCAACTTGTAAAAAGAAAAGTGCCTGTAAAGATTCGAATAGATTAGACTTGCCACCCCTCTCCCCAGTCTTTTGTAAAAAAAAAAAAAAAAAAAAAAAAAAAAAAAAAGAAGAGAGTGAGATCCTGGACTCATTTCAAAGTGTTATCTGAAGATCAGGTGCAACAGAGACCTTTCCCTCATCTCAGGAACTAGCCACTCCTTATCTACTTCAAATGCAGATGCTGAGGGGGGACCAAGACCTGGGGAGGGGACCTACATGGAGGGCGTTGTCAAGCCCTGGCTAATTGTCATCAGCAGGGGACGCAGATACTGGAGTGGATGGGAATAGAATAAATGCAGGTGGCACAAGTCCAGCCTTTGTTGGGAGGCCAAGGTGGGAGGATCGCTTGAGGTCAGGAGTTCAGACCAGCCTAAGCAACATAGTGAAATCCTATCTCTAGAAAAAAAAAAAAAAAAAATGAACCAGGCGTAGTGGCACATCGTGCCTGTGGTCCCAGCCACTTGGGAGGCTGAGGCAGGAAGACTGCTTGAGCCCAGGAGTTCAAGGCTACAGTAAGCTATGATTGTGCCACTGTACTACAGCCTGGGCAACAGAGTAAGACTTCATTTCTTTTTTTTTTTTTTTTTTTTGAGACAGGGTCTCACTTTGTCACCCAGAGTGGAGTACAGTGGTGCCATCTCAGCTCACTGCAACCTCTGCCTCCTGGGTTCAAGCAATTCTCCTGCCTCAGCCTTCTGAGTAGCTGGGATTACAGGTGCGTGCCATCATGCCCGACTAATTTTTGTATTTTCAATAGAGACGGGGTTTCACATGTTAGCCAGGCTGGTCTCAAACTGCTGACCTCAGGGGATCCACCCGCTTTGGCCTTCCAAAGTGCTGGGATTACAGGCATATGCCACTGCGCCTGGTCAAGACTCCATTTCTTAAAAGAAAAAGAGAAAAAAAAAGCTGGCGTGGTGGCTCATGCCTGTCATCCTAGCACTTTGGGCGGCCGAGGTGGGCAGATCACCTGAGGTCAGGAGTTCAAGACCAGCCTGGCCAACATGGTGAAACCCCATCTCTACTAAAATA
>NW_012102476.1:3167641-3170984 GCF_000951045.1 Mandrillus leucophaeus | reverse complement strand
AAAAAAAAAAAAAAGAAAAGAAAAAGAAAAAAGTAGAAATGGCCGAGAACGGTGGCTCATACCTGCAATCACAGCACTTTGGGAGGCCGAGGCAGAAGGATTGCTTGAGGCCAGGAATTCCAAAGCAGCCTGGGCAACATAGCAAGACCCTGTCTCTGTTTTAAAAATTTAAAATTAGTCAAGCATGGGGTGTGCGCCTGTGGTCCCAGCTACTCGGGAGGCTGAGGTGAGAAGATCGCTTCAGCCCGGGAGGTCGAGTCTGCAGCGAGCTAGGATCGCACTGCTGCATTCCACCCTGGGCCACACAACAAGACCCTGTCTCAAAACAAACAAAAAATAAATTTATGTATGTTAGCAACAACTACAATGTAATTTAAAACTTCGCCATTCCGATTCCATCCTCACCAAGCACGTTCTTTCGCCTGCAGCTTCGGTCTAGAGCCTGAGCGAGCCGAGCTGCGCATGCCAGGGGCTGGGTGCACTCCGCAGCTAAACTCCTATTGTAAAACACACACCTGCTTCTACCGCGGATGTACACATGGTTTGCCAGGGTGTGCGCGTCTTCCCAAGGGATCTGGGGACCAGATTCCAGCTCCTGCCATCGGGAGGCACGGTAAGAGCCCGTAGGGGACACAATTCTGAGCACCGCAGATACCGAGGTCCCCGCTGCGCTCCAGTCTGTCAACAGAGGCTTCAGGACCGCGGAGTCCTTTCAAACGCCCGCCAGTGCCAGGCCAATCACTGCGCAGATTCTTCCGGGATCGTCGCCAATCATCGGCCGTTGCGTCTTGCGGGTAAAGAGGAGTAAGTGAAGCTTCGGGCCCGTCCATCTTTCTTGAAGGCAAGAAGCCTCTCTTCTACTTCCCAGACACCCCGCCTTGCCCACCACAAAAAGCATCCGAAGCAGGTTTATTTAAGGGCAAGTGGGACGATGAGGCCAGAGAAGTCAGAAAGGCTCCATATTTGATATGGTCAAAGAATGGCGCCCTTAAGAGCAGCCTGTGACAATTGAAGCTAGGTGGTCGCCATATTTTCTGAAGGCACCTTCCGGGTCCCTTAACCCAGGTGTCTATGTCCAAGCGGCCATGAAGTGAATAAACACTGAGGAATTATATTTGTCCCTATCAGAATCCTCGAATCCCTAGCAGCCAGTCCCTGCTAATTCGGTTGCCTCGGCTGCGTTCGGACGCCACGGCTGGGCGGGGCCGCCCTTCCTGTGGACAACGACAGCTGAGGCCGGGAGCGGGGAGACGGCGGCCCCAGGGACCTGGCGGCCGCCGATCGGGGCTGCAAGGCCCCATGGCGCCGCCCCCAGCCCCGCTCCTGGCGCGGAAGCCCGGGGAGACCCGGCCTGGTTGCAGGAAGCCCGGGGCTGTGAGCTTCGCGGACGTGGCCGTGTACTTCTCCCCGGAGGAGTGGGGCTGTCTGCGGCCCGCGCAGAGGGCTCTGTACCGGGACGTGATGCGGGAGACCTACGGCCACCTGGGCGCGCTCGGTGAGAGCCCCGGGTCCGAGCCCCCTCCTCCTTCACTGGGTTCACAGGGGAGATGATGTGGAAGGGCTGAGAGAACTGTGAGCCCTAACCCCGTACTCTTGCGCCAACACCAGCAGCCACCTCCCGTTCCCAGGGCTTCAGGTACCCCCTCGGGAGTGTTTTCACCCTCATCCACTTCATTCAGGCAGCAGCACTGCACCCCGGTCCAGGTTGAGTATAAGCTCCGAGGGGGTGCCCTCAGCCTGGAGGGGAATGCCAACTCCCCACGATGGCCTCTCAGGCCCGTGCTGTGATCCCTGTTCTCTCCCAGGATTCCCAGGCCCCAAACCAGCCCTCATCTCTTGGATGGAACAGGAGACTGAGGCTTGGAGCCCCGCCGCCCAGGATCCTGAGAAGGGGGAAAGACTGGGAGGAGCTCGGAGAGGTGAGGGATAGTCCCAGGTCCCCCCCCGCTACTTGATTTTCCAAGGCTTCCTGTCTAGCAGAGTTTCCTTTCAGGCCCCCACTTCCAGCATCCTTAAAGAAATTCAACTGTGTTGGGTACTAGAGGAGTAAAGAAGGCAGACTTGGTACAAAGTTTTCAGAACATAGGACAGCGGTCCTGTGGGGACTGGGAGCCCAGTCCAACATGCTTGTGCTTCCAGATTTCTCTCATTCTCTCTCTCTCTTTTTTTTTTTTTTTTGAGAGGGAGTCTCACTCTGTAGCCCAGGCTGAAGTGCAGTGGTGCTATCTCGGCTCATGGCAACCTCCGTCCCCTGGGTTCAAATGATTCTCCCACCTCAGCCTCCAGAGTAGCTGGAATTACAGGCACACGCCACCACGAGCGACTAATTTTTGTATTTTTAGTACAGACGGGGTTTCACCATGTTGGCCAGGGTGGTCTCGAACTCCTGATCTCATGTGACCTGCCCGCCTCGGCCTCCCAAAGTGCTGGGATTAAAGGCCTGAGCCACTGTGCCAGGCCAGCTCATTCTCTCTCTTTCAGGAATAACTAAAACTCCCCAAGATTGGAAGTGCCTTCAGGTCTACCTTTCACATTCCTCAAGTGAGACAAAGTGGCACGAGAAAAAATACCCAGTCATTGACAAGTTGGCTCTTCTCCCTTCACCATCCCCCAGTGGAGACCTTGAGCAAATGTTTCCCCATCTATAAAAGAGTCTTACCTTACAAAAAATGGAGAAACCACACTAATAATAGCCTCTGCTTGGCCAGGTGCGGTGGGTCATGCCTGTAATCCCAGCACTTTGGGAGGCTGAGGCGGGTGAATCACCTGAGGTCAGGAGTTCAAGTGCAGCTTGGCCAACATGGTGAAACTCTGTCTTTACTAAAAATACAAAAATTAGCTGGGCATGGTGGTGAGCTCCTGTAATCCCAGCTACTTGGGAGGCTGAGGCAGGAGAATCACTGGAACCTGGGAGGTGGAGGTTGCAGTGAGCTGAGATCTTTCCACTTCACTCCAGCCTGGGGGACAGAGTGAGACTCTGTCTCAAAAATAAATAAATAAATAAATAAATAAATAAATAAATGCCCCTGCTTCCTGAGCACTTACTAAGTGCTTAACATGCATCTACTCAGCTAATCCAGCAATGCTGTTAAGTGAAAAGCTGTTATTATTCCAATTTGATGCATAAGGAACCAAGGCTCAGATAAGTCACTTTCAGGAGATCTGAATCCTGTTTACCTTGTTCTAAAGCCTGTGTGTTAATCACTGGACAGAACTTCTCTGGCACTGCCTTAAGTGAAAAGCATTCTATAACCTGAGACAGTCTGTGCAGAAGTGTTTGTAAGTGTAACTTAATTCCGGTTTCCCAGGAGATGCCCCAAACAGGAAGGAAGAGGAACCCGAG
>NW_012102476.1:3155407-3164821 GCF_000951045.1 Mandrillus leucophaeus | reverse complement strand
GGGCGGCCGAGGTGGGCAGATCACCTGAGGTCAGGAGTTCAAGACCAGCCTGGCCAACATGGTGAAACCCCATCTCTACTAAAATACAAAAATTAGCTGGGCATGATGGTGGGTGCCTGTAATCCTAGCTACTCAGGAGGCTGAGATGGGAGAATTGCTTGAACCCGGGAGTTGGTGGTTGCAGTGAGCCGACATTGCGCCACTGCACTCCAGCCTGGGCAGCTGAGTGAGATTCCATCTCAAAAAAACAAAACAAAACAAAACAAAAACTAGTCTCTGCAACTTCCCCCAGGCACAGCTGGTAAGACACGTGACCTCCCTGAGTCTCAGTGCCTCCTCTGTAAAATGAGGATGAATAATATCTACCTCAAAGGGTTACCGTGGAGGCTGACATTTTAACAAGATGTATGATATAGTAATTGTGCAATATACATTTGTTGAAAAAGTGAATTACTGTGGATGGTCTACACTTTAGAAAGTGTAAAGAGGCCTGCCAAGGAGCCAGGGCATGGATATCAATAACCATATTTGCAGATAAGTAAACTGAGACTCAGAGAGATGACATGGTACTCTCAAGGTTTCACGGCCATATGGCAGCATGGCTGGAAATGCAAACAGAGCCCAGATGTCTCTACCACTTCCTCTGAGAAGTCAGATTTTGACAGAAAACAGGCTGGGAACTTAGGATGCGGGTCCCAGCCCAGCCTGGTCGGGGGAGTGTGAGCAGAAAACTGAGAGTCCCAGCAAGTGCCCCTTTTCTTGTCCTTTCCTTTTCTCTGTCCTTTTCTTTTCTTGAGATAGAGTATCACTCTGTCACCCAGGCTGGAGTGCAGTGGTGTTAACATGGCTCTCTATAGCCTTGACCTCCTGGGTTCAAGCGATCCTCCCACCTTGGCCTCCCAAAGTGCTGGGATTACAGTTGTGAGGCACCTCGCCTGGCCAGTTTTTACTTAGAAGGGACAGTCAGGCTGGGTGCGGTGGCTCACGCCTGTAATCCCAACACTTTGGGAGGCCGAGATGGGAGGATCTCTTGAGCTCAGGCGTTTGAGACCAGTTTGGGCAATATAGTGAGGCCCCCATCTCTACAAAAACAAAAATCAGCCAGGTGTAGTGGCACGTGCCTATAGCCTCAGCTACTTGAGAGGCTATGGCAGGAGGATCACTTGAGCCAGGGAGACTGAGGCTGCAGTGACCCATGATTGCGCCACTGCACTCCAACGTGGGCGACAGAGTGAGACTCTGTCTCAAAACAAACAGAAAAAAAAAGAAGGACAATTGGCAGTTAGTGACTGTGTGTTGACTGCCTTCTGTTGAAGGGACTGTGCTAGGTAATAAGAGAATTCCAAGATGAGGAAAGCTGACCCCATTCATTCATTCATTCATTCATTCATTCAGCAAACACCCTCTTCAGGCTTCTGTGGGTTTTTGTGCTGGGCTCCAGTGATACAGCTGTGTCAGGGCCCACATTCAATGTGGGAAGAGAGTAACTGGAGCTATGACAGAGGAAGCCCAGAGGCACCACCTCACCCAGGCTGGTTGGTGATATGCCAAGAAATGCTCCTGGGAGGAGATGGCTGTGCTTCCCATAGCCTACAAATTGGTGTTAAGGGAGATTTTCAGGCAGAGGAAGCAGCAAAGAAATCTTGCTTTATAGAACAAAAGACATTTTGGGAGGCTGAGGCAGGCGGATCACTTGAGGTCAGGAGTTCAAGACCAGCCCAGCCAACATGGTGAAACCCTGTCTCTACTAAAAATACAAAAATTATCTGGGCATGGTGGTGGGCACCTATAAATCCCACCTACTCGGGAGGCTGAGGAAGGAGAACCGCTTGAAACCGGGAGGCGGAGGTTGCAGTGAGCTGAGATCGGGCCACTGCACTGCAGCCTGGGCAACAGAGTGAGACACTCTGTCTCAAAAAGAAAACAAAGCAAAACAAAAAAACAAAGAATGGGAGACAGATGCAGCCGAGAAGTGGGGTCAAATATGGGAGGGCCACAGATTCCAGCAGAGGAGCTTGAGATCCATTCTGTAGCACTGAGGAGCCACAGAAAGTTCTTGAGCAAGTGCAGTGCTGTTTGCCAGGTGCCATCAGAAAATATCTTTGCAAAGCAGTGTGGGTGTGACCTGGTTGGGGGACAGAGCTAGACACTAGAGATCTGTTGGGCATTTTTTCCTAAGTGAGGGTCATCAGGAGCTGGGACCAAGGTGGTGACCTCGGAATTAGGAAGAAAGACACTCATGAGAGCCTTCTGACAGAATCTGCAGCTCAGTGACTGACAATATGAGCCAGTAAGACTCAGAGGTTCCAGTATGGAGAGCCGGAGCCAGGGGGCTCCGGTGCCCACCAAGGGGCTATCAGGGTGAAGGCCAAGGGTGACCCGTTCTGGGTAGCAGTGAGGCCAAGGAGAAGGTGCAGCTGGAGAGAGGAGGCCCTGCCAGTGAGGGAGGAGCAGAACCAGGCGAAGTGTGTCAAGCATAGAGCTGCACCGGGCAGCCCCAGCGCTGGTGCTGGGCACAGGGCAAGTGCTGTCTGCTATTTCTCTTTCTCACTGGCACAAATTTATAAATAGCTGCTAAGCATTTACCATGCACTAGCTGTTATTCTCCATGCCAGAACACAGCAGGGGACAGACACAGGAACCCTCTTGGAGCTTACTTTCTGGGAGGGAGAGACAGGTGATAAACCAGAACACAAAGGAAACAAGGGACTACAAATGCAAATACTAAGGCGTATGAAGGAACTCGAACAGCGACGTGCAGAAAAAGCCTGCTGCGGATGGACGCTGAGGCTGCGCCATGTTGAGAAAGAGCCACAGGGAACAAAGTTAGGGGACAGGGAGTGGGGAAAGGCAGGGTTCAGAGGCTTGGGGCTGGGGTTGGGGACAGTAGGGGGTAGAGACGTTTCCAAAGAGAGGAAACAGCAAGTGGGATGCTCCAAGCTAGGGATGAGTTCCCTCAAGGTGCAGATAGGACATCTGTGGCTGTGCAGAGACACCAAGTGGAGAAGATTGACAGATGGGCTTAGGGAGAGGGAGGAACTTCCACAAGGCTCTCGCTTCCCATGATGCTAAGTTTCTTTACTTTCTTCTCTTTCTAACCCCTGACCCCACACCACATCTTCTTTCCTTCTGATAGGGTCTCGCTCTGTTTTCTGGGCTGGAGTGCAACGGTGCAATCATGGCTCACTGCAGGCTTGATCTCCCAGGCTCAAGTCATCCTCCCACTTCAGCCTCCCAAGTAGCTAGGACTACAGGTGCACACCACCGCACTCAGCTAATTTTTTTTCCAGACAGGGTCTCACTGTGTTGCCCAGGCTGGTCTCAAACTCCTGGGCTCAAGAAGTCCTCCTGCCTCGGCCTCCCAAAGTGCTGGGATTACAGGTGTGAGCCACCACACCCGGCTCCATGATTCTCAGTATGTTGGGACATCACTGGGTTGTCTTTGTTTTTGTTTTGTGGTCAAATATACATAACATAAAATTTATTGGCCAGGCATGGTGGCTCACACCTGTAATCCCAGCACTTTGGGAGGCTGAGGTGGGCGTATCATGAGGTCAGGAGATCGAGACTACCCTGGCAAACACATGGTAAAACCCTGTCTCTACTAAAAATACAAAAAAAATAGCCGAGTGTGGTGGCGGGTGCCTGTAGTCTCAGCTACTTGGGAGGCTGAGGCAGGACAATTGCTTGAACCTGGGAGGCGGAGCTTGCAGTGAGCTGAGATCACGCCACTGCACTCCAGCCTGGGCGACTGAGCGAGACTCCATCTCAAAAAAAATATATATCTTTTAGATTATTTTTGAGTATACAGTACAGTTCAGTGGCAAAATGTGTAATAGTACTGTTGTAGAACCATCACAGCCCTTCATCTCCAATTTTTTTTTTCTTTCTGAGACAGAGGAGTCTTACTCTGTCACCTAGGCTGGAATACAGTGTTGGCATCTCAGGTCACTGCAACCTCTGCCTCCTGGGTTCAAGCAATTCTCCTGCCTCAGCCTCCTGAGTAGCTGGGATTACAGGTGCTCGCCACCATGCCCAGCTAATTTTTTGCATTTTTAGTAGAGACAAGGTTTCACCATGTAGGCCAGGCTAGTCTCCATCTCCTGACCTTGTGATCCACCTGCCTCAGCCTCCCAAAGTGCTGGGATTACAGGCATGAGATACTGTCTGGCCCGGAAAGATTTTTTAAATGTGAAAAAATTTTTTTAGAGATGGGGTCTCACTGTCGCCCAGGCTGGAGTGCAATGGCATGATCGTAGCTCACTGCAGCCTCAAACACCTGGGCTCAGGCAATCTTCCTGCCTCAGCCTCCCAAAGCACTAGGACTACAGACATGTGGTACAGACATGCGCTACCGCGCCAGGCGGACTACATTTCTTTTTTTTTTTTTTTTGAGACGGAGTCTCGCTCTGTCACCCAGGCGGGAGTGCAGTGGCCGGATCTCAGCTCACTGCAAGCTCCGCCTCCCGGGTTCATGCCATTCTCCTGCCTCAGCCTCTCGAGTAGCTGGGACTACAGGCGCCCGCCACCTTGCCCGGCTAGTTTTTCGATTTTTTAGTAGAGACGGGGTTTCACCGGGTTCGCCAGGATGGTCTCGATCTCCTGACCTTGTGATCCGCCCGTCTCAGCCTTCCAAAGTGCTGGGATTACAGGCTTGAGCCACCGCGCCCGGCCTACATTTCTTTATTGAAGGCTGCCCTGAACCTTAAATTTGCCAAAGGGGACCGTCAAGGGGAATAGAGAATGCTGCTTTTTTTTCCCCCCATAGAGCGTTTCATGGGAATACTGTTCTGCAGAATACACTCTGAGAATGCTGAAGCCAGGCAGATGAGGGGACATAATTTTTTTTTTTCCCCAAGACAGAGTCTTGCTCTGTCACCCAGGCTGGAGTGCAGTGGCATGATCTTGGCTCACTGCAACCTCTGCCTCCCAGATTTAAGCAATTATCCTGCCTCAGCCTTCAGAGTAGCTGGGATTACAAACGCACACCACCACGCCGAGCTACTTTTTGTATTTTTAGTAGAGACGGGGTTTCTATTAAACCCCATCACTGCACTCATGGCTAACACACGGTGAAACACACGGTTAGCCAGAGTGCAGTGTTGGCCAGGCTGGTCTTGAACTCCTGACCTTGATCCACCCACCTCAGTCTCCCAAAGTGCTGGGATTACAGGCATGAGCCACAGCACCTGACCCAAGGAGGAACATAATTAAGATCATGAAGCTGAGTCAGTGGCAGAAGTAGACCTGGAACCCAAATCTCCTATTTCCCAGGCACTGCCCTTCCTGTTTACACTACACCAGGCTGCAATGACAGATGGACGGCAAAGGCAAAAGGCTGGAGCCCCACAGGGCAGCTAGGAGGCCCCCGGCCTAACTCAGCAAGGGCCTGAGCAAGAGCGGACAGCGGTGAGAGATGCTACAGAGAACCGTTTGTGAAATGCCTGTCACCCATCCTGGACAATTTCATACACTTCCTAGATACCTGAACGACCCCCCATTACATGACCTCTAAACAACCTTCTTACTTATGTTTAGTACTTACCATCATCTGTCATTTATATTTTTCTTCTTTACATTTATTTATTTATTTATTTAGAGACTGAATTTCACTCTTGTTGCCCAGGCTGAAGTGCAATGGCACAATCTCGGCTCACTGCAACCTCTGCCTCCCAGGTTCAAGCAATTCTCCTGTCTCAGCCTCCTGAGTGGCTGGGATAACAGGTGCATGCCACAATGTCCGAAAAAAATTTTCGTATTTTTCGTATAGACGGGGTTTCATCATATTCCTCAGGCTGGTCTCAAACTCCCAACCTCAGGTGATCCACTGGCCTCGGCCTCCCAAAGTGCTGGGATTACAGGTGTGACCCACTGTGACTGGCCTTATTTATTATTATTGTTTTTTGAGATGGAGTCTCACTCTGTGGCCCAGGCTGGAGTGCAGTGTGCAATCTCCGCTCACTGCAACCTCTGCCTCCCAGGGTCAAGTGATTCTCCTGCCTCAGTGTCCTGAGTAGCTGGTACTACAGACACATGACACCATGCCCATCTAATTTTTGTATTTTTAGTAGAGACAGGGTTTCATCATGTTGGTCAGGCTGGTCTCAAACTCCTGACGTCAAGTTATCTGCCTGCCTCGGCCTCTCAAAGTGTATATTTATCCTCTTTACATTTATATGGCAGTGTGGTAACCTACCCTAAAATCCCACCTCTCTAGTTGATGACGTTTTGCCTTCAATAATTTGGGGCATTCCAGCTTGGCTTCTGGGGTCAGTAAGCTGAGATCGCGCCATTGCACTCTGGCCTGGGGGACAAGAGCGAGACTCCCTCTCAAGAGTAGAGAGTAGAGGCCAGGTGCAGTGGCTTATGCCTGTAATCCCAGCACTCTGGGAGGCCCAGGCAGGTAGATCTCCTGAGGTCAGGAGCTCGAGACCAGCTTCGCCAACATGGTGAAACCCTGTCTCTACTAAAGATACAAAAAATTAGCCGGGCATGGCGGCAGGCGCCATATTCCCAGCTACTCAAGAGGCTGAGGCAGAAGAATCGCTTGAACCCGGGAGGCAGAGGTTGCAGTGAGTCAAGATCGCGCCATTGCACTCCAGCCTGGACAACAAAAGCTAAACTCTGTCTCAAAAAAAAGAAAAAAGAAAAAAGAAAAAAAGAGAGCGAGAGAGTGTAGAGTGGAATAGAATAGAAAAAATTAAAAATATAATAAATAAAACACAATAATAAAATAAAGACTGGGTCACTGAGTGGGCCTCCTCGAAGGGCCTCCTCTAAGGGACTGGGAAGGGGACGTCAGGCCCTTGGTCGAGAATCTTGGACCGGTTTCTCCTCCCCTGCAGCCCTTGCTGACAACTGCCTGAGCCCAGGTCGAAGCGGCTGCATCCATCTTAACTACGGCAAGAGGCGCTGCCAAGGCCGCCTGAGAGGAACAGCAAGAGGAGACGTTTCCAGCAGGAACAAACCAGGTCAGCAACACCAGATCGATATTCAAGCTATTCAATGCCTTTCTCTAAAATGAAGAGAAGCTGGACTATCGACAGCCATCTCTTCTAAGAGGGCCTTCATTTTTCTGGACTCCGGAACCACGGAGTTGCTCGCTGTCCTCTCTAGTCCCCACCCGAAGCTACTTCCGGTCGTCGAGGCGTCCGTGGAGCCCCCTGCACCCCACTCCCAGGGCAAATTCCCAGTGTCCCTCCAGGAGCCGCCCAGTCACTGGCCACGCTCATGGCTCCAAGCCAATGAACCTGGGAAGGCGGAAGGGACGGAGACTGGGAAAGAGTCCGCGGGCCAAGAGCTCTGCGGAAATGGCCGACTGCCTCTTCCTGGCGCAGTGGCGGTTTCTGCGGTATAGGGATGTTTGCGTCCTGATCCGGGACGCGATGCCGCGTCCTGCGGCCACCTAGATGCGCTCAGCGGCGCCCGCCCCACCCGGATCCCCGAAAAGGGAAAGAAGTGGCTCTCCTCACTTATGGGGCAGGTTAACCCGTTTCTTGAGATCCCCGCCAGATCACCATCCCTCCAGGTTCCTCCACAGGGCCTCCCCCGGACCTCCTGTAAAAGGTTCACAGCCTGGTATACTGATATATTCTGAGTTAAAAACAGAGAAATTGTAGTTTCAGACGGAGCAATCCGACCTGTTTCTTCTGCATGCAGCATGCCAGAAACCTTACTCTGGGGGAATATCCTTCTGTACGAGGGCAAGAAAACAGCCTTCAGAGGCCACAAGGGACCAGAATAAACATACGTAACAAAGTAGTCTGTATGTTGCACCTACTTGACACCCCCCCATACATATTCTAGCTACTCACTGCCCTAGCTAAATTTTCTTTGTCCTGTCATTTATTTTTTTCCTTTTATTCCTTCTTTCTTCTGAGAGGGAGTCTCGCTCTGTAGCCCAGGCTGGAGTGCAGTGTCAGGATCTCGGCTCACTACAACCTCTGCCTGCTGGGTTCAGGCTATTCTACCTCAGCCTCCTAAGTAGGTGGGACTACAGGCATGGGCCACCACGCCTGGCTAATTTTTGTACTTTCAGTAGAGATGGGGTTTCACCATGTTGGCCAGGATGGTCTCGATCTCTTGACCACTCATGATCCGCCCGCCTCGGCCTCCCAAAGTGCTGGGATTACAGGTGTGAGCCACCGGGCTGGCCCTCTTTTCTTTTTTTTCAAACGAAGTCTCTCTCCCACCCAGGCTGGAGTGTAGTGGCGTGATCTCGGCTCACTGCCACCTCTGCCTCCCAGGTTCAAGTGAGTCTCCTGCCTCAGCCTCCCGAGCCGGGATTACAGGCACCCACCACCACCCACCCCCCAGCTAACCTTTTTAAAATTATTATTAATAAGCACGGGGTTTCCTGACCTCAAGTGATCCACCCACCTTGGCCTCCCAAAGTGATGGGATTACAGGCATGAGCCACATCTGCCCACTTAAATTTTATTGTTCTTTGTCTAAGAAACATAAAAGCACCTGGCTTTGGGCACTTTTTCTGACTTCCCTCTCTTGTGAAGATCCCCATGTACATGTAAAACTAATACAATTTGTATAATTTTCTCGTTTGTCCACTGTCAATTTATTTTTTCTTATTTTACTTTATTATTTATTTATTTATTTATTTTTGAAGATAGGGTTTCACTAACTTGCCCAGGCTGATCTCATACTCCTGGGCTCAAGGGATCCTCCTGCCTTTGCCTCCCAGTAGCTAGGATTACAAGTGATTCTCAATCTGGGCCTAGATTCAACTAAAGAGCCCACTAAGAGCTAAAAGGCGGTTAGAGGCGACTCTTACTCCCATACACAGTGAGGGAGGAGACCACCCCTCATACTGTCTTATGCCCAATTTCTGCCTCCAAAGAATGAAGAAGTAAAAACTAAAAGGCAGAAATGAAATCCATAAGCAGATAGCCCGGCGCCAGACCCTGGGCCTGGTAGTTAAAGATCGACCTCTGACCTAATCGGTTATGTTATCTATAGATTACAGACATTGTATAGAAAAGCACTGTGAAAATCCCTGTCCTGTTCTGTTCCATTCTAATTACCGGTGCATGCAGCCCCCAGTCATGTACCCACTGCTTGCTCAATTGATCATGACCTTCTCATGGGGACCCCCTTAGAGTTGTGAGCCCTTAAAAGGGACAGGAATTGCTCACTCAGGGAGCTTGGTTTTTGATACCTGAGTCTTGCTGATGCTCCTGGCCGAATAAAGCCCTTCCTTCTGGGCTGGGCGCGGTGGCTCAAGCCTGTAATCCCAGCACTTTGGGAGGCCGAGATGGGAGGATCACGAGGTCAGGAGATCGAGACCATCCTGGTGAATACGGTGTTTAGGAGAAACCCCGTCTCTACTAAAAAATACAAAAAAACTAGCCGGGTGAGGTGGCGGGTGCCTATAGTCTCAGCTACTCAGGAGGCTGAGGC
>NW_012102476.1:3148174-3154627 GCF_000951045.1 Mandrillus leucophaeus | reverse complement strand
CAATCTTGGCCCACTGCAAACTCCGCCTTCTGCGTTCAAGCGATTCTCCTGCCTCAGCCTCCCCAGTTACTTGGATTATTTAGTGGAGACGGGGTTTCACCATGTTGGTGAGGCTGGTCTCGAAGTCCTGACCTCAGTTCCTCCGGCCTCGGCCTCCCAAACTGCTGATTACAAGCGTGAGCCACTGCGCCACGCCCACTCCATTGGTTTTTACACTCAACATTAGGAAGAGACTGCTGTCGCCCTGTTTCTGAGATAACAAGGACAAAACGAGAGAGTAATGAGCTGGAGACCAATTATAAAACGGTCTAGAGACGAAAACTAATGCCTGAGTTCAGTAAGGCCGAGAGGCCAGCTCCCTCCCAGGAGGCGCTTTCTTGTTCTTGCAGACCGGGGCGGAGCTCTCTGCTGCACAGCCTCGCTGGGCCGGGGACTAAACAAACGCGACTAGTTTTCAAGGCCGGCCCCTGTAGTCACCGCGGCCATTTTGGATAAGGGTACGGAGAGAACGCGGCCTGTACATACCGGGGGCGTTGTCTTGGGCACGATTGCGTAGGGGCAAAGGTCGAGTACCCGCACCGCCGCCATTTTTTATGAGGGCATATTCCATTTCTGATTATACACCCGCTGCCATCGGCACCGTTAGTTTCCATGCTCTCTAGTGCGCCCTCGGGGGGCCCTAGAGACCTTCCTCCTTCCCTTGGGCCTGGCCGCGTAGGCTTTCTCGGACGCAGGAGGTTCCGAAGGCCCAGGCCAGGCCAAGGGGAGGCAGCCGATCCGTAGTCGGGGTTGACAGTCACCATGGTGCCGCCTCTGGCCCCACTCCCTCCCCGGGACTCAAATGGGGCCGGACCCGAGTGGAGGGAGCCAGGGATTGTGAGCTTCGCGGACGTGGCCGTGTACTTCTGCCGGGAGGAGTGGGGCTGCTTGCGACCCGCGCAGAGGGCCCTGTACCGGGACGTGATGCGGGAGACCTACGGCCACCTGAGCGCGCTCGGTGAGAGCCCCACCTGCTCACCTGGGCCCTGCGCCCCCACAGGCCCTGCCGCGCTTCTGGGAGCTGCGCGTGGAGTTGGGGACCCCGGGGCCGGGCAGGCGGCTTCCCCTCAGTGTGGGGTTTGCGTTCTTCTCCCCTAGGAATCGGAGGCAACAAGCCAGCTCTCATCTCCTGGGTGGAGGAGGAGGCCGAACTGTGGGGCCCCGCTGCCCGGGATCCGGAGACGAAATGTCCGACAGAAACGGACCCAGGTGGAGTATAGGGTGCTGCTTCTCTGTTCCTGTCCCATCCCGGTATCCTCTGCCACCTCCAGCTACCTGCTTAGCAGTTTCCTCTCTCAACTGCCTTCTCAACTGCGACCAGGAGGCTGAGCCCCTGCCTGGCTCCCGGATGCAGTCTAGAAAGGAGTAGTGATGGGGTTCTGGCCCTGCCATAACCCGCCCCTGAGTCCTCACCTCTGCGTGGTCACTACACTCTTGGGGCTTTTTTTGGTGTTTTTGTTTTAGACACAGGGTCTCGCTCTGTTGCCTAGGCTGAGTGCAGTGGCAGCCTCATAGCTCACTGTAGCCTGGAACTCCCAGGCTCAAGCAGTCCTCCCGCCTGGGCCTCCAGAGCAGCTAAGACTGTACGGGTGGTCACCACGAAGCCTGGGTAATGTTTTTTTTTTTTTTTAAAGACAAAGTTTTGCTCCATTGCCCAGGCTGGAGTGCAGTGGCGCCATCTGAGCTCACTGCAACCTTCCCCTCCCAGTTTCAAGTAATTATTCTGCCTCAGCCTCCCAAGTAGCTGGGATTACAGGTGCCCACCACCACGCCTCGGTAATTTTTAATTTTTATTTTATTTATTTTTTTATTTATTTTGAGACGGAGTCTTGCTCTGTCGCCCAGGCTGGAGTGCTGTGGCGCGATATCGGCTCACTGCAAGCTCCGCCTCCTGGGTTCACGCCATTCTCCAGCCTCAGCCTCCCGAGTAGCTGGGACTATAGGCACCCGCCACCACGCCCGGCTAATTTTGTTTTTGTATTTTTAGTAGAGACGGGGTTTCACTATGTCACCCAGGCTGGTCTCGATCTCCTGACCTTGTGATCCGTCCGCCTCGGCCTCCTAAAGTGCTGGGATTACAGGCATGAGCCATGGCGCCCGGCCAATTTTTTGTATTTTTAGTAGAGACAGGGTTTCACTATGTCATCCAGGCTGGTCTAGAACTCCTGGGGTCAAGTGGTCCGCCTGCCTTGGACTCCCAAAGTGACCCACTGCGCCTGGCCTAATTTTTTAAAATTGTTATGTAATATATTTTAGAGACGGGGTCCTGGGTCTTGGTGTGTTGCCCAGGCTGGTCCTGAAATCCTAGACTGATGCTCCTTCTCTGCCTCCGAAAGCGCTGGGATTACCGCCTTGAGCCCCCACGCCCAGTCTCTTAAGCTCTGTTGACTCTACCTCCACCTCAGGACCCACCCGTGCCGTTCACCTGCAGGCTGGTTCCTCTCTCCCCGCCCGCCCCCCTTTTTTTCCTTCATTTCTTGCCCTCAGCCTTTGCGGAGTGTCCAGCCCCACTGAAATTGGCCATGCCCACCTGGTTCTGCCTTTCTTGGTGCTGTTCCTCATGCCTGGAACATCCTCAGGTGTCCGCTCCTCCTTCTGGATCAGGCCTAGATGTTCATGTCATCTCTGCCCTTCCCCCGCAGTGACATTTCCCCAGCCCCGAGGCCGAGTGGACTGTTCCTTCCCTCCCTCCCGGTTCTGTCTGGCTCAGCAGCCGAGGAACAGGTGTCACTCCTCCATCTCCCAGGGGCAGCCGGGGGTCCAGCAGGCCTGTCCCTGCCCACGCGGGCTGTGGGATTCAAGGACCAGGATGAGCCGAGCCTGAACTGTCCCGTCTTTATCTCCCAGCAGATTCCAGAAACAAGGAAGAGGAAAGACAAAGGGAAGGGATGGGAGCCCTGGAGAAGCCTGTCCCTGTGGCCACCGGGTCTCCTGGACTGAAGGCTCCCCAAGCCCCCTTGGCCGGGCCCCCTTATGGTTGGGAGCAGCCGTCCAAGGCACCGCACCGAGGACGCCCCTCGCTCTGTGCCCACCCCCCTGTCCCCCGAGCGGACCAGCGTCACGGCTGCTACGTGTGCGGGAAGAGCTTCGCCTGGCGCTCCACACTGGTGGAGCACGTCTACAGCCACACTGGCGAGAAACCCTTCCACTGCACTGACTGCGGCAAGGGTTTCGGCCACGCTTCCTCCCTGAGCAAACACCGGGCCATCCATCGCGGGGAGCGGCCTCACCGCTGTCCCGAGTGTGGCCGGGCCTTCACGCAGCGCTCAGCACTGACTTCGCACCTGCGCGTCCACACCGGTGAGAAGCCCTATGGCTGCGCCGACTGTGGCCGCCGCTTCAGCCAGAGCTCTGCCCTCTACCAGCACCGGCGTGTGCACAGCGGCGAGACCCCCTTCCCCTGCCCGGACTGTGGCCGCGCCTTCGCCTACCCCTCGGACCTACGGCGCCACGTGCGCACCCACACCGGCGAGAAGCCCTACCAGTGCCCGGACTGCGGGCGCTGCTTCCGCCAGAGCTCAGAGATGGCAGCCCACAGGCGCACCCACAGCGGCGAGAAGCCCTACCCCTGCCCGCAGTGTGGCCGCCGCTTCGGCCAGAAATCAGCAGTGGCCAAGCACCAGTGGGTTCATAGGCCTGGGGCCAGGGGCCACAGGGGCCGGGTCACTGGGGGTCTGCCTATGACCCTGACCCCTGGCCCTGGAGATCTGGAACCGCCCGTGGGCTTCCAGCTGTACCCAGAGATATTCCAGGAGTGTGGGTGACGGCCTTAAAGGTGACTATCTAGACATAACAGAGGCCTGAGATGGGCTCAGGGGCCCGAACCTCTGCGGCGGCCTGCAGGGAGGTCCCAGAATCTACAAGACCTGGCCCTGGGGTGCGGACAGTCTGATCTTGGACCCTCAGCAGCCTCCTCTGCCAGCACCTTGCTCTCAACTGCCCAGGGGTCTCGAAGGCCCCCTTTACTGAGGCAGGGCTGAGGTGAGAACCCCCAGACCTACATAAGGGGAACCAAAAGGTGTTTCTCAGCCCAGAGATGCTAAAAGCACTGAGGTAGAGGAGAACCTTGTTTTACCCATTGTTTTTTTAAAAAAATTTTAAATTATTTTTTATTCTTGTGACCCTCCCAGAACACAATACTCATTGTCTTATTTATTTATTTATTTATTTATTTATGTATTTATTTATTTATTTATTTTTGAGACAGCTTCCTGGCCTGTCACCCAGGCTGGAGTGCAGTGGTGTGAACAGGGCTAACTGTAGCGTCAACCTGCTGTGCTCAACGAATCCTCTCCCCTTAGCCTTCCAAATATCTGAGACTACAGGCGGGCAACACTACCTCCAGCTAAGTTTTAAATTTTACATAGAGATGAGGTTCTCACTGTTGTCCAGGCTGGTCTCAAACTCCTTGGCTGAAGCAATCCTGCCATCTCGGGCTCCCAAACTGCTGGGATTACAGGCGTGAGCCACCACCATGCCTGGCTCCCATTGTCTTTGTGTGTGTGTGTGTGTGTGTGTATGTGTGTGTGTGTGTGTGTGTGTGATGGGGTTTTGCTCTTGTTGCCCAGGCTGGAGTGCAGTAGCGCAGTCTCAGCTCACTGAAACCTCCGCCTCCAGAGTTCAAGCGATTCTCCTGCCTCAGCCTCCCAAGTAGCTGGGACTACAGGCACTCACCACCTCCACTGTCTTTTTACTGCCCAAGTTAAAATCCTGTGACTCTACTGGATCTGGCCTGCAGTTGTCATATTTATTGATCTGAGCCCAGGCAGTGTTTTTAAGCGATATGAGTTAGTGGTGAAGATTGAAAAGGATATTTTGCACCCAAATACAGGTTTTCTGGCGTCTTTTGAAAAATCCAAAGATTTGGCAGCTCCACCTAGGCTCCCACAAAACCACAGTTGTTGGAAGCTGAGCCAGAACTCACAATTCACCGTGGCCCGGCCACCCATCCCCACCACTCTCATGGGCTCCTGACCAAGCACCACGTGCCATTCATCATGGCTTGCTTTTAGTGTTTTTGGTGTTTATCTTAAAGTACAGCGAAGAAGAAAGGAAAGTATTTCTTAGACCCATGTCTCTGTCCAAACAGTCCTTTCCATCTGGCATTTCCCGTTCATTTATATGACTTGCTGAGCTCCTAAGGTCATTTGAGTTTGCAAACAGTGGTCTGCAGCACTCAGGTTTTCTGGAGTTGGAGAGAAAGGATGGCAGGAGAGAAGTCAAAGTCGGCTTTGTTTTAGATCTTTGCTTGTATTGCATTTTATGGTTTACAAAGTACTGTCTCCTCCATTGACTCATTGCACCTTCATAAGTGCTGAGAGAAGCCCCTTGGTTGAAGAGGGCAGCCTGGTCAGGAAGAGGCAGTCAGGACTGCCTTTCATCCCAAACCAAGGGGTGTGACCGCCATCAGCCAAAAGGCAGTTCCTGTTTTTGAATGGGAAGGTTTTGAGAGCTCCCTCCAGTCTTCTTTGGGCCTCCCTGAGATGGCCACATGCCTCAGGCCTTCTTAACCCTCCTAGACCCTGCCAGGAGGGCCTCATCACAGTTTTGAACTGGAAGAGATCTTCACTTTCCCAGGCTTTTGCAGTTGGGGGCACTGAGGCCAAGGAGGGCTAAGCAGCCTGTCCAGGATCACACAGAGACCCCAGGGTTCTTAGTTGACTGCTGACTTTCCCCGTCACTCCTGAGACCTTCACCGGTGTCTCAGCCAGGGTTCTGCAGGCATCTGCCCCTCCCTGTGATAACACCCAGCCCTGACCTGAACGAGGTCAGACTAGCCCAGCATCAGTGAAGCCCACGTACCAGATGAGTTCTGACAAAGCAGCCATGTGACAGACCAGGTCAACTCAGAATCCAGGCAACGAGGAGAGTCCCAAGGCACACAGACCTTGCATTTTTCCTCTGTACCATCATTGCCGGGGTGGGTAGACCAGGAACACCAGGTGTTAGGTTTGTAACCAGGGGCGACTACCCATTTGTATCCCCAAGCTCTGCAGAGAATCCATCTACCACTAATTCCTTTGTGGGCAGAGTCTAGCCATGGGCAGCCGCTGCCCTGCTCCTGGTCAGGACATCTCCCCGAGGAGAGCAAGGGCCTGTGATCTCTGCTGGCCTGTGCCCCCTTGCCTGTCACCCAGCTCAGCCCTGTGTCTGGCCTACCCAGGGAGGAAGAAACCAGATTTATCAACCTGGAAGGAGGTAGAAGTTTTGGAGAAAAGACACTGTTCAGGTGTCAAGTGAAGTAATGAACTGACTTTATTCCAACCTCATCTCCAATCCGACCCCACCAAAATCTCTCTCTCTTTCAGCTTTTCTGGGGCAGGTTGACTCGTGTACCACCTTATCACAGGGGCATATTGGGGTCAGAAGAGGCACCTTGGCAGTAGGAGATACCTTTGTACCAGGTTTTTTTTT
>NW_012102476.1:3147262-3148124 GCF_000951045.1 Mandrillus leucophaeus | reverse complement strand
GCATTGTTCGAGGCCCTCTTGTATGCTGTGGAATGGAGGGACCAAGTTCGAACTTGCAGTAAAAGATCCTTGCCGCTTGGCTTTGACTCTGGACTCTGGTGGTCTTCTTTGGGGAACAAACGGTCTGGGCATTACAGGACTATTCAACCAATTGTAACTTCTGTACCTATAAATTTATGGGGCAGACATTTATTATAACAATCGGGAGCACAAGTTCTAATTCCAGGGCAATTATATAGCCCTCAAAGTCAACATACAATGCATGAAATGGAGTATGTCCCTGGTATAGGGCTAGAAAAAAATTTGCGAGGTTTGAAAGAACCAATTCAAGGGGAAAAACAAAGTTCTCGCCAAAGATTAGGAAATAGTTTTTGATGGTGGCCATTGTTAAGCCTCCAGAACCTATACCTTTAAAATGGTTAACAGATAAGCCAATTTGGATAGAACAATGGCCACTAAGTAAAGAAAAACTGGAGGCTTTAGATAAATTAGTTGCTGAACAATTAGAAAATGGGCACATAGCTCCAACATTTTCTCCTTGGAATTCTCCAGTTTTTGTAATTAAGAAAAAATCAGGTAAATGGAGAATGTTAACTGACTTAAGAACCATCAATTCAGTTACACAACCTATGGGAGCATTACAGCCAGGATTGCCTTCTCCTGCTATAATTCCAAAAAATTGGGTAAATAGTCATAGATTTTGTTTCTTTACTCTCCTTTTAGCTGAGCAAGACTGTGAACAGTTTGCATTTATAATTCCTGCAGTAAACAACCTGCAGCCTGCTAAGCATTTTCATTGTTTTACAGATGGGTCTAGTAATGGTAAAGCTTCTTATTTTGGCTCAAAAAGTTTTTCTAGGCC
>NW_012102476.1:3142271-3144272 GCF_000951045.1 Mandrillus leucophaeus | reverse complement strand
CCACCCAGGTCAGAAAACCACTTAAAGGCATTCTTAAGCCACAAACAATCACATGAGCGATCTGTGCCTTAAGGCCGTGTTCCTGCTGCAGTTAACTAGCCCAACCTATTCCTTTAATTTGGCCCATCCCTTCGTTTCCCATAAGGGATACTTTCAGTTAATTTAATATTTATAGAAACAATACTAATGACTGGTTTGCTGTTAATAAATACGTGGGTAAATCTCTGTCTGGGGCTCTCAGCTCTGAAGGTTGTGAGACCCCTGATTTCCCACTTCACACTTCTATATTTCTGTGTGTGTGTCTTTAATTCCTCTAGTGCTGCTGGGTTAGGGTATCCCCAACCGAGCTGGTCTCGGCAAGTGGCATCCATCGTGGGGGCTCGAATCCAGGTCGAAGGGTCGCCGGAGCAACAGTTGGAACAGAAAACCAGCTGGAGGACATCCGAGTACTCTTAAAGCAATCCCCCTGGTGAGTAAGAAGGGGATCTCAGAAGCATCAGGGTAACAATGGGACAGGTATGGGGTCTGGTTCATTTCACCTTGGAGCTTTTTCACACTGATAATGAGGAGGAACCAGTATAGTGAAGTAACACAAGCGGTTACAGAGCATGTTTATTTACCAGCTAAAGCTAAAGTGGCAAAGGAAGGAGAGGTTCATCCCTACCCTTCTGCGCCCCCTCCTTATTATTTTGAAGAAAATGACCCTCCAGATCTTTCTTTTCTGGAGTACACTGGGCGAAAAGTAGTCGCCCCAGTGACTGTTCAAGCAGTGCCTCAAGCGACCGCTCTTAGTTCTATTCAGGCAGGAATTCAGCAAGCTAGACTAGAGGGTGATTTGGAGGCTTGGCAATTCCCTGTTAGAACACCCCCCAGGTCAACAGGGAAATATTATAGCTACATTTGAGCCTTTTCCTTTTAAATTCAGGAAAGCACATTTAGTTGATTATATCAAGGCCTGTGATGGTATCGGAGGTAATCTGCATAAAGCTACTTTGTTGGCACAGGTAATGGCAGGACTGAGAGTGGATAAAGGAAATACTCAATTTCCAGGAGCTTGTTTTAACTGTGGGAAGCATGGTCATACTAAAAAAGAATGTAGAAAAAATCAGTGAGTCAGGCTGCCAGATAGGGGAAAAAAGAAAACTGTTGAGCCTGAAATATGACCAAAATGTAAAAAAGGAAAACATTGGGCTAGTCAGCGTCACTCTAAGTTTGATAAAGAAGGGAACCCGATTTCGGGAAATGCTGTGAGGGGCCCGTCCCGGGCCCCATTCTAAACCAGGGCATTTCCAGCTCAGGCCATTCCCTCACCCCTGTACAATGTCTGTCCCCTACCACAGCCAGTAGTGCTGCAGTAGATTTATGCTTCACAAAAGCTGTGAGCTTTCTTCCTGGGGAACCCCTGCAAAAGGTCCCAACAGGAGTCTGTGGACCCTTGCCAGCAGGGACAATAGGATTACTTTTAGGAAGGTCTAGTGTAAATTTAAAAGGGGTACAAATACATACAGGAGTCATTGGTTCAGATTACAATGGGGAAATTCAAATTGTTACATCTACTTCTGTTCCCTGGAAAGCAGAGCCAGGAGAGTGCACAGCATAGCTCCTGATTGTGCCGTATGTGGGAATCGGGAAAAGTGAAATTAAATGAACAGGAGGATTTGGAAGCACAAATAAATAAGGCAAAGCAGCTTATTGGGTGAATCAAATTACTGATAAACGTCCTACCTGTGAAATAACTATTCAAGGAAAGAAATTTAAAAGTTTGGTAGATACAGGAATAGACATTTCAATCATTTCTCTACAGCACTGGCCGTCCACATGGCCAATTCAACCTGCTCAATTTAACATAGTTGGAGTTGGTAAAGCCGCTGAAGTATATCAAAGTAGTTATATTTTGCATTGTGAAGGGCCCGATAGACAACCTGGGACTGAAAGAAAACAGGCACATTCCTCAACCCCGGACTCAACACAAACAGGCCCAGTACAAACACATCCCACCAT
>NW_012102476.1:3136585-3137641 GCF_000951045.1 Mandrillus leucophaeus | reverse complement strand
GTGCGCCACCACATCCGACTAATTTTTGTATTTTTAGTAGAGACAGGGTTTCACCATGTTGACCAGGCTGGTCTTGAACTCCTGACCCCAAGTGATCTGCCTGCCTTGACCTCCCAAAGTGCTAGGATTACAGGCATGGGCCACCGCGCCCTGCTATTTTTTGTATTTTTAGTAGAGATGGGGTTTCACTATGTTGGTCAGGCTGGTCTGCATTTCCTGACCTCACGTGATCCTCCCGCCTCAGCCTTCCAAAGTGCTGGCATTACAGGTGTGAGCCACTGCGCCCGGCTTTTGTACCAGGTTTTAATTCCCCATGTGCAACCCAGTTCCCTCCCCTAACCCTCAGCACAGCCTTGGGGAGGCCCAGCTTGCAACACCAGTTCTCAGCCCAGACTGACAGCCAGATCTGGGCGCTCAGCTTGCCAATTAAAGGTGCCATGATTATTAGCTGGAGGTCTCTGAGTGCTTTGAAGTTTGTAAAGCTTATTTAGGGCCTAGAAACCAGACCTGACTCCTCTGCTTCCTGCCTTCATGACCCAACTTTCCAGCATCTCATCAATTTTTTTTTAGTGTCCTGAAACCCTTCAGCCTCAGCCCCACCCCATTCTCAGCTCCTCATTTCTTTTTTTCCTTTCCTTTTCTTTTTTTTTTTTTGAGACAGGGTTTCACTCTTGTTGCCCAGGCTGGAGTACAATGGCATGATCTCGGCTCACTGCATCCTCTGCCTCCCGGGTTCAAGCAATTCTCCTGCCTCAGCCTCCTGAATAACTAGGATGTGCCACCACACCTGGCTAATTTTGTATTTTTTGTTGGGAGCAAACTTCCCAAAATCTGCCCATAAACTGGCCCCAAGACTGGACATAAACAAAATCTCTGCAGCACTGTAACATGTTCATAATGGCCCTAACGCCTGTGCTGGAAGGTTGTGGGTTTATGGGAATGAGGGCAAGGAACACCTGGTCCACCCAGGTCAGAAAACCACTTAAAGGCATTCTTAAGCCACAAACAATCACATGAGCGATCTGTGCCTTAAGGCCGTGTTCCTGCTGCAGTTAA
>NW_012102476.1:3134681-3136535 GCF_000951045.1 Mandrillus leucophaeus | reverse complement strand
CTTTTTACATCACTCACATTAGAGCTCATACACCTCTTCCAGGACCTTTGACTAAAGGGAATCAAAAGGCTGATCACCTAGTTGTTAATGCAATATCTAATGCTAGACACTTTCACAATTTAACCCATGTTAATGCCTCTGGTCTCAAACGCAGATACGGCATTACCTGGAAAGAAGCTGAAGCTATTATCCAGCAATGCCCAACTTGCCAAATGGTACATTCCTCATCTTTTACAGAAGTAGTTAATCCTCCAGGACTGGAACCTAATTCTATTTGGCAAATGGATGTCACACATGTTCCCTCGTTTGGGAGACTAGCTTATGTACATGTATGTGTGGGCACCTTTTCTCACTTTGTGTGGGCTACAAGCCAAACAGGAGAGTCTTCTGCCTGTGTTAAATGTCATCTTTTGCAGTGTTTTGCAGTGATGGGCATTCCAGCTTCTATTAAAACAGATAATGCCCCAGGCTATACTAGCCGAGCTCTAGCTACATTTTTCTCTATGTGGAATATTTAATGGTAGCTATGATAGTGGTTATCACCACTGCCATGAGTATTCCTTCAATAAGGGCTGGTAATAATGCCTGGATGCAATCACTCTATGACACAGTTATACACGCTTTCTGATCTCAGTATTTACCATAATAAATCTGCTCCTATAATTGAGGCATACCGCCCTCAAAAACCTATTTGTAAACAGGATTGGACCCAGTTAGAAAAAATGAACGTACTTGTTTAGGAAGATTGCTTTGCAGAACAGCCAGAGGTGCTGCACAATGATTCCTATGGAATCATTATTAATTAGTCCCCTAAGGGGATGATTAGCTTGAATTGCACCTCTCAGTCTGTGTGCCACGGTCACACTATGTTCAGATGATCTGAACAAAACTGTCAGATGGTAGAAATGATAAGGAGTACGGCAAAAGTTCCTATTATCTGGAACCATGGTGGTATAGTGGCACGTCAACCTCAAATGATATGGCCTGCTCTAGGAGCTAAACATAAGGATTTGTGGAAGCTATTAAATGCTCTTAATAAGATCAAAATTTGGAAAAGGATAAAAAAGTGTCTAGAAGGATACTCTACAAACTTGTTTTTGGATATAGCAAAATTAAAAGAACAAATATTTAAAACATCCCAGGCACACCTGACATTAATGCCAGGAACTGGAATGCTTAAAGGAGCTGCAGACAAATTAGCAGCTAGTAACGCATTAAAATGGATAAAAACGTTTGAAAGCTCTGTGATTTCAATGATGACTGTGCTTTTAATCTATGTTGTTTGTCTTTGTATAGTCTGCAGATGTGGATCCCGACTCCTGCTAGAAGTAGCTCACCGTGACAAAGCTGCCCTTGCTTTTATTATTTGCAAATCAGAGAAGGGGGACATGTTGAGAACAAGCCCCCCAAAATCTGGCCGTGAACTGGCCCCAAGACTGGCCATAAACAGAATCTCTGCAGCACTGTAACATGTTCATAACGGCGCTAACGCCTGTGCTGGAAGGTTGTGGGTACCGGAATGAGGGCAAGGAACACCTGGCCCGTCCAGGGCAGAAGACCGCTTAAAGGCATTCTTAAACCACAAACAATAGCATGAGCGGTCTGTGCCTTAAGGCCATGTTCCTGCTGCAGTTAACTAGCCCAACCTATTCCTTTAATTCAGCCTTCCCTTCGTTTCCCATAGGAGTACTTTTAGTTAATTTAATATCTATAGAAACAATGCTAATGACTGGTTTGTTGTTAATAAATATGTGGATAAATCTCTGTTTGGGGCTCTCAGCTCTGAAGGCTGTGAGACCCCTGATTTCCCACTTCTCACCTCTATATTTCTGTGTATGCATCTTTAATTCCTCT
>NW_012102476.1:3101742-3133651 GCF_000951045.1 Mandrillus leucophaeus | reverse complement strand
AAAAAAAAAAAAAAGAAAAAAGTAAAACTCCATCTCAAAAAATAATAATAATAATAAAAAAAAGGGTAGGTGTTGATCTGAGCTCCAAGACCCCTAGAACTCTTTGGAATGTTTGTGTATGTGTGTCTCTAGGAATAGGACATGCAAAGATGTGTATGACCCAAAGAAGCGAATACTCGGCTAGTTTTTCAAATGAGGCCTCCCTGATGCAGAGTCACTAGGTTATCTTTTATTGTCATTATTATTACTTAGAGGCAGGGTCTCCGTGCCACCCAGGCTGGAATGCAGAGGTGTGATTTTAGCTCACTGTGACCTTGAATTTCTGGGCTCAAGCTATCCTCCCACCTCGGTCCTGCATAGCTGGGACTACAAGCATGCACCACTACACCTGGCTAATTAAAAAAAAATTTTTTTTTAGAGAAAGGGTCTCACTATGTCACCCAGGCTGGTCTTTCTTTTGTTGTTGTGGGTTCTTATTTTTGGAAGCTGTCTCAGGAGCCCAGGCTGGTCTCACACTCCTGACCTTGAGTGATCCTCCCATCTCAGCCTCCCAAAGTACTGGGATTACAGGTGTGAACCACTGTGCCTGGCTGAGTGTCTTTCAAAAATGTAGGTTGTACGCCGGGCCCGGTGGCTTATGCCTGTAATCCCAGCACTTTGGGAGGCTGAGGCGGGTGGATCATGAGGTCAGGAGATGGAGACCATCCTGGCTAACAGCGTGAAAACCCATCTCTACCAAAAATACAAAAAAAAAAATTAGCCGGGCGTGGTGGTGTGCGCCTGTAGTCCCAGCTACTCGGAGACTGAGGCAGGAGAATGGTGTGAACTTGGGAGGCGGAGCTTGCAGTGAGCCGAGATCGCGCCACTGCACTCCAGCCTGGGTGACAAAGCGAGACTCCGTCTGAAAAAAAAAAAAAATGTAGGTTGCCAGGTGCAGTGGCTCACGCCTGTAATCCCAGCACTTTGGGAACCCAATGGGAGCAGATGAGTTGAGCCCCAGAAGTTTAAGAGCGGTCTGGCCAACATGGCAAAAACCTATCTCTACAACAATTAGCTGGGCACGGTGGCTCACACTTGTAATCTCAGCACTTTGGGAGGCTGAGATGGGTGAATCACGAGGTCAAGAGATCAAGATCAGCCTGGCCAACATGGTGAAACCCCATTTCTATTAAAAACACAAAAATTAGCTGTGTGTGATTGCAGGTGCCTGTAGTCTCAGCTACTCGGGAGGCTGAGGCAGGAGAATCACTTGAACCCAGGAGGCAGAGGTTGCAGTGAGCCGAGATGATGCCACTGCACTCCAGCCTGGGTGGCAGAGCAAGACTCCATCTCAAAAAAAAAAAAAAAAAGGTAGAGGCATGTCAGGTCAGGCAGTGACTCATGCCTGTAATCTCAGCACTTTCCTGACTGACAGAAGACTGACCCTGTCTCCAGAAAAAAACAGGCATGTTCAGAGAACAGATTCCATCTGTTTAGCTGGAGCTAAGTGGGATCGTTTTCCTGTAGGAAAAGATGGGGGGTTTGACTTTGAGAAGGTTGGTTTGTCACAGGCCTGGAAGGCCATGGGTGTACTAGCTATGAATGCTTTTTTGAGACAGGGTCTTGCTCTGTCCCCTGGAGTGCAGTGGCATGATCTGGGCTCACTGCAGCCTCAATCTCCTGGACTCAAGTGATCCTCCCACATCAGCCTCCCAAGTAGCTGTGACCACAGGCACTTGCCACCACGCTCAGCTAATAGAGCCCATGCCTCTATCTTAATGAGTCTTTGTTCTAGCTATTCTGTTCTATATAGGCTACACTTCCAAATTGAATTCATCTGTCAGTGCCCTTTGGCGCTATCTCCAAGAAATTCCTCCAGGAGCCTGTCTGTCCCATGCTAGAAGCCTCAGAATTGTACCTCTGTGTTTTTGTCCAGGACACAATCTGCCTAGAAGGTCTTCCCCAAACTTGTGTCAGCTGAATTCATACTTGGCATCTCTCTCCCCCAGCCTAGTGTAAACTTAGTGCAGGGACTTTATCTTGCCTCAACAATGTCTTCACCACCCAGAACATCTAGAATAATGCTTGGCACACGAGGGGGCCAATACATTTTCATGAAATGAATGTAGTCGTAGGATATGTGTCCATTTTTTTATATGTTTCCTGAGTGGTCAGTATTCTTCCCCAGGATTCCCTGACTCCAAACCAGCCCTTTGTTAGGGACAAACTGCCCAAGAAAGCTTCTTGGTGCTGCCCACCCTTCCCCCAAGCCTCTTTATATTTCTAAGCCCTTATCTAGGTGCCACAGCGAAGCCAGCAGACTTCACTTGTCAGACCTTGCTGCAATAAGCAAACCCCAATTGCAAACCACCCACATCGGACAGGGGAGTTCGTGGGAACATAAACAAACTTTACCTGCACCCTCCTGTAATAAACATCACAAGGTAATACGTAGCAAAATTAACCAACAAACAACCCCGGGATGTGGCCATACGAAAGAACTCCCTCAAACTCCCCTCCCCAATATAAACCCATCATTCTGTAAGCTTGGGGCTGCTGCTTCTCTATTAGGGGAGCAGCTGACAGGTTAATAAAAACTTGCCTGCCTAACTTTGGGTCTATTTTTGCGTTCTCTTGGCTGACCTTACATTCTGGTGCCGAAACCCGGGAAGGGGATAGACCCTCCCCTCCTCCCTCTCTCTCTCTCTCTCTCTCTCCCCCCCTGCCCTCCTCCCTACCCTATCACCCCTCTCCCGGCCAATCTTCCCTTCCCCAAACCTGCCAAAGACCCAGAGAATCTCCTAGACTCTGCCATTGCTGGCAACTTCATCCACCATCAAAGCCTCCACTAGGGTGAGTAAAAACAGACTTGCCATTCCCTGGAACCCTTGACTGCCCATCTCTCCATTTCCAAAAGACCCAGCGCTGGGCCAAGGTCTTCCTCTGGCCTCTGGCTCTTCCATTTCAGGGATGCCTGACACGGCGGTTACCTCCTCTATTCCGGACAAGTTCCACAAGAAAAGGGATGCCCTCTCCTGCCATTCTTGTCACTGGCAGTCTCTTCTTCCTCTACCCCCACCTCGTCCATTCCACAATCTCAGTGCTCTTGGGCTCTGTTCAGAGGTCCCTTCTAAGAGGCTTATCTTTTACTGCAATACCACATGGCCTCAATACCAACTGGATAATGGTTCCCAATGGCCCCAAAACAGCACTTTACAACTATTACCATCACAATGGGAAATGGTCTGAGATTCCTTATGTTCAGGCCTTAAGGGAGGAGACCACCCATCACATTGTCTTATGCCCAATTTCTGCCTCCAAAGAAAGAAGTAAAAACTAAAAGGCACAAATGAAATCCACAAGCAGACAGCCTGTGGAGCATCCCTGTGGGGGACTCCAGCCAGCTTGAGTGACTCGGATCCTGAGAGTGCCCCAGGGTAGGCAATTGCCCCGGTGGACCGCCTTGCCAGAGTAGTGCATGACAGGTCCCCATGGAGGATCAACACAGTGGCTGAACACCGGGAAGGAACTGGCACTTGAGGAGTCCGGACATCTGAAACTTGGTAAGACTAGTCTTTGGAACTTGCCTACTGCATTTGAGTGGAAGTGTGGCCTGATCACCCACGACGTGCCTGTACCGGCACTTTGGTTTTTGTTTTTGACTTGACTTGGATTGCTTAATACTTTGGTTTTGGTTTTGACCTGGCTTGGATTTCTTGATACTCTGACTTTGGTTTTGATTCTGGTTTGGTGTAAACTGTAAAAGTGTGTGTGTGCCCTTTTTACCCGTTCTTTGTTTTGTGGTGTGTGTGTGTTGTGAGTGTGGTGTTCTGTCTCGAAGCATGGGTGAGGCACAAAGTAAGCCCACCCAACTAGGAACTATGTTGAAAATTTTCAAGAAAGGATTTAAGGGAGACTATGGAGTACTATGACACCAGGAAAACTTAAAACTTTGTGTAAGATAGACTGGCCCGCATTAGAGATGGGTTGGCCATCAGAAGGAAGCCTGAATAGGTCCCTTGTTTCAAAGGTATGGCACAAAGTTACCTGTAAGCCAGGGCACCCAGCACAGTTCCTGTATATAGACACTTCATTACAGCTGGTTTTGGAAACTGCCCCCCCTTCCCCCGCCACAGTAGTTGAGAGAACAGTAGCATAAGCTGTTGGCAGAGGCAGGAAAGACCAGCAGAGAGAGAGAGAAAGAGACAGAGGCAAAAGGAAAGTCAAAGAGAAAAAGAGACGGAAAATCAGAGAGAGAAACAAAGAAAGTGATATACAAGTAGTTAAGAAAAAAAAAACAGTGTACCCTATTCCTTTAAGAGCCAAGGTAAATTTAAAACCTATAATTGATAATTGAAGGTATTCTCCATAACCCTATAACACACCAATACAAGTTTGTTATCAGTGTAAACAAGGGCATATCCCAAAAGCACTGAGGCCTTCCTATCAAAAATCCTTAACCCAGTAAACCACAGATGGCCCAAATGCATTCAATCTGTAGCAGCAACTGCTTTGTTAACAGAAAAAAGTAAAAAAATAACTTTTAGAGGAAACCTCATTGTGAGCATACCTCACCAGTTCAGAAGTATCCTAAGGGCAAAAAAACCAAAAAGGATGATTTAACATTAAGCACTGAAAATTCCCTTAACCCAGCAGGTTTCCTAACAGGGGATCTAAATCTTAATTACCATACAAAGGTCTGACCAGACCTAGGAGGAACTCCCTTCAGGACAGGACAATCAATGGTTCCTCCCAGGTAACTGAAGGACAAAAAAATAGCCATCTATACCAATTGTCATGTGCCTCCAAGTGAAGAGACCACCAAACAGGCTTTGTGTGAGCAACAAGGCTGTTTATTTCACTGGGGTGCAGGCAGGCTGAGTCCAAAAAGAGAGTCAGCAAAGGGTGGTGGATTATCATTAGCTCTTATAGGTTTTGGGATAGACAGTGGAGTTAGGAGCAATGTTTTGTGGGCAGGGGGCGGATCTCACAAAGTTCATTTTCCAGGTGGGGAGAATTACAAAGAACCTTCTTAAGGGTGGGGGAGATTACAAAGTACATTGATCAGTTAGGGTGGGGCAGAAACAAATCACAATGGTGGAATGCCATCAGTTAAGGTTATTTTCACTTCTCTTGTGGATCTTCAGTTGCTTCAGGCCATTTGGATGTATATGTGCAGGTCACAGGGGATACGATCGCTTAGTTTGGGCTCAGAGGCCTGACACCAATTCTAAGTTAATTTGGACAAAACAAGGTCTCATTAATAGCAAAGGATAATTAAAAAACCAGACTTACAAGGTTTTCAACAAAAGTAAAGTTTGCTAAAAGTTAACAGTGTAACATGTATTATAGTAACTTCTAATCTTGTGGCCCTAGACAGTCTAGTCCACAGACATAAAAGAAGTTCGCTTTGGAAAATAATAGTTATCATCTTCGGAAAAAAAAAGGAAAAAAGGGGGGGCAGAATTTATGTCAAAAGAGTGTTCTATGGTAAATTTTTGACCTGAAATAAATTAACTGGTTGTTTAAAGAAATAAATGTTTGTAATAAGTCAGAAAGTTGAGGTACGTTGGAGAGTTGTCTGTGAAAGTCGTGAAAGAGAAAAATGTTATTAAAAAAAGAGTTTATGCAAGAAATGTTGTATAATTTAAAAGTAACTAGGCCTCCTGAATGTAAAACTACTGGAAAAAAAAAAAAAACAAAACAGTTTATGTGCAAGGTGTATAAAGACAGTAAAATATACGTTTGGTAAAAGGATTTTAAGGAGGTTTAAGAATGTAAATTTTTACCTACATTAAAAGGTTAAAAATTTTTTTGTTTTGAAGGTTTAAACAAGTTTTAAAATGTTAATTATATTTTTTAAAAATTCTGTGTGTAAACACATTAGCTAAAGTTAAAGGAGTATCATCCAGTTTTTCTGTGAACTGGACATTAAAGTAGAAACACAGCAGATTTTTCTTAAATCACTAATCTGCTCTTTAACAAAGATTATAAAAAGTTAAAAAGAGTCTATAAAAATCTTACCTTATGGTCCGACATTAAAAATTGAATAAATACGTAAACAAAGTTTTATTAAAACTAAGTTCAACATTAATAGCACACTAATATAAAGGTGAAATTTAGCTTGTCTGGTATAAAAATCATAGAAGAAGCATTATTAAATATAAAATGGTGTTTGGCTTTCTTTGGTCTAAAAACTAATAAAAATCGGTGCTAAAGGAAACTTCTCAGTAAGAAGGTACCAAAGACTACGAAGTCCACTGTTGATGTCCCCACATTTAAAACAAAAAGTCAATTTCTTAGAAATTATATACTTGGTTTATCTTCCAATTTCCTTTCCCTCAAAACTAAAAGTCTTTTAGCACAGGTACTTCCCCTAGAATTTCCAGTAAACCAGCACCAGCCTGAAGATCACCTTCTTATCAAAGGGTGGAAAGAAGATAAACTCGAGCTAGCCTAGGAAAGACCCTACCTTGTGCTGCTAACCACCAAGACTGCTCTTTGTATAGCAGAAAAAGGATGGACTCATCACACCCAAGTCAAAGCACCACGCTCTCCAGAGTCTTGGGCCACAATCCCAGAGAAAAACCCTACCAAACTAAAGCTAAGAAAAATTTAACTCTTTCATCTATTCTATTATTCTTCCTTCTTTCCTCACTCTATTGCTGACCATCTGGTTATTAACATAACCAAGTCAATTTTTGCCTCAAACTATTGCATTTAATGCTTGCCTTGTTGTACCCCGTGCAGGCTTGCCAAGTCAAAGACAGCTCTCCACTTCAGAAATGTATCTCTGTCCTTCCTGACTCTCCTCAGACTGGGCATTATTAAATTAGGACCATTTAATCTGGGGAAATTTCAATAAAGACTCCAGTGTCAAGCAGGAGTCTTGCTCCCCAATGTAGAGATTTTATGCTGTAGTTGGTCCAACATTCTGTGGACCACTAAAGAGCAAGGATGGACTGCCTCAACTGGTTTTTATAATTTCCCAAAATCATACATTCATTTTACTAGCGGATCATAGAAGTTAAAGACTTAAAACAAACTTTGACAATTAAGACAGCACACCAAGATGCAAATGCCTGGTTAGAACGGATCAAATATTCCATCTGCAAGTTAAGCAAAAGCAATTGTTATGCTTTGCACGTGGCAGGCCAGAGGCCCAGATTGTCCCCTTTCCACTAAGGAGGTCCTCCAGTCAACCAGGCATGGGCTACATGGTAGCTGCTTTCCAGGATTCTACAGTCTGGAGTAATAAGTTGTGCCAAGCTCTCTTGGCTATATTCTGAAGTCTGGCACCCTGCAGGTCAGCCCCCAAGGGCCATTCAGCCTTCGTCTCCCAACACTAAATTCATTTTGTGTCTCTCATGACAGGGAGGACAGTTAGCATTCCTTGGAGACCTGAAGGGATGCAATGAGCTTAAGAATTTTCAAGAGGTTTTCAATTAGTCAGCCCTCGTTCATCCCCCAGCAGATGTGTGGTGGTATTGTGGTGGACATTTACTGGGCACTCTGCCAAATAACTGGAGTGGCACTTGTGCTTTAGTACAATTGTCTATCCCTCTCACCCTGGCATTTCATCAACCAGAGGGAGGAAAAATAAGACGTCGTAAAGTGAGAGAAGCCCCTTATGGGTCTTTCAACTCTCACATCCATTTAGACACAACTGGAGTCCCATGGGCAATACCAGATCAATTTAAAGCCTAAAATCAAATAGCTGCAGGATGTGAGTCAATATTTTGGTGGGTAACAGTTAACAAAAATGTAAATTGGATAAACTACATCTATTAAAACCAGCAACGAGCTTTTCATGAATTAAAAGAAAAACTCATGTCGGCCCCAGCCCTGGGGCTACCTGACCTGACAAAATCCTTTATGCCCTATGTGTCAGAAAGATAAAAAATGGCAGTTGGAGTTTTGTTTTTTTTTTTTTTTGAGACGGAGTCTCGCTCTGTCACCCAGGCTGGAGTGCAGTGGCCAGATCTCAGCTCACTGCAAGCTCCACCTCCTGGGTTTACGCCATTCTCCTGCCTCAGCCTCCAGAGTAGCTGGGACTACAAGCGCCCGCCACCTCGCCTGGCTAGTTTTTTGTATTTTTAGTAGAGACGGGGTTTCACCGTGTTAGCCACGATGGTCTCGATCTCCTGACCTCGTGATCCGCCCATCTTGGCCTCCCAAAGTGCTGGGATTACAGGCTTGAGCCACCGTGCCCAGCCTGCAGTTGGAGTTTTAACCCAGACTGTGGGGCCCTGGCCAAGGCCAGTGGCCTATCTCTCAAAACAACTAGACAGGGTTTCCAAAGCCTGGCCCCCATGTCTAAGGGCCCTAGCAGCAACGGTCCTGTTAGCACAAGAAGCAGATAAATTAACCCTTGGGAAAAACCTGAATATAAAGGCCCCCCATGCTGTGATAACTTTAATGACTACCAAAGGACATCACTGGTTAACAAATGCTAGATTAACCAAGTACCAAAGCTTGCTATGTGAAAATCCCCACATAACCATTGAAGTGTGCAACACCCTAAACCCTGTCACCTTGCTCCCGGTATCAGAGAGCCCAGTTGAACATAACCGTGTAGAGGGGTTGGACTCAGTTTATTCTAGCAGGCCCAACCTCTGAGAACATCCTTAAACGTCAGTAGACTGTGAGAGGTATGTGGACGGGAGCAGCTTCACCAACCCCTGCAAAGTGACTCTGAAGAAGACAACAAGCGATGCTCCAGTCACACCTGGAAGCTGACTGGTCCACGCACAGCCGAAGCATGAGAAAAGTCATCGCAGGGCTCATTTTCCTTAAAATTTGGACTTGTACAGTAAGGACTTTAACTGACCTTCCTTAGACTGAGGACTGTTCCCAGTGTATACATCAAGTCAGTGAGGTAGGACAAAAAGTTGCTACAGTCCTATTATTTTATGATTATTATAAGTGTATCGGGACTCAAAAAAAAAATTGTTGTGAAACCCCGTCTCTACAAAAAAATACAAAAAACTAGCCGGGCGAGGTGGCGGGCGCCTGTAGTCCCAGCTACTCGGGAGGCTGAGGCAGGAAAATGGTGTGAACCCGGGAGGCGGAGCTTGCAGTGAGCTGAGATCCGGCCACTGTACTCCAGCCTGGGTGACAGAGCGAGACTCCGTCTCAAAAAAAACAAAAAAACAAAAAAAACCCAAAAAAACTTGTTTGTATAATGCTATTCTATGCAAGGTATGTAGCCCAGGAAATGACCAACCTGATGTGTGTTATGATCCATCTGAGCCTCCCATGGCCACAGTTTTTAAAATAAGATTAAGGCCTGAGGACTGGTGGGGGGGTCATAAATGATACGAGTAAAGGGTTAGCGAAAACAAAAGAAAAAGGGGTGTCCAAACAAGTCACCTTGAAGTTTGATGCTTGTGCTGTCATTAATTGTAATAAGTTAGGAATAGGATGTGGTTCTCTTTAATTAGGAAAGAGGCTATATGGCAGAAAATAAGTACATTTGTCATGAATTAAGACTGTGTGGAAAAGAATGTGGATAGTGGTCTTGTGTCATTTAGGCTACTTAGATAAAAAATAAAAAAGATCCTGTCCACCTTCAGAAAAGGAAAAGTAGCCCTTCCTGTACCAGTGGTCAATGTAACCCCTTAGAACTAGTAATAACCAACCCCCTTGATCCTCACTGGAAAGAAAGGGAGCATGTAATCCTAGGAATGGATGAGGCTAGACTAGATCCTTGAGTAAATATCGTGGTTTGAGGAGAAGTTTACAAATGCTCTCCTGAGCCAGTATTTCAAATCTTCTATGATGAACTGAATGTGTCAATACCAGAAATTCCAGGAAAAACAAGAAATTTGTTTTTGCAATTAGTTGAGCATGTAGCCCAGTCTCTCAATGTCACTTCATGTTATGTATGCAGAGGAACTGTAATGGGAGATCAACGGCCATGGGAAGCCTGAGAATTAGTATCTACAGACCCAGTTCCTGATGAATTGCCAGCTCAAAAGAATCACCCTGATAACTTCTGGGTCCTAAAAGCCTCAGTCATTACACAATACTATATAGCAAGAGTAGGGAAGGACTTCACCCTTCCTGTGGGAAGACTCAGCTGCCTTGGGCAAAAACTATATAATACTACTACAAAAACAGCCACCTAGTGGAGTTCAAATCACACTAAGAAAAACCCATTTAGTAAATTCCCAAAGTTGCAAACTGTGTGAACCCATCCGGAGTCCCACCAGGACTGGACAGCCCCCACTAGATTACACTGGATATGTGGGCATAGAGCTTACACCAAATTACCCAATCAGTGGGCAGGTAGTTGTGTTATTGGCACTATTAAACCATCTTGCTTCCTACTGTCCATAAAAACAGGTGAACTCCTGAGCTTCCCTGTCTGTGCTTCCCGCAAAAAGAGAAGCATAGCTATAGAAAATTAAAAAGATGATGAATGGCCCCCTCAGAGAATCATACAATATTATGGGCCTGGTACTCAGGAACAAGACGGTTCATAGGGATACCCGACTCCCATTTACATGCTCAACCAAATCATACGGTTACAAGCTATCTTAGAAATAATCACTAATAAGACTGGCAGAGCCTTGACTATTCTGGCCTGGCAAGAAACTCAGGTGAGAAATGCTATCTATCAAAATAGATTAGCTCTCGACTACTTGCTAGCCCTGAAGGAGGGGTCTGTAGAAAATGTAACCCTACTAATTGCTGTCTACACATAGATGATCAAGGGCAAGTAGTTGAAGACATCGTTAGAGATAAGACAAAACTGGCACATGTGCCTCTGCAAGTGTGGCATGGATTTGATCCTGGGGCCATGTTTGGAAAATGGTTCCCAGCACTAAAAAGATTTAAAACTCTTATAATAGGAGTTATAATAGTGACAGAAACCTGCTTACTGCTTGCTTGTTTGCTACCTGTACTTCTTCAAATGATAAAAAGCTTCATCGCTACCTTAGTTCACCAAAATGGTTCAGCACAAGCGTACTATGTGAATCACTATCAATCTGTCTTGCAAGAAGACATGGATAGTGAGAATGAAAGTGAGAACTCCCACCAATGAGTGAGCATCTCAAAGGGGCGGAAGGGAGGAGACCACCCCTCATATTGTCTTATGCCCAATTTCTGCCTCCAAAAAAAGAAGAAGTAAAAACTAAAAGGCAGAAATGAAATCCATAAGCAGATAGCCTGGTGCCAGACCCTGGGCTTGGTAGTTAAAAGATCGACCCCTGACCTAATCGAGTGTTGTCTATAGATTATAGACATTGTATAGAAATGCACTGTGAAAATCCCTATCTTGTTTCGTTCCAATCTAATTACCGGTGCATGCAGCCCCCAGTCACGTACTCCCTGCTTGCTCAGTCAATCACGACCCTCTCATGCGGACCCCCTTAGAGTTGTGAGCCCTTAAAAGGGACAGAAATTGCTCACTCAGGGAGCTTGGTTGTTGGAGACATGAGTCTTGCCGAAGTTCCCGGCCAAATAAAGCCCTTCCTTCTTTAACTCGGTGTCTGAGGGGTTTTGTCTGCGGCTTGTCCTGCTACATCTTCACTCTCTGTAACCACCCTTCCCTCTGTCAGTCTTGTTCTACTTTCCAAATCCTCCTCTGCTCCAAACCTGACTCATCTCCTGTCCCCCTCCCCACAGCCCCAGCGGATGATTCCTCTTCCCTTGACCCCACCAATTTTCCCCCTCCCCGACAGCATCACGATCCTCCACAGGAGCATCCTAATCCTCCACTGTATGCCCCCGTTCGGCTCTACCCCTTTCCCCTCATCTCTCAAACCACCCCCTTTCTGACTCTGAGTCCTCTCCGTCTCCGCCCCTCACCCGCTCTTGGGCCCAACATGCTCAGCAACCACCTCCCTTACTTCCCCTTCAGGAAGCAGCAGGAGCTGAAAGTATTGTTAGAGTTCATGTTCCCTTCTCTTTCGGTGATCTCTCTCTAATTAACAAAAGACTTGGTTCATTTCCAGAAGACCCTACCTCTTATATTAGGAAGTTTCAGCACCTTACGTAGTCTTACGAACTAACCTAGCATAACCTCTACATTATCCTCTTTTCCATCCTCACCCCAGAAGACTGAGACTGTATCTGGACCCTAGCTCAGGCACATGCTGATACCATTCATCACCAGGCTCCTGCCCAGCCTACTGGTGCAAACGCAGTCCCCAACCAGGACCCCTCTAGGATTATCAAGACAGGGCCTCTGCACGCCACCATCAAGACCACATGATTGTACGTCTTCTTGCAGGACTCAAAAAGGATGTGTATAAAGCAGTAAACTGTAAAAAACTTTCAGAAACCACCCAAGGTCCTAATGAAAACCCAACCCTTTTCCTCTCTGATTTAACTGAAGCCATGAGAAAATATACCAACCCAGACCCAGCCAGCCCAAAAAGAACCACTATTTTAAACCTTCAGTTCATCTCCCAATCCACCCCCAATATTTGATGCAAGTTTCAGAAGCTTGACAAAGGCCCTCAAGCCCCACAATGAGACCTTCTTAATTTAGCCTTCAAAATCTTTAACAATCATAATGAGGAAAATAAAAGGCAAAAACTGGCAAAGTTTCAAATGCTTGCCTTCACCATCAGAGGCCCTGCAGGCCCATGGGGCCACAGCTCCACATGGACGCCTCCTAACAATTCACCCCATCTGGCACCTGTTTCAAGTGTGGCAATAAAGGCCACTGGTCCAGACAATGCCCAAACCCAGGAAAGCCCACCAGGCCGTGGCCCCTCTGTGGAGGACCCCACTGGAAGTCAGACTGTGAGAGGCCCCAGCAAGGACCACCCCCATCCCCTCCTGAGCCGGCCAAAACCTCCTACTCAGATTTCATCGGCCTTGCCACTGAAGACTGACGGTGCCCTGGAACGAACGCCCCCCACAACTACCATCTCTTCATTCAAGCCAAAAGTGACCCGAATGGTGGCAAGTAGGCCAGTATATATATATATTTAAATTAATACCAGGACAACCTATGCTGCTTTACGTAGTTTTTCGGGACCCACCCAGTCCTCCCGGGTCTCTGTTGTAGGAATTGATGGACAAGTCTCCAAACCCCGAGCCACCCCTCCACTCTTCTGCTCCCTGCACAGCTTTTCCTTCACTCACCCTTCCTTAGTCCTGCCCTCATGTCCAACTCTGCTCCTGGGCAGAGACATCCTTTTCAAACTCCCACTACTCTCCACCTCCATGGTAACCTACTTAGAAATTCAGCTTTCCCCTGGGGCCCGGGCTACGACGCCAGCCCGAGCAGCACTAATAAATAATCTATCCCTGCCCTCCTCCAAAAGAGAAATCCTTTCCTTCCCAGGGTTAGCAGGCTTCTTTAGAATATGGATTCCCAACTTTACCCTCCTAGCTCACCCCCTCTATAAAGTGGCCAAAGGCCCTCTAAACCCCTCACATAACATACTCCCCAGCTTCTGCAAACTCCAAACCGCTCTTGTCACTGCACCAACTCTGTCCTTACCTAATATCTCCCAACCTTTCACTCTATACTGCCAAAAACCGAGCAATAACCCTCGATGTCTTAGGACAACAGGAAAAAAATCCTCCTTCTTTTGCCCCTGTAACTTAACTCTGTGAACAACTAGATAACATAGTCAAAGGGTGACCAACCTGTCTTAAAGCACTAGCAGTGGTGCCCATTTTAGCTCTAAAAGGCAGGAAACCGGCTGGGCGCGGTGGCTCAAGCCTGTAATCCTAGCACTTTGGGAGGCCGAGACGGGCGGATCACAAGGTCAGGAGATCGAGACCATCCTGGCTAACACGGTGAAACACCGTCTCTACTAAAAAAAACTAGCCGAGCGAGGTGGCTGGCGCCTGTAGTCCCAGCTACTCGGGAGGCTGAGGCAGGAGAATGGCGTGAACCCAGGAGGTGGAGCTTGCAGTGAGCTGAGATCCGGCCACTGCACTCCAGCCTGGGCGACAGAGCGAGACTCCATCTCAAAAAAAAAGAAAAATAAATAAAAGGCAGGAAACCAACTTTCAGCCAGAATACCACTGTCCACAGTCGTCATAATCTACAGGATCTCCCCTCCTCCTGAGCATTAGGCTCTCTTCCTCCTTCATGGATTCAATTACTCCATGCCTTCTTTTTTTTTTTTGAGATGGAGTTTCACTCTTGCCTCAGCGTCTTGCGTAGCTGGAATTACAGGCGTGTGCCACCACACCCAGCTAATTTTTGTATTTTCAGTAGAGACGGTTTCACCATGTTGGCCAGGCTGGTCCTGAACTCCTGACCTCACATGATCCAGCCGCCTTAGCCTCCCAAAGTCCTGGGATTACAGGCGTGAACCACCGCGCCTGGCTTACTCCATGCCCTCTTTATGGAAAACCACAAATTCAGTCTTGTCAAAAGTGCTCCCCTCAACACAGCATCCTCACTCCCTGTATATTCTTCGCCTCCTACTCATTCTTGCACTAGCATCCTAGATCATCTGCAACCACACTTTCCAAACATTTCCTCCCAGCCTCTCACCAACCCCAATGACCAGCCATTTATAAATAGCTCCTCTTCCGTGCCCACTGGCTCCCCCAAAATTGCTGGGTATGTGGTTGTTTCCCTTGATTGAGTAATTGAAGCTAAGGCCCTACCTTCAGGAACCTCTTCTATCCCTCCTCTCCACAATATGCAATGCAATCCCTGCCTCAGCCTATAACTGGACTTCCAACCAAGTAACCTACCATCCCGAAATCCTCATTAACAGCCCCCTTGAACTCGACATACAGGCATTAACAGAAATCTCCCCCCAGTTAACTAATGAGTTTGGTCCAGCTGTTACAACCTTACATCCCTATTTACACAACCTATCCCCCTACTGCAGCCGTGATAAACCCGTATTAGGAGCCATAACAACCCACACAGTCTTATTCTATCCAGTACTACTGTGTGTACAAGGACATCTACCCTCTGGCATTCCCCTCAGCCACCTGAATTCCAAACTGCAACTTTACCCTACAACTGAAACCTCCCACCGAACATACTATTCTCAAAGCCGCCAACAATAAAGACAGGCTTCGTTTTTCTAGCCTCCACCTCCTTAACAAAAATTAAGGGTACTATAATGGCCACCACCTCCCCTGTTTATCCCTCTTCCCTTGACTCCCCTCTCCCTGCACCATCCCTACCCTACACCCACCACCCACGACTGTCTCCTTATCCCAACATTAAACAACACTCCCAGTTGAATCTTAGTGGACACAAAACGCTTCCTCTTACACTGAGAAAAAAAGAACCCCACAGCCTCCCAGCCTAAACCAAACACCCCTTTACAACCACTTACAGCAGCAGCCCTCGCCGGGACCCTAGGAGTATAAACGCATGAAAATAACAAAATAGTATATATTTTTAGCATACACAACCAGTTCTGTCTACCAGACCAAGGCATACTTTTCCTATGCAGTACCTCAACTTATATTTGCCTCCCATCTAACTGGATGGGCACCTGCAGCCTGGTTTTCCTCAATCCAAAAATCAACGTTGCCTCAGGAGACCAACCCCTACCAATCCCCGTTAATACCCCTGTCTGACACCACCATGCTATACAACTCATACCTCTATGAGTAGACCTCAGAATAACTACAGGAGTTGGAACTGGGGTTGCAGGATTAACCACCTCTGTTTCCTATTACCAATCCCTCTCCAAAGACCTCACAAATAGCTTGGAAAAAACAGCCAAATCCGTTACAACTCTCCAATCACAAATAAGTTATTTAGCAGCGATGGTTCTTCAAAACCACAGAAACTTACATCTACTCACAGTCGAAAAACTGCCCTTTTCTAGATGAACAGTGTTGCTTTTATCTTAACTAATCTGGCTTAGTACAACATGCTGTAAAAAGACTAAAGGACCGAGGACAAAAAATTAAAGAAAACATCCCTCGATGGCTAGTGTGGCCCTCCTGGTCTTTTAATACCTAGTTTCCATGGCTTGACCCGCCTAGGCCCGGCCATAACCATTTTTCTTTTTCTAGCATTTGGCCCTTGTCTCTTACACCTTCTCGCCCAGTTTTTATAGGACCATATCAGAGCCTTTACCTACGGGGCAAGACAAGATATAATGCCGCTCCAGGAATACCAATGGCTCCAAAAACAGCAATCCCTTCCATCCAGCCTTCCCCAACAACCATCGCCCCTTCCCAGCAAGAAGCAGCCAGACAATGGCGCCCCTCTTCTATTACCTATTAAAAGGCTGGAATGTTAGGGACAAAATGCCCAAGAAAGCTTCTTGGTGCTGCCCACCCTTCCCCCAAGCCTCTTTATATTTCTAAGCCCTTATCTAGGTGCTACAGTGAAGCCAGCAGACTTCACTTGTCAGACCTTGCTGCAATAAGCAAATCCCAATTACAAACCACCCACACCTGATGGGGGAGGTCGTGGGAAACATAAACTTTACCTTCACCCTCCTGTAATAGATGTCACAAGGTAACACGTAGCAAAATTAACCAGCAAACAACCCAGGATGTGGCCATACCAAAGAACTCCCTCAAACTCCCCTCCCCAATATAAACCCGTCATTCTGTAAGCTTGGGGCTGCTGCTTCTCTATTAGGGGAGCAGCTGGCAGGTTAATGAAAACTTGCCTGCCTAACTTTAGGTCTATTTTTCCTTTCTCTCAGCTGACCTTACATCCTCATCTTCTGAGAGTAGGAGGAGGCCCAGCTGTGAGGTCAAAATGCCCAGGATCCCCAGGAAGGAGGAAGCCTGAGAGAAAGGCAGAAAGGGGACAAAAGCGGCTGACGTCTCAGCCCCAGCTGGAAGAGGAATATTTTGTTCAGGAAGAAACGCTACTTATATGTTCCTTGCTCCTGGTGTGACTCATTTTTGCTGACCTGAATTTATTACATTTCCTGGAGCCTGGGATCTTGACCTTTTCTTTCTCACTTTAAGGGAGGAGACCACCCCTCATATTGTCTTATGCCCCGTCTCTGCCTCCAAAGAAAGAAGAAGTAAAAACTAAAAGGCAGAAATGGAATCCACAGGCAGATAGCCCAGCACCGCACCCTGGGCCTGGTAGTTAAAAATCAACCCCTAGACCAGGCGCGGTGGCTCACGCCTGTAATCCCAGCACTTTGGGAGGCCGAGGCGGGTGGATTACGAGGTCAGGAGATCGAGACCATCCTGGCCAACACAGTGAAACACCGTCTCTACCAAAAATACAAAAAATTAGCCGGGTGTGGTGGCGGGCACCTGTAGTCCCAGCTACTCAGGAGGCTGAGGCAGGAGAATTGCTTGAATCTGGGAGGCGGAGGTTGCAGTGAGCCGAGATCGCACCACTGCACTCCAGCCTGGGTGACAGAGCAAGACTCCAACTCAAAAAAAAAAAAAAAAAAAAAAAAACAACCCCCGACCTGACTGCTTGTGTTATCTATAGATTCCAGACATTGTATGGAAAAGCATTGTAAAAAAATCCCAGTCCTGTTCTGTTCCTTTCTGATTACTGGTGCATGCAGCTCCCTGTCACTACCCACTGTTTGCTCAGTCGATCATGACCCCCTCATGCAGACCCCCTTATAGTTGTGAACCCTTAAAAGGAACAGGGATTGCTTACTTGGGGAGCTTGGTTTTTGGAGATGTGAGTCCGCTGATGCTCCCAGCTGAATAAAGCCCTTTCTTTGACAATTCGGTGTCTGAGGGGTTCTTGTCTGAGGCTCGTCCTGCTACAAATTTTTTTTTTTTTTTTTTTTTTTTGAGACAGTCTCGCTCTGCTGACCAGGCTGGAGGGCAGTAGAGCGATCTCTGCTCACTGCAGCCTCCGCCTCCCAGGTTCAAGTGATTCTCCTGCCTCAGCCTCCCGAGTAGCTGGGATTACAGGCACCTGCCACCACACCTGGCTAATTTTTATTTTTATTTTTAGTAGCGACATGGTTTTACCATGTTGGCCAGGCTGGTCATGAACTCCTGACCTCAGGGGATCTGCCCCAGCTCAGCCTCACAAAGTGCTGGGATTACAGGTGTGAGGCACCACACCTGGCCCAGACTGGGCTTCTTTTCCCTTTCCTTCTTTCTTTCTTTTTTTCTTTCTTTTCTTTTTTTTTTTGATAGTGTTTTGCTCTTGTTGCCCAGGCTAGAGTGCAATGGTGCAATCTTAGCTCACCACAACCTCCGTCTCCCGGGTTCAAGTGATTCTCCTGCCTCAGCCTCCTGAGTAGCTGGGATTACAGGCATGCGCCATCATGACTGGCTAATTTTGTATTTTTAGTAGAGATGGGGTTTCTCCATGTTGGTCAGACTGGTCTCAAACTCCCGACCTCAGTTGATTGGCCTGCCTCAGCCTCCCAAAGTGCTGAGATTACAGGTGTGAGCCACCGTGCTCGGCCTTTTTTTTTTTCTTTTCTTTTTAAAGACAAGGTCTCACTCTGTCACCAAGGCTCGGGTGCAGTGGTGTGATCTCGGCTCACTGCAACCTCTGCCTCCCGGGTTCGCGCCATTCTCCTGACTCAGCCTCTGGCGTAGCTGGGATTACAGGCATGTGCCACCACACCCAGCTAATTTTTGTATTTTTAGTAGAGATGGGGTTTCACCATGTTTGCCAGGCTGCTCTTGAACTCCTAATCTCAGGTGATCCACCCTCCTTGGCCTCCCAAAGTGCTGGGATTACAGGCATGAGGCACCACGCCCAGCACTTAATTTGACTGGTGACATTCCATGGGACTACAGTCAGGCCATGCTATGAATCGGCCCATTCAGTGGTAGTGCGTGAATTCAAGTTTAGGATGAAGAAAGTTCACCTTTCTCTCTCCAGGCCCCTGGGCCCTGGAACAGCTGCCTGTGTGGTTGATGGCAGCTCCTCTGGTTGGCCTTGAGGCATGCGGGAATGTCACTGCCTGGTGAGCTCCTCAGTTGGCCAGCACTGTCTGGGGGTGGGGGATGAGGGTGGCTCTCAGGGGTACCCATCTGAATGCTGCTGTTGTGAAGGTTGAATATGAGTAGGCCTTGGGGAGTTGACAAGGCAAGAGGTAAGTTTTGAATCAGCAGTTTCCCAATGGCTGCTCAGAAAAATAACACATTTGGAAGGGACCAGCAGGAGTCTATTTGGGAGCTGTCATAAGCCCTTGGCATCAGAAACACTGACCTGGTCTCTGAGCTTTTGGCCAAGGCTCCCTGCAGCCAGACCTTCCCCAAACCTGCAGTCTCTGCCCAGCATCAACATCTGGTATTCACCCAGTACCTCATTCCTGTCCCCAGTGCAGCCCCACTTCGCCAGTACCTTCAGCCAGGCCCCAGGTACTCCGGGGAGCGACCTTTTTCCCGCAGCTGGTACAGCACCCACTTCTCCCACAGCGAGGTCCACCCCTGCTTCCTGCTGCCCAGCGGGCCTGTGCTCCTTCGCCTGTCCCCACTGCTGGCAATGCTTGAGCCAGGGGCCATTCAGTGGATCCACTGGCCTGGTGACATGGGCCTCAGAGGCTGACCTCCAGGATTGTGAACTCTGCCCCTGGTTCTTTCCCAGGAGAGTCCAGACCCCCACAGGAGCTTCCAGCACCTCCCAGAGCTCTTCCAGACTGTGGGTGATAGGCACCACGCTGAGGGGTGGGCACTGTAAGAGAAGAAATGTCATTGCTCTTAAGGGAAGTTTTCAGTTTTCTCTTGTGTCCTTCAGAGGCCTGAGAGCCTGGGAGACCTAGGGCTGGGACCACACCCCCTGGGCAACACTGAATCCTTATGCCCCTCCCAAACTTTTTGCCTCCGCTCCCCAGGGTGAGAAAATAGCCCTTAGAGTCCACAAGGGACCAGAATAAACACACATAACAAAGTAATCCATATCTTCCACCTGTTTCACACCCTCCCCCCAACATAGATCTCCCCTTGAAAATTGTACTGCCCTAGCCCGATTTTCTTTGTCCTGTCATTTCTTTTAAAATTTATTGTCCTTGGCCGGGCGCAGTGGCTCACACCTGTAATCCCAGCACTCTGGGAGGCCAAGGTGGGTGAATTGCCTGAGGTCAGGAGTTCAAGACCAGCCTGACCAACATGGTGAAACCCTATCTCTACTAAAAATACAAAATTAGCTGGCTGTGGTGGTGCATGCCTGTAGTCTCAACTATCCAGGGTGCTGAGGCAGGAGAATCGTTTGAACCCGGGAGGCAGAGGTTGCAGTAAGCCGAGATCGCGCCAGTGCACTCCAGCCTGGGCAACAAGAGCGAAACTCCATCTCAAAAAAATAAAAAAAAATAAAAATTATAGTTCTTTAAGAAATATAGGCCGGGCGCAGTGGCGTGGGCGACAAAGCGAGCCTTCGTCAAAAAAAAGAAGAAGAAAGAAAAGAAAAGAAAAGAAAAGAAAGAGAAAGAAAGAAAGAAAGAAACAAAAGAAAGAAAATGATCAGTAGCTGCACCACTAGAAAGATGGCGGAGCAAGAGCAAAGAAAAATCCTTTTGGTTCCAGAAAATCTCCTGAAAAATAGGAGGTCTTATCAAGCCCTCAAAGCCACCCAGGCAAAGCAGGCACTTTTGGCAAAGAAGGAGCAGAGGAAAGGAAAAGGGCTCAGGTTTAAGCGACTGGAATCATTCCTACATGATTCCTGGCAGGAGAAACGTGACAAGGTGCATCTCAGACGACTAGAAGCGAAACCTCATGCCTTGGAATTGCTAGATAAACATTCCTTGGCCTTTGTTGTATGCATCAAAAGGATTGATGGTGTGAGTTTACTGGTGCAGAGAACCATTGCAAGACTTCGCCTAAAGAAAATTTTTAGTGGTGTCTTTGTAAAAAGTCACCCCCTAGAACCTAAAAACGCTACGTATAGTGGAACCTTATGTGACCTGAGGATTTCCAAATCTGAAGTCTGTCTGGGAACTCATTTTGAAACACGGACCAGCCAAGGTCAAGAATAAGACCATCGGCCAGGTGTGGTGGCGCATGCCTGTAATCCCAGCACCTTGGGAGGCCGAGGCGGGTGAATCACGAGGTCAGGAGATCGAGACCATCCTGGCTAACACGGTGAAACCCTATCTCTACTAAAAATACAAAAAATTAGCCAGGCAAGTTGGCGGGCACCTGTAGTCCCAGCTACTCGGGAGGCTGAGGCAGGAGAATGGCGTGAACCTGGGAGGCAGAGCTTGCAGTGAGCCGAGATCACGCCACTGCACTCTAGCCTGGGCGACAGAGTAAAACTCTGTCTCAAAAAAAAAAAAAAAAAAAAAAGAAGAGGAAGACCATCCGTCTGACAGACAACACAGTGATTGAGGAGGACCTGGGGAAGTTTGGTGTCATTTGCTTGGAAGACCTCATTCATTAAATTGCCTTCCCAGGGAAGCATTTCCAGGAGCTCTCATGGTTCTTGCGTCCTTTCCACCTCTCAGTGGCCCAAGATGCTACCAAAAATAGAGTGGGCTTCCTCAAGGAGATGGGCACACCTGGTTATCAGGGTGAATGCATCAATCAGCTCATCTGTCAGCTGAACTAGACTCAGGTGCCAAACTGCGATAAATTTTTATCAGTGAAGTGGAAGCATGTGTTTTTGTTGTTTTGGGAATTTTTATCAAGTACTTCAGAGATTATTTCCTGCTTTATCTTCAAAAACTGAAAAGACAGTAGCTGGCCAGGCGCGATGGCTCAAGCCTATAATCCCAACACTTTGGGAGGCTGAGGAGGGCGTATCACCTGAGGTCAGGAGTTTGAGACCAGCCTGACCAACATGGAGAAACGCCGTCTTTAGTAAAAATATAAAAATTAGCTGGGCGTGGTGGCGCATGCCTGTAATCCCAGCTACTCGGGAGGCTAAGGTGGGAGAATCGCTGGAACCTGGGAGGCGGAGGTTGTGGTGAGCAGAGATCACACCATTGCGCTCCAGCCTGGGCAACGAGAGCAAAACTCCGTCTCAAAAAAAGAAAAGAAAAGACAGTAGCTTATGTTCATGGCAAGCACTTCTCATCACAGTGCAGTTCCAAGGAAAAATTCCAGCATTTTCTACATTGGGTGCCACGTCATCTGAAATCAGCACATTCCATGGAGGAAGGAGTCTTGCTCCGTTGCATCTATCCTAGGGTTTAATGTTGATAAATGAGTAACTCTAGCATTTGTAAAAGGCTCCTTAAGGCTCCTGCAGCAGCCGACCAAGCCCAAGGACATAACTGAATCTGGAGAGTCCTGGGGCCTTGTTTTGAAAAAGACTTGAAATACACATAGGAAGAAAGCCATAAAAATAAATGTTCACTTGTCTCTGGAAAAAAAAAAAAAAAAAAAAGAAATATAAAAGCAAAACTTGGCTTCAGCCATTTTTTCTGACTGCTCTGTCTTGTGAAGATCCCTGAGTACATGTAAAACAGATACAATTTGTATTCTTTCCTTTTTTCTTATTTATTTTTGAGACAGGGTCTCCTAAGTTGAGCAGGTGGATCTCATTCTCTTGGACTCAAGAGATGCTCGTGCCTCGACCTCCCAGTAGATAGGATTACAGACGATTCTCAATCTAGGCCTAGATTCAACTAAAGAGCCCACTAAGAGCTAAAAGGCGCCTTGGAGATTACTCTGACTCCAGTACACAGGACATGTATGAAGTCAGGTGGAGCACAGAGTAGGCCATCAGGAAGTGTGAGACGGAGGTCTGGTGGGAGAGCTGGCGACATTTACTGACATAAAGATCCCAGGGAAAGCAGGTTGGGGTAAGAAAGGGATGAGCTGGTTTTGAGCGGAGGAGTCTTGGGCCATCCGCGTAGGGGCAGGACCTGAGGGGAGCCGAGAGCCTGGCTGCAGCTAGAGGGAGACCGGCGGTCGGGAGGCGTCCTGCACAGCACATGGGAGAAACTCCTAGAAGAGAGGACCCTCTGACTTTCTCAACCTTACCCTACTCTCCTGGCTGCTTCCGCCATCTAGAAGCTCCAAGGATTTCAAGCTCCAACAAGCCTACAATAGAGGAGGGTCTCCTGTATCCACTCCATGGCTTTTGTGAAAGGCAAATAAATCTTGGGGCCCCCAAATCACTACCCTAAAGGTAAAAGTCAAGCTGGGAACTGCTTAGGGCCAACCTGCCTCCCATTCTATTCAAAGTCACCCCTTTGCTGGCTGACATAGATGGATATCTGATTGCATCCTCTGGAAACGCTAATCAGAAACTCCAAAGAACGCAACCGTTTGTGCCTCACCTTCTGTTTCCTGGAAGCCCCTCCCTGCTTCGAGTCTTCCTGCCTTTGCTTCAAGTTGTCCCGCCTTTCCAGACAGAACCAATGTACTTACATACACTGATTGATGTCTCATGTCTCCATAAAATGTATAAAACTAAGCTGTGTCCCGACCACCTTGGGCACATGTCGTGAGGACTTCCTGAGGCTGTCACGCGCGTGTCGTCAACCTTGGCAAGAAATTGAGATCTATCTCGGAATTTCTGGGTTCACACTTTTTGCTCTCAACATTGGGAAGAGACTGCTGCCGCCGTTCCTGAGGACAAAACGAGAGGGTGATGGGCTGGAGCCCGATTCTAAAAAGGTCCTGGGACGAAAACTAACTTCTGAGTTCACGACGGTTCCCTTCCGTGGGAGGCTCCTTTGTTTCTGCAAACCCGGGCTGAGCTCTGAGCTGTGCGGCCTCACCGGGCGGGGCCAGAGCATACTCGGTTGGTTTTCAAGGCCGGCGCCTGTAGCCGCAACGGCCATTTTGGATTAGGGCATGGAGAGAACGCTGCCTGGGGGTGGGGGCGGGGGGCGTCGTCCTGGGTACAATTGCGCAGGGGCAACGGTCGAGAGGTCGCGCAGCCGCAGTTTTTTTTGAAGAAATAGTCCAGTTCTGACTATGGACTCGCAGCCATCGGCCCTTAGTTTCCATCCCCTCGGGGATTATAGTGACCTCCCTCCTTCCCTTGGGACTGGGCCGGGGAGGCGTTCTCGGGCGCGGGAGGTTCCGTATGCCCAGGCCCGGCCAGGGGAGGTGACCGATTCGTCGCTGGGGCTGACAGTCCCCATGGCGCCGCCTCTGGCCCCGCTCCCTTCTCGGGATCCAAACGGGGCAGTACCCGAGTGGAGAAAGCCCGGGACCGTAAGCTTCGCCGACGTGGCCGTGTACTTCTCTCGGGAGGAGTGGGGCTGCCTACGACCCGCGCAGAGGGCCCTGTACCGGGACGTGATGCGGGAGACCTACGGCCACCTGGGCGCGCTCGGTGAGAGCCCCACCTGCTCACCTGGGCCCTGCGCCCCCACACGCCCTGCCGCGCCTCTGGGAGCTGCGCGTGGAGTTGGGGGTCCCGGGGCCGGGCAGGCGGCCTCCCCGCAGCGTGGGGTTTGCGTTCTTCTCCCCCAGGAGTCGGAGGCAGCAAGCCGGCGCTCATCTCCTGGGTGGAGGAGGAGGCCGAACTATGGGATCCAGCTGCCCGGGATCCGGAGGTGACGAAGTGTCCGACAGAAACGGACCCAGGTGGAGTATCGGGTGCTAAGTCCCATGGGGACTTCTCTGTTCCTGTCCCATCCCGGTTTCCTCTGCCACCTCCAGCTACCTGCTTAGCAGTTTCCTCTCTGAACTGCCTTCTCAACTACGGCCAGCAGGGTGAGACCTTGCCTTGGCCCCGGATGCAGCCTAGAAAGGGGCTGTGATGGGGGCTCTGGCCCTGCCATACCCGCCTCTAAGTCCTCACCTCTGCGTGGTCACTACACTCTGGGGGCTTTTTTGTTTTGCTTTAGAGATAGGGTCTCTGTTGCCCAGACTGAGGTGCAGTGGTGCCATCATAGCTCACTGCAGCCTCGAACTCCCGGGCTCAAGCAATCGGATCAAGCAATCCTCCCGCCTGGGCCTCCAGAGTACCTAAGACTGTAAAGGCACTAGCCACCACGCCTGGCTGTTTTTTTTTAATTAAAAAAATTTTTTTAAAGAGGTGGAGGTCCTGGTGTGTTGCCCAGGCTGATCTCGAACTCTAGCCATCCTCTATCTCGGCCTCCCAAAGCACTGGGATCACAGTCATGAGCCACCACGCCCGGCCTCTAAGTTCCGTTGGCTCTACCTCCACATCATGACCCGCCCCAGTCGTTTTCCTGCACGATGGTTCCTATGCCCCCTAGGCGCCCCCCACCCCGCCCTCCCATTTCCTTCCTTCAGTTCTTGCCTCAGCCTTTGCAGAGTATCCAGCCCCACTGAACTTGGCCATGCCCGCCTGGTTCTGCCTTTCTTGGTGCTGTTCCTTCTGCCTAGAATATCTCCAGGTGTCCGCTCCTCCTTCTGGATCAGGCCCAGATGTTCATGTCATCTCTGCCCTTCCATGCGGTGACATTTCCCCAGTCTCGAGGCGGAATGGACTGTTTCTCCCTCCTGGCTCTGTCTGGCTCAGCAGCCGAGGAACAGGTGTCACTGCTCTATCTCCCAGGGGCAGCCGGGGGTCCAGCAGGCCTGTCCCTGTCCATGCGGGCTGTGGGATTCAAGGACCAGGATGAGCCGAGCCTGAACTCTCTTGTCTTTATCTCCCAGCAGATTCCAGAAACGAGGAAGAGGAAAGACAAAGGGAAGGGATGGGAGCCCTGGAGAAGCCTGTCCCTGTGACCGCCGGGTCTCCTGGGCTGAAGGTTTCCCAAGCCCCCTTTACCAGGTTGGAGCAGCTGTCCAAGGCGCGGCGCCGGAGTCGCCCTCGCTTTTTTGTCCACCCCCCTGTCCCCCGAGCGGACCAGCGTCACGGCTGCTACGTGTGCGGGAAGAGCTTCGCCTGGCGCTCCACGCTGGTGGAGCACATCTACAGCCACAGGGGCGAGAAGCCCTTCTACTGCGCAGACTGCGGCAAGGGCTTTGGCCACGCTTCCTCCCTGAGCAAACACCGGGCCATCCATCGCGGGGAGCGGCCCCACCGCTGTTCTGAGTGTGGCAGGGCCTTCATGCGCCGCACGGCTCTGACTTCACACCTGCGCGTCCACACCGGCGAGAAGCCCTACCGGTGCCCACAGTGTGGCCGCTGCTTCGGCCTGAAGACTGGCATGGCCAAGCACCAGTGGGTCCATCGGCCAGGGGGCGAGGGGCGCAGGGGCCGGCGCCCTGGGGGGCTGTCTGTGACCCTGACCCCTGGCCGCGGGGACCTGGACCCACCCGTGGGCTTCCAGCTGTACCCAGAGATATTCCAGGAATGTGGATGAAGGCCTCAAAAGTGACTATCTAGACATTGCGGGAGGCCCGAGATGGGCTCAGGGGCCCGAACCTCTGCAGCGGCCTGCAGGGAGGTCCCAGAATCCACGGCAAGAGCTGGCCTGGGGTGTGGACATTCTGAACGTGGGCACTCAACAGCCTCTTCTGCCAGCACCTTGCTCCCCGATGCCCTGGGCTCTCCAAGGCCACCTTTGCTGAGGCAGGGCTGAGGTGAGAACCCCCCAGACCTCCATACCGGGAAGCAAAAGCTGTTTCTCCTCCCAAAGGTGCTAAGAGGATTGAGGTAGAGGAGAACCTTGTTTTCTCTGTTTTTTCTTTTTACTTTTTTAATTTTTTGAGATGGAGTTTTGCTGTTGTTGCCCAGGCTGGAAGTGCAATGGTGCAATCTTCGCTCACTGCAATGTCCGCCTCCTGGGTTCAATCGATTCTCCTGCCTCAGCCACCTGAGTAGCTGGAATTACAGGCACACTATGCCTGGCTAATTTTTGTATTTTTAGTAGAGATGGGGTTTCACCATGTTGGCTAGGCTGGTCTCGAACTCCTGCCCTCAGGTGATCCACCCACCTCTGCCTCCCAAAGTGCTGGGATTACAGGCGTAAGCCACCTCACCTGGCCTTTTCTTTTTTATTCTTTGACCCTCCCACAGCACAATACCCATTGTCTGTTTATTTATTTACATATTTTTAAGACAGCATCTTGCTCATCACCCAGGCTGGAATGCAGTGGTGTGAACTGGGCTCACTGCAGCCTAGACCTGCTGGGCTCAAGGAATCCTCCTGCCCCAGCCTCTCAGATGGCTGAGACTACAGGTGGGCTACACTACGCCTGGCTAAGTTTTAGTTTTTTTGCAGAGATGGGGTTCCCACTATATTGATCAGGCTGGTCTCAAACTCCTGGGTTCAAGCAATTTGCCCACCTTGGCCTCCCAAAGTGCTGGGATTACAGGGGAGCCACCGCACTGGCCTTCATTGTCTTTTTGCTGCACAACTTAAAAAACCAGTGGCCCTGTACTGGATCTGGCCTGCAGTTGCTGTATTGATTTGGGCCCAGGCAGTGTTTTTAAGTGATAACAATTAGTGGTGAAGATTTAAAAGGTTATTTTACACCAAAATCCAGGTTTCTGACATCTCTAGAAAAATCCAAAGATTTTGCAAGTCCACCTAGGCTCTCAGAAAGTCGCAGTTGTTGGGAGCTGGGCCAGAGCCAGAACTCCCAACTTACCGTGGCCACTCATCCCATCAGCTCCTGACCAAGCATGCGTTGCCATTCATCATTGCTTGCTTCTAGTGTTTTTGGTGTTTAAAGTACAGCAAAGAAGAAAGGGAAGTATTTCTTGAACCCATGCCTGTGTCAAAACAGTCCTTGCATCTTTTCTGTCTTTAGGTACGCGCCATCTTTGCTGTCTTTAAGTATGTGCCATCTCGGACAGAGGACTAGGCCAGAAACACCTGGTGTTAGATTTGTAGCCAGTGGCAACTGTACCCATCTGTATCCCCAAGCTCTACACAGAATCCCCCCAGCACTTCACGACTCCATTATCCATCTACCACTAATTCCTTTGTGGGCAGAGGCCAGCCATGAGCAGCACCTGCCCAAGGAGAGCAAGGGCCTGTGACCTCTGCTGGCCTGTGCACCCTCGCCTGTCACCCAGCTCAGCCCTGTGTCTGGCCTACCCAGGGAGGAAGAAACCAGATCTGTCAACCTGGAAGGAGGTAGAAGTTTTGGAGACAAGACACTGTGTCAAGTGAAGTAATGAACTGACTTTATTCCAACCTCATCTCCAATCCGACCCCACCAAGGTCTCTCTCCCTCAGCTTTTCTGGGGTGGGTTGACTCGTGTGTCACCTTATCACAGGGACACATGGGGTGAGAAGAGGCACCTTGGCAGTAGGAGATACCTTTCTACCAGGTTTTAATTCCCAGTGTACATCCCAGTCCCCTCCCCTAACCCTCAACACAGCCTGGGGAAAGCCCAGCTTGCAACACCAGTTCTCAGCCCAGACTGACAGCCAGATCTTGGCCCTGAGTATGCCAATTAAAGGTGCCATGATTATTACCTAGAGGTCTCTGAGTGCTTTGAAGTTTGTAAAGCTTATTTAGGGCCCAGAAGCCAGACTCCAACTCCTCTGCTTCCTGCCCTCATGACCCAACTTTCCAGCATTTCATCAACTTTTTTAGTGTCATGAAACCCTTAAGCCTTAGCCCCACCCCATTCTCAGCTCCTTAGTTCGTGGTGTAGATATTTCCACCTAGAGGCAGGGCCGGGCTGAGTATCTTTTAAAAATGTAGCTACGGCCGGGCGCAGTGGCTCAAGCCTGTAATCCCAGCACTTTGGGAGGCCGAGATCGGCGGATCACGAGGTCAGGAGATCGAGACCATCCTGGCTAACACAGTGAAACCCCATCTCTACTAAAAAAAATACAAAAAACTAGTCGGGCGACGTGGCGGGCGCCTGTAGTCCCAGCTACTCGGGAGGCTGAGGCAGGAGAAAGGCGTAAACCCAGGAGGCGGAGCTTGCAGTGAGCTGACATCCGGCCACTGCACTCCAGCCTGGGCGACAGAGCCAGACTCCGTCTCAAAAAAAAAATAAATAAAAATAATAAATAAATAAAAATGTAGCTACTCTCGGCTGGAGTAGTGGCTCACACCTGTAATCCCAGCACTTTGGGAGGCTGAGGCGGGCAGGTCACGAGGTCAGGAGACCGAGACCATCCAGGTTAACATGGTGAAACCCCGTCTCCACTAAAGATACATTAAAAAAAAAACATTGCCAGGCATGGTGGCACGTGCCTATAGTCCTAGCTACTCAGGAGGCTGAGAGGAGAACCGCTTGAACTCAGAGGCGGAGGTTGCACTGAGCAGAGATAGCGCCACTGCACTCCAGCCTGGGCAACAGTGAGACTCCATCTCAAAAAAAAAAAAAAAAAGTAGCTACTCCCTGGGCCCAGTTCCTCATCTATTGAATGAGAATCTCCAGGGATAGAATTTGATGCCTGTGAAAGTTTGAGAGAACCACTGCTGGGAACAAAACATTATTTTCAAACTGCTCTTAGTTTTGCAAGAGTAGTGGTTGGTCCCGGGGCCTGTCCCCAATGTCAGGCATACACAAAGACTTCTATTTCTTTGTTCTTTCCAAAGGGCCCTGTACCGTGGCCGCTGTCTTCCTGGGTACCTAGGATCATGTTCAGTACACAGGGGCATCTCCTGTAGCATCAGATGGAAGGCCTTTAAGAGGGCTTGTGCTTTGCATGAGGGGAGGGAGCAATGCACACGGAAGCTCCTCTCACTGAGAACGTCTGTGAGGGCTCTCTCTATCCTGCAGCACTGGCCACGTTGGCTGGACCATAAACCTTGGCTGCACACTGAATGGCTCTGCCCTAGTGCTGTGCATGCCAGGAGACAATGCTGTGAAAAAGTGACCACCTGACTCAGGACATGCGCAGGGTTCATCCTCATGGATGCAGAGGTAGGACAAGGCCAGTGGACTCCCAAGTTTCTCCTGCCTTGGATTAGCTGGTGTTGGGTCACTGGGCTTGGAGCCTCTCACTGCTGTGGCTGTGTGTCAGGTGGAGGCTGGCTTCCTTGTGAAGTCCCTATGCATAGATGGCACCCTGGTCCTGGAGGAGGCTGGCTGGAACTTAGCCACTCTTACTCCAGGTGCCAGTGAGGCTGAATTTGCACATGGAAATGCGGGTGCCTGGGCAGCGTGAAGTCTTGGCCCAGCTTCTGCTACACCTGGGACGTGTGGCTCATAAGAGTGCAGGCAGTGGACGGTGTCAGAACTGTGGTTGGAGGTCTCACCACCCATTTTTAGGGTGTGGCTGCTCTCCTGTGTGAATTTTCGTGGATCAGCAAGTTGGAGGTCAGAGAAAAATATCTTGTGGAGATTTGTTTCCTACCTGAGTGCTTTGGGGATGACCAGAGAGTACCCCATGTCCAGCTCTTCCCAAAACTTGTCCTCTTGTAGGCTGTCCTGACTGTGGACTCTAGTACTGGACCATGTAAGCCATTCTTAGCAAAGGTTTCAGGACAAACACATTGGGATGGGAGAGAGCTGTGGAGCTGGAAGTTGTTCCTCTGGAGGGCAAAAAGTTTTCCCCGCTTCATTTGTGGGATGAGCTCTTGTGATTTTATTTGTAAGCCTTTATATTACTATTATTATTAGAGATAGAGTCCTGCTCTGTCACTCAGACAAGAGTGCAGTAGCGAGATCTCGGCTCACTGCAACCTCTGCCTCCCCGTTTCAAGGGATTCTCCTGCTTCAGCCTCCTAAGTAGCTGGGATTACAGGTGCCCGCCATCGCGCCTGGCTAATTTTTGTATTTTTTAGTAGAGACAGGGTTTCACCAATTTGGCCAGGCTGGTCTCGAACTCCTGACCTCGTGATCCACCTGCCTGGGCCTCTCAAAGTGCTGGGATTACAGACATGAGCCACCGCGCCCCGCCTGTAAGCCTTTAGATAGTTTCTCTCCACTTTTTACCACTTGGCATTCTCCAAGTTCTTGTTCTCATCCCTTTTCATGAAGAAGAGGCCATCCTTCTTCCCAAACATTCTCTTCCCTTCATTTGTCTGGGTAGGCGACAAGAAAACACGATCCAAGGCTCCTGCATCACACAGGGGCATCGGGCTCATTAACTGTCAAGAACGCTGCCAAACTTGTTTCAGCACGAAGCGTAGAAAAAAAGACAATAATTGGATGATATTAAGTTGTCTGTCCAGGCTCACTTCCTCAATTCAAAGCTGCACCCGAGGCAGTGTTTCTCAGGTTCCCTTCCTCTGCAAGCCTCCATTCGAGTCAGACAAGACTGGAGAATTGTTAGATGATGCCTCGAAGGCCAGATGGTTCTCTCAGTCCAATTCTCCTCTGTATCACCCTCACCTGGAAGGAATCCTGCCTCCCTGTGAGGAAATCCAGCAACCAGGGACAAAGGCTGCCAGGGATTGAGTTAAACTCAGGCGCTGGGGAAGGTGGAGGGGAGAGGCAAGGGGTGTGAGGCTGACGAGGAGGAAGGGTGTCTGTTCTCAGATCTTCTGGCTTTCATAAAACATAATAGAGGTTAAGTAGGGGCGGGAAAAGTTTTGAAGGCACAGGCCCGGCTGGATGGGAGACGCCTGACACCTCCCTCCCACTACCTCCTGCAGGGGCTTCTGGCCGACAGGGGAGGCGGACCCGACCAGAGCGCCCCCGGCCAATCAGGAAGGCGCCTGGCGTTCCCTGGCGACCATTAACGCCCCGCGGTCCGCGGGGTTGGAGGAGGCGGGGCGGCTAGAGCACGAGCCCCATCGGCCAACCGCCAGGCTTCCTGGCGCGGAGAAGCGGTGCCTCTGGGAGCCGGGGCGGGGCTGTCTCCTTGGCAACTATCCTAGCCCTCTAGGAGGGAGGAGGGGGATCAGGAGAGCCGAGCGGGGTGGGGACCGGAGGAACGGGAGCGGGCGCGCAGGTGCGGGGGAGCGGAGTTCCAGGAGGGGGTCCCAGGCTCCAGGACCTCGGCGAGGCCAAGGGTAGTCCGTCCCGGTTCCCGAGGCGCTGCCGGAGCTGACCCGGAGGCCCGGGAGGGGAGGAAGAGAGACACCGCCCCCGCTGGCGCCGGGAAGCGTCGCTCCTTCTCGCTGACCTTGGTCTCGCTTGTCGCCTCGCCCTTGGCCACACGCACCGACAACGCAGGGCCAGGGAGATGGACAGACGGGCCTTTGGAGGGACGGGGACCTAGAACATAGGCACACATACTGCCCCGGTAGCCCGGTGGGCTCCGGGGTGTCAGGTCCTCGCCCACCCCGAGGCCGGGCCCCTCCAGCCCAGGGTTAATGCCAACGAGTTTCCACCTCCAGCGGCTCCTAGAGAGGCCGCGGCGCGAGCCGGCGGGGGGACCTGGCCGCGGAC
>NW_012102476.1:3095229-3100347 GCF_000951045.1 Mandrillus leucophaeus | reverse complement strand
CACGGGGAGCCCGCGGGGATGGAGCGGGAGGCGTCGCCGTGGGGCCTCGAGCCCCAGGATGTGCAGAGTTCTGACGAAATGAGGAGCCCCGAAGGGTCCCTCAGAGGTGAGGAGGGAGCGCCCGTCCGAGGAGTGGACCTGCGAGCAGGAGAAGGGGCTGTGGCTCCAGGGAGGGAGCGAGGGCCTGGGGCTGGGACACCTGGGACTCGGAGTAGGGGCAGGTGGGGACTGGGGTGTCCTGGGTCCGCTGAGGGGGGCGTGGGAATTTCAGCACTGGTCTAGGGGCCAGCAACCCTGCTTGTGAGGTGGGAGGTGTGTGGTTGCTAATAGACCAAATGACCTTCCAGGTCTCACACGATCTGGATTTTCTGTAATTCTCTGATCCTGCAGGCAACATGAGTGAGAATGAGGAAGAGGAAATTTCTCAGCAAGAAGGCACTGGGGACTATGAAGTCGAAGAGATACCATTTGGGCTTGAACCCCAGAGCCCTGGGTTTGAGCCACAAAGCCCCGAGTTTGAACCCCAAAGCCCCAGATTTGAGCCTGAAAGCCCGGGATTTGAGTCCCGAAGCCCTGGGCTTGTGCCCCCAAGCCCTGAGTTTGCACCCAGAAGCCCTGAATCAGATTCTCAGAGCCCTGAGTTTGAATCCCAGAGCCCTAGGTATGAACCCCAAAGCCCTGGCTATGAACCCCGGAGCCCTGGCTATGAACCCCGGAGCCCCGGTTACGAACCCCGGAGCCCTAGCTATGAATCTGAGAGCTCTAGATATGAATCCCAGAACCCTGAGCTCAAAACCCAAAGCCCAGAATTTGAAGCTCAAAGTTCCAAATTCCAGGAGGGTGCAGAGATGCTTCTGAACCCCGAGGAAAAGAGTCCCTTGAATATCTCTGTAGGAGTTCACCCCCTGGACTCCTTCACTCAGGGGTTTGGGGAGCAGCCCACAGGGGACCTGCCCATAGGACCACCTTTTGAGATGCCCACAGGGGCCCTGCTGTCTACACCACAGTTTGAGATGCTTCAGAATCCCCTTGGTCTCACAGGAGCCCTTCGAGGTCCAAGCCGGCGGGGTGGCCGGGCCAGGGGTGGGCAGGGCCCTCGGCCTAACATCTGCGGCATCTGCGGGAAGAGCTTCGGGCGGGGTTCCACCCTGATCCAGCACCAGCGCATTCACACCGGTGAGAAGCCCTACAAATGTGAGGTCTGCAGCAAGGCCTTTTCCCAGAGCTCTGACCTCATCAAACACCAGCGCACCCACACTGGCGAGCGACCCTACAAATGTCCCCGTTGCGGCAAGGCCTTCGCTGACAGCTCTTACCTGCTTCGCCACCAGCGCACTCACTCTGGCCAGAAGCCCTACAAGTGCCCACATTGTGGCAAGGCCTTCGGCGACAGCTCCTACCTCCTGCGACACCAGCGCACCCACAGCCACGAGAGGCCCTACAGCTGCACCGAGTGCGGCAAGTGCTATAGCCAGAACTCGTCCCTGCGCAGCCATCAGAGGGTGCATACCGGTCAGAGGCCCTTCAGCTGTGGCATCTGCGGCAAGAGCTTCTCCCAGCGGTCGGCCCTTATCCCCCATGCCCGCAGCCACGCCCGAGAGAAGCCCTTCAAGTGCCCTGAGTGCGGCAAGCGCTTTGGCCAGAGCTCGGTGCTGGCCATCCACGCCCGCACCCACCTGCCAGGCCGCACCTATAGCTGCCCCGACTGCGGCAAGACCTTCAATCGCTCTTCCACGCTCATCCAGCACCAGCGCTCCCACACGGGCGAGCGGCCCTACAGGTGCGCTGTGTGCGGCAAGGGCTTCTGCCGCTCCTCCACGCTGCTGCAGCATCACCGGGTGCACAGCGGCGAGCGGCCCTACAAGTGCGATGACTGCGGAAAGGCTTTCTCCCAGAGCTCCGACCTCATCCGCCACCAGCGGACCCATGCGGCGGGCCGGCGCTGACCCAGGGCCCCAGCAGGGGTGGGAGGTTTGGGCAGAAGATAAGGGGCCAGGGAACTAGAAGAACCTTTAGGGAGGATAGTGGAGAAGCCGCAGCAGGATGGAGGAGCTGAGGATGCTGGAAGAAGAGGGCCAGGGTGGAGGAAGTGACATGCCCTGGAGACTTGTGGGAAGTGGGTTGGAGGGAGGCCAGGCCGGCAGCGGGAGGCCCTGGGAGAAATGGAGAGAGGTCAGCGGAGGGCTGGCCTCGCAGTGGTGGCTCCTCGGTGGGTGCCTGGCTTGGCAACGTGCTAGAGCAGGGAGGGGGGAGGGCGGGGGATTACCTAATTAGAGTGGGTTAGCTTAGATTGGTAGCTGCTGAAACCCTTGTTGAGTCAGGAGCAGATAAAAGGGTAGGTGGGGTGGGGAGTGGGGCCTCGGGGTGGGGCCTGGGCCTCTGCGTGCAAACCCCAGCCTCCCTGTTTTTCCTCAGGCTTTGGAGCCCCTGAGTTTGAGTTCAATAAAAACCTTTATGTGGTAAACGAGACTTGTCCTTAAAACATGTGCGTGGACAGCGCCCTGGGAAGTGGGAGACACCAGTAGTAGCCAGGGGCCTTATCTGGGTAGTGCGTTGCTGCTGCTGCTGCTAGAAAACAGGTCTGGCTGTGTTGCAGCGCGCCACCGCGCCTGGTTGGAAGTGCTATTTTTTTCTTTATTTTTTTTGAGATGGAGTCTTACTCTGTCACCCAGGCTGGAGTGCGATGGTGTGGTCTCGACTCACCGCAATCTCCACCTCCTGGGTTCAAGTGATTCTCCTGCCTCAGCCTCCTGAGTAGCTGGGATTACAGGTGCCCGCCACCACGCCTGGCTAAATTTTTTTGTATTTTTAGTAGAGATGGGGTTTTCACCATGTTGGCCAGGCTGGTCTTGAACTCCTGACCTCATGTGATCCGCTCACCTCAGCCTCCCAGAGTGCTGGGATTACAGATGTGAGCCACTGCGTCTGGCTTTTTTTTTTTTTTTTTTTTTGGAGGCAGTATCTTGCTCTGTGGCCCAGGCTGGATTGCAGTGATGTGACCATTGCTCACTGCAGCCTTGACCTCCTGTGCTCATGTGATCCTTCTGTCTCAGCCTCCTGAGTAGCTGGGACTACAGGTACGTGCAATCAGGCTCAAATAAGTTTTTATATTTTAATTTTTTATAGAGACAACGTTTTGCCATGTTGCCCAGGTTGGTCTCAAACTCCTGGCCTCGAAGGATCCTCCCGCCTTGGGTTCCCAAAGTGCTGGGAATACAGTTGTGAGCCATAGAACACAGCCAGAAATGTTCACTTAATTGAGTAGGGCTGCAATATTGCACCAGCACAAAAACACCGCAAAACTGGACAGAATTTCACATTTATTGGATAAATACACGCAGGCACAGTGCTTGGCACTGGGGCTCCAAGTGAGCAGACGTGGTTCCCACTTTGAGCTCAGTCTTTCTGTGGGAGCCATTGCACAGGTGTGATGGGTCCTGGGAGAGGGTGTGGAGCCAGGGCAGGGGCAGAGCCTCGGAAGACGGCCTCCAAGGATGGGGATGTCACAGGCCCATTCCCTCTTTTTATTTTTTCCTCCAGACGGAGTCTCGCTCTGTTGCTGCCCAGGCTGGAGTATAATGGCACAATCTTGGCTCACCACAACCTTCACCTCCCGGGTTCAAGCGATTCTCCTACCTCAGCCTCTTGAGTAGCTGGAACTACAGGCGTGTGCCACCACGCCTGGCTTTTGTATTTTTAGTAGAAACGGGATTTTGCCAGGGCTGGTCTTTACCTGACTTCAGGTGATCCACCCTCCTTGGCCTCCCAAAGTGCTGGGATTACAGGCATGAACCACCGCGCCCAGTCCATCCCCTCTTTTTCTGTATCTTCCCACAGGCTTTGTCATTAATTCAATGAAATTGTGTCAAGCACCTACTAGGTGTCCCACGCCCTGACATATCACGAGGCATCCCAAGGTGAACAAGACAAATATGACCTTTACCCTCAGAGTTCACTGAAAGATAGCTGCTAAGTATGTCAATCATTAAACAGGGAAAAACATCCAGGCTGCTGGATGAAGAAACATGACGTATGCTTTGAAGGAGTAGTGCAGGCTGGAGGAAGTGTGAAAGACGTGGGGACCCAACCGAGTCTGACATGTGAGCTAGGATCTGCCAGCCGAGGAAGGAGGGGTGGCCAGGTGGAAGGTTCAGACAGAGGGAGCCGTCTGGGTGAATGCAGGAAGACAGGAAGGAGCCTGGCCTGGGAGAAAGGTTGGTGTCACTGGAGCTTTGACAAGGAGGCAGCATGGCTCTAGAATAGGTTGGGGAAGGCCACCAAGGTCTCATTTTGCAGGGTGCTGAAAGGCATGCCAAGGAATTTGGTCTTTGGCCAAGAGCAAGGCATGTGCCGCAGTCATGTAGTGAGACAGGTCACATTTGCTCTCTGCCAGCAGAAGAGACTGGACTCCAGTGCAGGGGAGTGGGCAGGGACAGGTTCTGCGGTGGGGGGAGGCATCTGTGGACATCTCAGGGAAGGTGTGAGGGCCAGAACATCCCTAGGTCCTGAGACTACAGTTTCTCCACATTTAGATCAGACATTCTCTTCCAAGGAAGGAAACCAAGAAAGGCTGGTGGACCATCTGGTCATGACAAACCCTCACTTTTGCAGCCCTCCTGGCTGGTCCCTCAGCAGGTCCTCCCTATGAGCCTGCAAAGGAGACAGGCAGGCATGAGCTCCATGTTCAAGATAGGGAAATGGAGGGCCAAGGAGGGGCAGTGACTCGCCCGAGGGCACACAGCGGAATGCAGGCGGAGGCAGAGTGGCCCTGGGCGTCCTGAGTTCAGTTCTGGACCCTCTGCACATCACAGGCCTGGACTCAGTCCTTGCCACCGCCACTCTCAGAGTCCTCCTCGTGGAGGGGTTTCAGGCAGCCCGGATCCCCAGCCTCTTCCCCAGACGCCGGCTGCCCGGAGTCTTCTGCAGGGATTCCATTTGGGACACCTCCGCCAGCCTCCATCTTCTCCTTCAGGTTCCGTTTGAAGAAACCAACCTGGACAAAGACAAAATTTGAATGAGCAAAAAATTCACCGAGCACTGGCCCCAAGAAAATGTGAGAACACTTTTTTCTTTCTCTCTCTTTTTTTTTTTTTTTTTTTTTTTTTTGAGATGGAGTCT
>NW_012102476.1:3086287-3094461 GCF_000951045.1 Mandrillus leucophaeus | reverse complement strand
AGTAGCTGGGACTACAGGCGCCCGCCACCTCGCCCGGCTAGTTTTTTTGTATTTTTTAGTAGAGACGGGGTTTCACCGTGTTAGCCAGGATAGTCTCGATCTCCTGACCTCGTGATCCGCCAGTCTCGGCCTCCCAAAGTGCTGGGATTACAGGCTTGAGCCACCGTGCCCGGCCTTTTAATCTGTAACTTCTGCTTAGCCTTCAAATCCCACCTCAAATGCCACCTTTCCTGGGAGGCCTGCCAGGCCTTCACAGCCTAAGTGAGTCTCCTGGGTTCTAAGCCCCAGGCCACACAGACCCTTTGCAACCCTCATTCTGCTTGCTCCTGCCTGTGTCCCCTCTTAGACTGCGAGCGCCACAATGGCAGGGAGCATGTTTGTGGCATGTGCCTCCTGGGACAGTGCCCAGCAGCCAGAAGGACCTCCATATTTGGGGTACTTCCTTTTCCTCTCCCAGGGTGCCTTGTCTTGACAGTGGAAAAGTCTCTTTTGCTCTTTGTGTGTGTGAGACAAGGTCTCGCTGTGTCACCCAGGCTGGAGCGCAGTGGCATCATCATGGCTCACTGCAGCCTTGACCTCCTGAGCTCAAGGGATCCTCCCGCCTCAACCTCCCGAGTAGCTGGGACTATAGGTGGGTGGCATCACGTCCCCCTAATTTGAAAATTTTTTTGTAGAGGCGGATGCTTGCCATGTTGCCCAGGCTGGTCTTGAACTCCTGGGCTCACGTGATCCACCTGCCTCGGCCTCCAGAGTGCTGGGATTACAGGTATGAGCCACTCTACCTGTTCTTTGGACCTCAGTAGCCTTCTCTGTCGAAGGAGGGAGTAAGCTAAGGCTCCCTGGCTTTAATGCCCTCTGGCTTGGTATTCTCCTCCCTGGCTCCCACCAGATACCCTTCCCCAGCCTGGCTGTCTCAGCAATGCCCGTGGCCCCCGGAGGCACCCACCTTGTACAGCACTATGAAAATTAGCAGCAGCAGCAGAAGCCCCCCGATGCCGCTCAGCACATAGAGGTAGAGCATCTGCTTCTCATACACAACATCAATCTTCATGACAACCTGGGGGTAGGGGGAGGAGAGTGTCGGAAAATGCCTTTTCCACCCCCGAAAGTCCCTGTGAACCTGGTGGCATTCTCCATCTCCTCCTATCCGGACTGCATCACCCGCCTGGAGTCTCCTGCTGCAGACCCTCACCCTTCAACGCATCACCTATTGCAGTCGCTGCCGTGACTTGGCCAATACACACCTTAGGCAGCCCTAGGCCTTCAATGGCTTCCCTGGAATCACACGCAGCTCAGCATTCAAAGCTGTCCAGAATCTGGCTTCTGCTTACCTGTTAGATGCATCTTCCCTCCTCCCCTCTGCCTGCCAGCCACACTGAACTTTCTGCTCTTCAAACCTGCCCTGCCCACGCTCACCACAGAGGCCCCTGAACTTGCCGCTGCCGCTGCTTAGAGCACCCTTTCTTCACTGTCTGACTCTTGGCTTGGTAGCTCCTTTGCTAAGTTGCCATCAGATTGATTTCTTTTTTTTTGAGGTAGGGTCTCACTGTGTTGCCCAGGCTGGAGTGCAGTGGCATAATCATAGCTCACTGCAGCCTTGAACTCCTGTGCTCAAACGATCCTCCCATTTCAGCCTCCCAGAGCGCTAAGTACAGGCATGAACCACCATGCCTGCCTCTGACAGATCCTTTTGAGATGAAGTCTCACTCTGTTGCCCAGGCTGGAGTGCAATGGCAGGATCTCAGCTCACTGCAGCCTCTGCCTCCCAGGTTCAAGTGATTCTCTCACCTTAGCCTCCCGAAAAGCTGGGGTTACAGGCACCCACCATCATGCCCGGCTAATTTTTGTATTTTTGTAGAGATGGGGTTTCACCATGTTGTCCAGGCTGGTCTTGAACTCCTGACTTCACATGATCTGCCTACCTGACCTCCCAAAGTGCTAGGATAACAGGTGTGAGCTACCACACCTGGCCTTGATTGATCTTTACTTGACACATAAGTCCACTACATCTCAGGTGACTTTGGGGTTGTGAGCCCACCAAGGGAAGAAGAAACTTCTCCCAGGCTGATGGCTCTGGCAGTGGGGAAGCTCTGACTGGCACAGAGCCCAGGAGCTGTCCCACATCTCGGTCTACCCTGGGGCTCCTGGACTCCCTCTGTTGCCTGTTCCTGGGGCTTCCGAGGAGGTAGAGATACCTGGGCCAGGGAGGCGTTGCTGCCATAGAGGTGGAAATGCCTGCTGCTGTTGAAGGAGATGGAGAGGGAGCTGCAGAGGCTGAACATGGAGGAGGCCTGCGGGAGTGGGGAAAGGCGTTAGAACCCGGGAGAAGGAGGACAGGACCCACTGGCCTCTGCCCCCATCACAACACAGTGGGGAAGGGCAGAGAAGGGGTTCCAGTGGGGTGCACCCATCTCTACTCAACTTTCTAGTGTGGCATTCTTTCCTTTCAATTTTTTTTTGAGATGGAATCTTGCTCTGTCACCCAGGCTGGAGTGTAGTGGTGCCATCTTGGCTCACTGCAACCTCTGCCTCCCGGGTTTAAGGGATTCTCATGCCTCAGCCTCTTGAGTAGCTGGGATTACAGGCATGTGCCACCACGCCCGGCTAAAGTTTTATATTTTTAGTACAGACCGGGTTTCACCATGTTGGCCAGGCTGGTCTCGAACTCCCGACCTCAAGTGATCCGCCCACCTCAGCCTCCCGAAGTGCTAGGATTACAGGCATGAGCCCTGCCTCAGCCTCTACTGTGGCACCCTAATATGTCACTCCCCATTGTTGTAAGGAAAGCTTTTCTATAAAGAACACATAGGAACTATCCATAGGCCCATGAAAACAGCATTGCACATTTCACAGAAATCATGGTTCTCTTTCACCTGTAACTGTGTAAACAGGGGATGATATTTCATGAAGATGGAAAAGAAAAATGGAGGCAGACTGTCTGGTGGGAGCCCACCCCCAACAGCCCCAGGCATTGGGGCCCCCACAGCGATTCCACATCTGTTAGGAGCAGGAACTACCTCAATCTCTCCCACCAGCTCCAGGGTCCCGATCACTTGGACGAGGATTTCCTGCCTGAAGACAACAGGGCAGCGGAACAGGGCTCCGGGGAGACAAGGCTGACGAGGATGAGGAAAGAGGGGTCAGGGCGGCCTCGTTCCGAACCGTGTGCCGCCCAGCCCCACCGTCTCTCAGCTCACACGCCCATACCTCAGCCGTATCCGGCAGCCACTCCAGATCCTCATAGTGGCAGGGCACGGGAGGCTCCTAGGAATGAGCGGCAGGTCTTCAGTTAGAACCTCTACAACCCAGGTAAGACCCTGGCATCCCAGCTTTCCCCTACCCTGGCCCTAGTCCTGGGTGAGTTCAGACATCTCTGAGTCCAGCAGGATCTGAATTAATCCATCCTCACTCCCCACACACCCAGCCTTGCCCCCCTTGAATTTCTCTTTTCCTTTTTAGAGACAGGGTCTTGTTCTGTCGCCGAGGCTGGAGTGCAGTGGTGTGATCATAGTTCACTGCAAACTGAAACTCCTGGGCTCAAGTGATCCTCCGGCCTCTGCCTCCTGAGTAGCTGGGACCACAGGCACGGGCCGCCATGCATGCCTGGCTAATTTTAAAATTTGTTCGTAGAGACTGGGGTCTTGCTGTGTTGCCCAGGCTGGTCTCAAAATCCTGGCCTCAATCGATTCTCCCACTTTGGCCTCCCAAAGTGCTGGGATTTGGGAGGCAGAGCCACCGCACCTGGCCAAGCCCTGCCCTCTGTACCCTCAAATGCACTCACCCCCAAGACCTGGGGAGGGCAGCCCCTCCCTCTCCAGGCAGCACTCACCATCTGCACGCTCCACTGTTGTGTGATGGGCCCCTCGCTGGGAGGCTGTGGCACCCCAACCACGGCTTCCAGGGTGGGGATGTTGTGGTCATGGATGGAAGGCTGGATCCTCACCTGGCACAGAGGACAAGGGATGCAGAGCCCTAAATGCCAGCCACCCCAGCTGCTACCCAGACCCTGTGTGCCCTTGCATGCCTCTTCCAGTCCTTATCAGCTGAGTCCCCAGGGCCCTTGGTGGTTAGGCAGTGTCCAGTGACTGGGCGTGGCCAGCTTCCATCATCAGGGCCTTGCAGTGTGGCTTCCATGCTCTTCCAGCTTTCTCCACCCAGTGCGCTTTCACACACCGTGCAACATTCTGCTCTAATATTATCTCTGAAGGATTCGCTGACTTCCCAAGGACAGGGCAGCTCCCCTTACTGGGGTCCCACAGAGTCCTCTGTGTCCCCAGCAGGACAGCGAAGGATCTGCTTGGATGTCTGCATCTCCACTAGACCATGAGCTCCCTGAGGACAGGAGCCATTCTTACGCCACTTCCAATCTCCTACTGCTTGACACGGTGCCTAGTGTGGTGACTCACACCTGTAATCTCAGCACTTTGAGAGGCCAACGTGGGCGGATCACTTGAGGTCAGGAGTTTGAGACCAGCCTGACCAAGATGGTGAAAAACCCTGTCTTTACTAAAAATACAAAAATTAGCCAGACGTGGTGGCGCAATCATATAGTGCTGGGTACTTCAGAGGCTGAGGCAGGAGAATTGCTTAAACCCAGGAGGCAAAGGTTGCAGTGAGCCGAAATCACACTACTGCACTCCAACCTGGGTGAAAAAAAAAAAAAAAATTCTGAGCACCTTTTGTTAAAAAAAGAGCTACCTGTGTTAAGGCTGGGAGACCCAGATATGTATAAGAAAGTGACACAGAAGTGGCACTAACAATATCTTAGGAAGCAGGAAAATGTGTGTCAAATTAGAAGGATTCTATCATTTATTCATTCAACAAACATTTGTGGACACTTGAAATACCAGTTAAATTAAAAAGGCCAAATGTCAGGGGCAGGATTTGAATTTGACTGTGAAAGATGGACAGGATTTTTATTTTTATTTTTATTTTTGACAGAGTCTCACTCTGTCACCCAGGCTGGAGTGTGGTGACGTGATCACAGCTCACTGCAACCTCCACCTCCCAGGTTCAAGCGATTCTCCTGCCTCAGCCTCCCCAGTAGCTGGGATTACAGGCACACACCACCACGCCTAGCTAATTTTTGCATTTTTAGTAGAGACAGGGTTTCACCATGTTGGCCAGGCTGGTCTTGAACTCCTGACCTCAGGTGATCCGCCCACCTGGGCCTCCCAAAGTGCTGGGGTTACAGGTGTGAACCACCACGCCCGACCAGATGGACAGGATTTTAACAGATGAAGGTGGGAGAGGGCATCCAGGAAGAGACATGCAGGGAGCCAGGATGACTCCAGATGAGAGTGATGTGGCTGGAGGGAGGGTGCCTGGGAAGGAGAACGGGAGCTGAGGCTGGAAAGGAAGCCCAAGATCAGACTATGGGGGCCTGGAAGGCTTGAGAGTGAGGAGTTGGAGCAGCATCAAGGAGGCAGTGGGAAGTCACGGAAGATGGCAGAGGAAGAGAGTGGCTCCAGGGAGGTCCATCCCCTGCAGGCATGAGCTGGAAAGAGGCTGGGAGAGGCGGGTCATGGCCCACGTTGGGAGCCTCTCTCTATAGTCCAGTTGCAAGAAGGTGAGGAACTGGGTCTGGGCAGTAGCAGAAAAAGGACACAGACAACCAGACTCTGGGAGGCAGTGGGACAAGGCAGAAGGGAGGAGAAATTCACCCAGACACATAAGTTTTCCTTGAGGAAGAGAGGGTGCTTTCAAAAGATTCCATGCAAGCCAGAGGAGATGCTGGCTTAGGGGAAGACAGCAAATTTGGTTTAGAATGTGTTGAGACGAGGCCGGGCACAGTGGCTCATGCCTGTAATCCCAGCACTTTGGGAGGCCGAGGTGGGTGGATTTCTTGAGGTCAGGAGTTTGAGACCAGCCTGGCCAACACAGTGAAACCCTGTCTCTACCAAAAATACAAACGTTAGCCGGGTGTGGTGGTGTGCACCTGTAATCCCAGCTACTCAGGAGGCTGAGGCAGGAGAATCGCTTGAATCCAGGAGGCAGAGGTTGCAGTGAGCTGAGATTACGCCACTGCACTCCAGCCTGGGTGACAGAGCAAGACTCTGTCTGGAAAAAAAAAAAAAAAAAGTAAAAATAAAAATAAAGCACCAGGCACAGAACCTGGGTTTAGAGACTGGGCAGGGTGCCAGCACCTAGCTAAATACCTAACTTAGAATAGGCCGGGCGCAATGGCTCATGCCTGTAGTCCCAGTACTTTGGGAGGCTGAGGTGGGTGGATCACTTGAAGTTAGGAGTTCCAGACCAGCCTTGCCCACATGGCGAAACTCTGTCTTTATAGAAAATACAAAAAGTAGCTGGGCATGGTGGTGGATGCCTGTAACCTCAACTACTTGGGAGGCTGAGACGAGAATTGCTTGAACTTAGGAGGCAGAGTTTGCAGTGAGCCGAGATCCCACCACTGCACTCAAGCCTGGGTAACAGAGCAAAGAATAGCAGCTCATTCAATGTGAGTATGAAAAAGTAGGTTCTCTCTCAGCATCCCCCTTGCTCTCAAGCCCTGTGATTCTTGAAATAATGAATCCAGTGGCAGAAAGGAGTTAGCATATGCTGCTGCTGGAAGCCTATAAGTGGAGGCTGTGACGCTCTAGAGAAAGGATTATTGAACAGGTGGACAGCTAGGATGAGGACTGTGTCTACTTGGTGCCTGCATCCTCAGTCCCCAGGATAAGGAATGAATGTGTGACCTATAAGGACTTTCCACATTGGGGTTCATACCTGGTAGATGTGCTTGACTTGGTGGATCTTGGGGCCTTTGGGGGTGAAACTGACATAGAGTGTGGAGTTTTCCTGGCTGTGGAGAGAGAAGGGCAGTGATGGAAGAACGAAGTGACAGCAACCTGGGCTCCAGGAAGCTTCTGAGCACCCGGCCACTGCGCTAGGAACTGCACAGACACCATCTCATTCAATCCCTACCACAGCCTGCTCTTTCCCAGAAACTAACGCTCCCGGACAGGGCCAGCCTCTTGTCCAAAGCCCCACAGTAGAGAGACAGGACTGGAGCCCAGGGAGGTGTGTCCAGTGGAGGCTATGTCCTTCCCACTGTGCGCCACCTCATTGGTGTCTCCACTGTCCTCTGGGCCCTGCTCATCTCCTGAATAATCATATCCACTGCTGATGCCTCTCACACCCATCCTTCCAACACACACTGCTGGGTGACCTTCCCAACATCACTCTCTAGTCCTGCAACTCACCTGCTCAGCATCTGCCAACCGCCCCCTACTGCGAGGGAGGGTCAGGTCCAAAGCCTCCCATGTCCAGGCTGTCTCCCCACTGCTCCCCTGCACACACCTGCCCTCGGGTAATCCTGCCCACTCCCCATCCCCCATGTCTGCCCCACTGCTTCCTCCCTCCTTGCCTTTGTCTGGGCCATGGTTTCTGATAAGGACACCTAGGTTCCTTTTTAGCTCTTCCCCTAATGGCCTCATCCTCCAGACCCCAATCCAAGCCGCACTTTCTCCACAAACCCTTCCATTTGTCCTCCAACCCACACTCATCTTTCCTGGCTCTAATTTCATGTCAGTATCATACTGTGTGGCATTGATGTTCAAAAGTACTGCAGGCCAGGTGCGGTGGCTCACACCTGTAATCCCAGCACTTTGGGAGGCTGAGGCAGGTAGATCACCTGAGATCAGGAGTTCAAGACCAGCCTGGCCAACACGGTGAAACCCCATCTCTACTAAAAATACAAAAATTAGCCGGGCGTGGTCATGGGCACCTAGAGTCCCAGCTACTTGGGAGGCTGAGGCAGGAGAATTGCTTGAACTCGGGAGGTGGAGGTTGCAGTGAGCCGAGATTGTGCGACTGCACTCCATCCCGGGCAACAGAGCGAGACCCTGTCTCTTAAAAAATGAAAAAATTTGGCCAGGCGCGGTGGCTCACGCCTGTAATCCCAGCACTTTGAGAGGCCAAGGCAGGCGGATCATGAGGTCAGGAGATCAAGACCATCCTGACTAACTCGGTGAAACCCAGTCTCTACTAAAAATATAAAAAATTAGCCGGGCATGGTGGCAGGCACCTGTAGTCCCAGCTACTCGGGAGGCTGAAGCAGGAGAATGGCGTGAACCCAGGAGGTGGAGCTTGCAGTGAGCCGAGATCACACCACTGCACTCCAGCCTGGGTGACAGAGTGAGACTCTGTCTCAAAATAAATAAATAAATAAA
>NW_012102476.1:3074653-3085322 GCF_000951045.1 Mandrillus leucophaeus | reverse complement strand
AAAAAAAAAAAAAAAAAAAAAAAGATTTATAGAAGCACTGTGACCTGACCAAGGACCAAGAAGTTCCCAACCTCCTTGTATCATCTCTGGTGCCCGGATGTCTGTGCTGCTAAGTTACCTCTTGATCTCAACCTCTTTCTCTTCCCCCTACCCTTAACATTAAAGATGGTCCTTTAGAACACTAGTTCACTGTCTTCTCAATTTTCTGGCTTTCCAGATAAACCTGCCTTTCCTCCCACCAACTCTTGCCTCTTAAGTCTGGCTTTCAAGTAACAAGCAGCCAGACCATGGTTCAGTTACAAACCCAACTAGTGATCCCCATGGTTCCTTCCTGTTACTGCGTTCTGAGAGTCATTGACTATGTGTGTGCATGAGTTTGGTCTCTCCAACTTGACTGTAAGCTCCCTGAGGGCAAGAGGTATTGTGATAACTTTTCTCCTGTCTCTCCTGACATTATCGGCCCCCAGGAGGGGAGAGAATCTAGGTGACTGAAACAGTCAGGAGTTTGGCTGGGCGTTTGGAGTCAGACAGGCTGAAGCTCAGACCCTGGCTTTAGTACTTCCAGCTATTGGACCTCGGGTAAGTGCTGGCCTTCTCTGAGCCTCAGCTTGTTCATTGGTAAAATGGAGAGAGGCACAGCTGCCTCACAGAGGTGCTGAGGGCTCCAGGCAATGTCAGCAACCGTGCAGTGCAGCCGGCCCTCAGTCTGATATAAGATCAGTGTTCAATGAGCCTTTTCTTCCATCAGTAAATGCTGATCCTTCCCCGAACTCTTCCAGGGCCCTCACATTTTGGAACGTGGAAAACTGTTGGGGCTGTGGCTGGAATCAGTTCTAATTACCCCAGGGGGCTCTGGGAAAGGAAGGAGGTTCAGAAGGGGAGCCCCAGGGGGCAAAGTCGGGGCCCTGGGTTGGGAGGCTGCGGTGGGAGGAGAGGGTTGGCTGTCTGCTGGGAAGGACTTACTCCTGGATGAGGACGTTGATGGGGTACAGGATGGGGATGCTGGTAGTGGCCGAGTTGTCCTTCAGGAGGCCTGAGTCCTCATTGTTACTGCATTGAGGCAAGGAAGAGGCCAGTGTTAGGAGAAGGGCTTGGCCAGGTCTGAGACCACGGCAGGGATGTGGGCGGGGCCTGCTCACCAGGTCACATTGGCGCGCAACTCGACCAAGTCCCCCCAGGAGCTGTTTACCAGCGTATTAAACATCATCTGCAGAGCAACCTGGCAGGGAAGGAGAGGGGAATGGAAATGGAAGGGGCGTGAGGAGCAGCCCCACGGCCCCCACATCCAATCACCATCATCTCAGGGACCCCTTATCAAGTACTCACTGCACCCCAAGCACTGAGCTAGGATTCTACCCAATGCGAAGATGAGGCAACCAAGGCTCCAAACGGTTAAGTCATGTCTATAAGGTCACAAAATGAATAACCCAATCCCAGCTTTGCCTGATTCCAAAGTCCAGGCTCTCAAACATGACACGAAACAGATTCACATACATTTCTCTTGGGTAGGGGCAAGGTACACCCTTCCTGACAATCACCTACTCCCTCCTCCTGAGCCAAGAGCTCCCTGCCCTCTGCCAGCTCAGGGTCCCTAGGCTGCTTGGTCCCTGGAGACTTGAAGCACTCACCGAGTGGCCTGCTTTGAAGATGGGAGAGCTCACGTTGCAGGATAACACCCTGGACAGAAGCTTGGACTCTTCAGGAAGCTCCTCACAGCTCACAGGCATCTGGCTATGGGGCTGGGAGTGAAAGGAGGGAACAGGTTTGTTAATGAACAAGGCCAAGGTTCCCCCAGAGGCCACCAGCCCTCCTGGCCTACGTCCCCCAGGGGCTCTGTCCCTGTCATGGCACCTTCTCAGAGGGAAAGGGCCCAAGAATCAGGGTTGCAGACAGAGGCTTAGTACAAAATAGTCACTGCAAGGCCAGGAAAGGTAGCTCACACTGGAAATCCCAGCATTTTGGGAGGCTGAGGTGGGAGGATTACTTGAGGAGTTCGAGATCAACCTGAACAGCAGTGAGACTCCATCTCTACAAAATAATCTTTTTTCTTTTAAATACAGGATCTTACTCTGTTGCCCAGGCTAGAGTGCAGTGGTGCGATCTCGGCTCACTGCAACCTCTGACTCCCAGGCTGAAGCAGTCCTCCTGCCTCAGCCTCCCAAGTAGCTGGGACTACAGGGATGTGCCACCATGTCCGGCTAATTTTTGTGTTTTTAGCAGAGATGGAGTCTCTCTATGTCACTCAGGCTGCTCTTGAACTCCTGGGCTCAAGGAATCTGCCTGCCTTGGCCTACCAACGTGCTGGGATTACAAGTGTAAGCCGCCATACCTGGCCTACAAAAGATTTTTAAAAATTAGCTGGGCATAGTGGGGTATGCCTGTCGTCCCAGCTATTAGACAGGAGAGTCACTTGAGCCCAGGAGTTTGAGGCTGCAGTGGGCCATGCTTGCGCCACTACACGTTAGCCTGGGCAACACAGTGAGACCTTATCTCAAAAATAAAAGTTGGGTGTAGGGGGGTAATTGCAACACTATAATGCTGAAAAACCGGAAGTGCTCAAACAGGTCAAAGAGATAATAACGGCTCAGGAAAGTGTGGCATGATCAAAGAGGAGACTATTGTGAAGTTTTAAAAATGCCACTACCTCTATGCATTCAGTAACCATTTACAAAATGAGCCTTATCGTGGGCTAAGCATTATTAAACCATTCATCCCAATTTTGTAAAGGACAGATTTCAGTCTCAGCCTGGGAAGGAAACAGATAAGGAAATAGAGGTTCAGGGAGGTTAAGGGACTTTCCCAAGGTGTCATAACTGGGTAACAGTAGGGATCCGTAAGAACTTGAACACAGAACTGTTTGATTCCAGTTATTTTTTTTCTTTCTTTTTTTTTATTGTTGAGATGGAGTCTTGCTGTTGTCACCCAGGCTAGAGTGCAGTGGAGTGATCTCGGCTCACTGAATCTCCACCTCCTGGGTTCAAGTGGTTCTCCTGCCTCAGCCTCCCAAGCAGCTGGGATTACAGGACAGGCTACCACGCCCAGCTAATTTTTGTATTTTTAGTAGAGATGCGGTTTCAACATGTTGCCCTGTCTGGTTTTGAACTCCTGACCTCAGGAGTGAGCCACCGCACCCAGCCCAGGTTTTTTTGTTTCTGTTTTTTTTTTTGTTTGTTTGTTTCTGAAACAAGGTCTCGCTGTGTTGCCCAAGCTGGGGGGCAATGGTGTAATCATAGCTCACTGCAGCCTCAAACATGACTCCAGCGATCCACCCACCTCAGCCTCCTGAGTAGCAGGACTACAGGCACACCCCACCACACCTGGCTAATTATTTAATTTTGTGTAGACACAGAGTCTTGCTCTGTTGCCCAGGCTAGAGTGCATTGGCATGATCATAGCTCCCTGTGGCCTTGAACCCTTTGGCGTAAGCACTTCTCTACCTCAGCCCCCCAGGTAGCTGGAATTGTGCTACCACATCCAGCAAAGAAGCATTTAATGTTGTTGTATAAGAATAATTCGGCCGGGCATGGTGGCTTATGCCTGTAATCTCAGCACTTTGGGAGGCCGAGATGAGCGGATCACCTGAGGTCAGGAGTTTGAGACTAGCCTGGCCAACATGGTGAAACTCTGTCTCTACTAAAAATACAAAAATTAGCCAGGCATGGTGGCGGGCGCCTGTAATCCCAGCTACTCAGGAGGCTGAGTCAGTAGAATCACTTGAACCCCATAGGCGGAGTTTGCAGTGAGCCGAGATCACGCCATTACACTCCAGCCTGGGGGACAAGAGCAAGACTTTGTCTCAAAAAAAAAAAAAAAAAATTCAAGTGTTCATCAACAGATAAATAGATAAAATATGGTCTATACATAAAATGGAATATTATTCAACCTTAAAAGGAAAGGAAATTTGGCGGAGCACACTGGTTCACACCTGTAATCCTAGCACTTTGGGAGGCTGAGGTGGGCAGATTGCTTGAGCTCAGGAGTTTGAGACTAGCCTGGGGAATATAGTGAGAGCCTCTCTCTATTTAAATTTGTTTTTTTTTTAGATGGAGTCTTGCTGAAGTGCAGTGGCACAATCTCGCCTCACAGTAGCCTCTGCCTCACAGGTTCAAACGATTCTCCGGCCTCAGCCTCCCTAGTTAGTAGCTAGGATTACAGGTGCACACCACCACACTTGGCTAATTTTTGTATTTTTTAGTAGAGACAGGGTTTCACTATGTTAGCTAGGCTGGTCTTGAACTCCTGGCCTCAGGTGATCCACCCGCGTTGGTCTCCCAAAGTATTGGGATTACAGGTGTGAACCACGGCACCCAGCCTGAGAGGGTAAACCTCGTACCTTAGATCATACAGCTCGAAGCTGGGAACCCAGATATGACCCTAAGACCCCTGTCCACCCGCGACTGCCCACGTGTTCAGGCTGTCCTGGTTGCCTGGGGCTCAGAGAAGGGAATGGCGGCTGTGGAACGCACGCCCGTAGGCAGGCAGTGTACTCTCACCCACCTTCAGCATCTCCACTTTGCGGAAGGAGAGTCCCCGAGGGAAGTGCAGGTCCAGCTGGACCCAGTAAGCATCTTCTCCCAAGTTACTCAGGCTCAGCTCCACAGAGAGGCTGGCAAAAGCAGTCAGACGCAGGGCTCTGGATCTGTGGGGGATGATCAGGGAAAAGTTAGGGGCCGAGATGGAGGAGGGAGGATCAGGGTGGGGAATATCAGAACTGAAGGATCTGGTGGGCCTGAAAGAATTAAATCAAAACCAATCATCTTTTTTGCTCAGTCTTTTTTTTTTTTTTTTTTTTTTTTTTGAGACAGAATCTCACTCTGTAGCCCAGGCTGGAGTGCAATGGCACAGTCTTGGCTTATTGCAACCTCCACCTCCAGAGTTCAAGCAACTAAACTGCCTCAGACTCCCAAGTAGCTGGGATTACAGGCATGCGCTACCACGCCCGGCTAAGCTTTGTATTTTCAGTAGAGACGGGGTTTCACCATGTTGGCCAGGCTGGTCTTGAACTCCTGAACTCAGGTGACCCGTCTGCCTTGGCCTCCCAAAGTGCTGGGATTATAGGTGTGAGCCACCCCGCCCAGCTATGCTCAGACTTTCAGTTTTGCAATTCTTGCAATCTTATTTACTGCTGACTGATGGGAGTTCCATGAGGGATTTGCTTTCTATTTTATTTACTTTTTATTTTTTAGAGATAGGGTCTTGCTCTGTCGCCCAAGCTGGAGTGCAGTGGTGCTTACTGCAGCCTCGAACTCCCAGGCTCAAGCAATCCTCTTGCCTCAATCTCCCAAGTAGCTGGGAATACAGGCCTGAGCCACCATGCCCAGTTAATTTTTAAATTTGTTGTAGCAACAGGGTCTTGCTATGTTGCCCAGGCTGGTCTTGAACTCTTGGCCTTAACCAATCTTCCCACCTTGGTTGGCCTCCTGAAGTGCTGGGATTACAGGCATGAGCCACTGAGTTCAGCCTCGAATTTCTCAGAAAAGGAAACTAAGGCCCAAGAGAGGGAAGTGGCATCTCCAAATGACATATCTGGTGAGTAGAGCAGGGGGTCTTAAAACAGAGTGGATGGAGGCTGGAGGGCGGGAGGCCTTACTGACCTTGCAGGAGAGAAGGACACTCTCAGGTTTGCCTCACACTTCTTGTCCTCCCCACAGTTCTTCTCAAAAGGGATCTGAAAGGCCAAGAAGAAAGGAGTAAGAGGCTCAGACCAGGAGGGACCTGACCCCAGGCCTCTCTGCCTGCCCCTCCTCCCCTCTTACCTCCCAGGTTTCTGAGTGCAGGGAGGGCCTCAGGATGGGCGGTATGTCCTTGCTCTGCCGGGCGAGGGGTAGTGGGCAGGATGGAGAGAAGAGAGATTAGCTGAGGCAGCAGACCTCATGAATGAATGAAAACTGGTGGGGCAGGGGCTTAGCGTAACTGAACTGGCTGTGGCTGGCCCTGCCCAGGAGCCAGCTGCCTTCCCAGGGCTGCCCCACTCTGCTGCCTCAGCCCACTGCCACTTGTGCAGTCGTACTCTGCTGGCGGCTCCTTTTTTTTTTTTTTTTTTTTTTTAGACAGAGTCTTACTCTGTTGCCCAGGCCCAGGCTGGAGTGCAGTGGCATGATCTCTGCTCACTGCAACCTCTGCCCCCTCGGTTCAAGCGATTCTCATGCCTCAGCCTCCTGAGTAGCTGGGATTACAGGCATCCATCAGGCATCCACCACCATGCCTGGCTAATTTTTTAAAAATATTTTTAGTAGAGACAGGTTTTCGCCATGTTGGCCACGCTGGTCTTGAACTCCTGGTCTCAAGCAATCCACCCCCTCTCAGCTTCCCAAAGTGCTGGGATTATAGGTGTGAGCCACCAAATCTGGCTGGCTCTTTTTTTGTTTTTTGTTTTTTTCTTATTTAGAGACACAGTCTCACGTTGTTGCCCAGGCTGGAGTGCAGTGGTGCAGTCACAGCTCAATGGCTCACTGCACCCTCACTCTGGGCTCAAGTGATCCTCCCTGCTCAGCCTCCCAAGTAGCTGGGACTATAGGGGCGCACCATCATACCAATTAATTTTTTATGTTTTGTAGAAAGGGAGTCCCACTATGTTGCCCAGGCTGGTCTCAAACTCCTGGCCTCAAGTGCACCATCACACCTGACTAATCTTTGTATTTTTAGTAGAGACGGAGTTTCACCATGTTGGCCAGGCTGGTCTCGAACCCCTGACCTCAAGTGATCCACCCATTTCAGCCTCTCAAAGTGCTGGGATTAAAGGAGTGAGCCGCCTGGCCATGGGTGGCTCTTCTTGACAAATGGATTTCTCTGATAAACTCCCCACCGTCCCTAGCCATCTCTTCTTACCGCCCTTTGGTCCCTCGGTGTCCCTTCCTCCTCCCAAAGAGAGAAATTCAGGGAAACATTGATGGGGGAGATGAGGTCTTGAACACATACCTGAGGGTGATAAGAATACAGCCTATGTCATGAATCTAACCTTTACCACACTTCCGATGAGATGTATACCTTGTCAGCATTTTACAAGTGGTGAAATTCTGGTATTTCGCTGTCTAAGACTCTACCAGTAGTGAAAATCCATTGACTACATAGCAGGTGTGTATAGCACACCCAGGGGGTTCTCAGCAAAGTTATCATCCCTGAGCCCCAGTTCCCCAGCAGACATCACTAATCAATCCCAGCACTTTTTCCCACTGCGTCATAACTGAAGCCCCTGAATTTTAACCTAGGCAGCCATTATCAAAGTTTACATAAGAAAATTTCAGAATAACTAGAATATCCTAGTTCTAGAATTTTGTTCCTTGAGAACAGGGCTGGGTCTTAGTCACTTGTTATTACCAATGCCTGACACTGGCATTCTGTAGGTACTCAAATAGTTTTTCACCGGAAGGTTCTACTAACCCTAAGAGGTAGGTATTATTACCCCAACATTTAAAATAAGGAAAATGAGCTCTCCCTTCCTTCCTTTTCTTTTTTCTCTTTTCCTTCCTTCCCTTCTTCTTTCTTTCTTCTTTTCTTTTTTCTTTCTTCTTTTCCCTCCCTCCCTCCCCCATTTCTTCCTCCCTCCCTCTCTCCCTCCCTTCCTTCCTTCCTTCCTCCCTTGTCCTTCCTTCCTCCCCTCCTTTCTTTCTCTTTCTCTTTCATCCTCCCTCCTTTCACCCCACTCTAGAAAAGAAAAAGAAGAAAATGAAAACTAAAAAGGTGGCACAATTGTCCTAAGAACTTGGAGTGACAGAGTCAAGATTTGAACCCAAATCTGTCCAAATACAAAGTCCAGGATCTTTCCACCATGTCACACTGCTTTCTTTTCTGGCAAATTTATGTTTAAAATGTCTAAATCTTTTTTTTTTTTTTTTTTTGAGACGGAGTCACCCAGGCTGGAGTGCAGTGGCGCAACGTTGGCTCACTCCAAGCTCCACCTCTCAGGTTCACGCCATTCTCCTGTCTCAGCCTCCAGAGTAGCTGGGACTACAGGCACCCGCCACCGTGCCCGGCTAATTTTTTTGTATTTTATTAGTAGAGACGGGGTTTCACCGTGTTAGTCAGGATAGTCTCGATCTCCTGACCTCGTGATCCACCCACCTTGGCCCCCCAAAGTGCTGGGATTAAAAATGTCTAAATCTTATAAGAGGTGGAAAGGGAGGAGGCAGAGGGGCACTGAGTAGAGGTTTGAATGAAATAGAGGGTGAGTTGGTAATTGTTGAAACTGGGTGATGAGGACCTGGGCATTCATTAAACTATTTTTTTCTAGTTTTGTATGATTCACATTCCCCATAATAAAAAGTTTAAAACAGGCCAGGTGTGGTGGCTCACACCTGTAATCCCAGCACTTTGGGAGGCTGAGGTGGGTGGATCACCTGAGATCAGGAGTTTGAGACCAGCCTGGCCAACATGGTGAAACCCCGTCTTTATTAAAAATACCATAATTAGCCGGGTGTGGTGGTGCACGCCTGTAGTCCCAGCTACTCGGTAGGATGAGGTAGGAGAATTACTTGAATCCAGGAGGCAGAGGTCGCAGTGAGCCCAGATCATACCAATGCACTCCAGCCTGGGCAAAAGAGTAAGACTCCATCTCAAAAAAAAAAAGTTTAAAACAAACTTCAAATTTTCAAATTCTTATGTCCCAATCCTATACTGTCTTATATGATTTTGTTTTGTTTTGTTTTGTTTTTTGAGACGGAATTTCACTATCGTTGCCCAGGCTGGAATGCGATGGCACGATCTCGGCTCACTGCAACCTCTGCCTCCCGGGTTCAAATAATTCTCCTGCCTCAGCCTCCTGAGTAGCTGGGATTACAGGCATCTGCCACCCATACCTGGTTAATTTTTTGTATTTTTAGTAGAGATGGGTTTTCACCATGTTGACCAGGCTGGTCTCGAACTCCTGACCTCAAGTAATCCGCCCACCTCAGCCTCCCAAAGTGCTGGGATTATAGGCATGAGCCACCACGTCTGGCCTTTTATGAAATATTTAAGAGAACAAAACAATTTTATAGCAATCTCTTTTTTTTTTTGTTTGAGATGGAGTCTCGCTTTGTCACCCAGGCTGGAGTGCAATGGCACAATCTTGGCTCACTGCAAGCTCCGCCTCCCGGGTTCAAGCCATTCTCCTGTCTCAGCCTCTCAAGTAGCTGGGACTACAGGCGCCCGTCACCACGCCCGGCTAATTTTTTTGTATTTTTAGTAGAGATGGGGTTTCACCGTGTAAGCCAGGATGGTCTCAATCTCCTGACCTCGTGATCCACCTGCCTTGGCCTCCCAAAGTGCTAGGATTAGAGGTGTGAGCCACCGCGCCCGGCCATATCAATCCCATTTTTATACAGGATTGCTTATAAGCAACTAAATCTGGGTATTTCAACAGTTGTTTAAACTTTATTTTTTTGGAGACAGAGTCTCATTCTGTTGCCCAGGCTGGAGTGCAGTGGCACAATCACAGCTCACTGCAACCTCCACCTCCTGGGTTCAAGCAATCCTCCTGCTTCAGCCTCCAAGGTAGCTGGGACTACAGGTGTCTTCCACCAAGCCTGGCGAATTTTTTTGTATTTTTTGTAGAGAAGGGGTCTCGCTATGTTGCCTAGGCTGGTGTTGAACTCCTAAGCTCAAGTGATCCACCTACTTCAGCCTCTCAAAGTGCTGGCATGAGCCACCATGCCTGGCCTGTTTAAACTTTTTTAAAAACTTTTTTTTTCCCCCATGTACCATACATGAGACTTAATTTAAAAACTTTAAAAAAATACCCCAACTTTTTTCTGGGATGCATGATATGTACCTGGCAAATAATGACATACCATGATGATTGAATATTCTGTAAAAATTAAATATTTTAATATTTCTTTTTTTTTTTTGAGATGGAGTTTCACTCTTATTGCCCAGGCTGGAGTGCAATGGCATGATCTCAGCTCACTGCAACCTCCACCTCCTGGGTTCAGGTGATTTTCCTGCCTCAGTCTCCCAAGTAGCTGGGATTACAGGCATGGGCCACCACTCCCGGCTAATTTTGTACTTTTTTTAGTAGAGATGGGGTTTCTCCATGTTGGCCAGGCTGGTCTTGAACTGCCAATCTCATATGATCCGCCTGCCTTGGCCTCCCAAAGTGCTGGGATTACAGGTATGAGCCACCGTGCCCAGCCAAATTTTTTCGGGTTCACGCCATTCTCCTGCCTCAGCCTCCCAAGTAGCTGGGACTACACGCGCCCGCCACCACACCCGGCTAATTTTTTTTTTTGTTATTTTCAGTAGAGACGGGGTTTCACCATGTTAACCAGGATGGTTTCGATCTTCTAACCTCATGATCCACCCACCTCAGCCTCCCAAAGTGCTGGGATTACAGACGTGAGCCACCGTGCCCGGCCCAAATATTTTAATATTTCATAATTTAAAATTATGAAAGCTGTGTAGCAGCATTAATATATAATGTATGAAAAGACTAGGGAAAAATAGTAATTACATTGCCATTGTAATCGTGTTAAAAATGCCCATAAATATATTAAAAAGTAGAAGCTGCTGGGCACGGTGGCTCGAGCCTGTAATCCCAGCACTTTTGGAGGCCAAAGTAAGAGGATTACTTGACACCAGGGGTTTTAGACCAGCCTGGGCAATACAGCAAGATCCTGTCTCTACAAAAACTTTTTTTTTTTTTTTTTTTTTTTGAGATGGAGTTTCACTCTTGTTGCCCAGGCTGGAGTGAAAT
>NW_012102476.1:3073065-3074603 GCF_000951045.1 Mandrillus leucophaeus | reverse complement strand
ATGGAGTTTCACTCTTGTTGCCCAGGCTGGAGTGAAATAACGCGATCTTGGCTCACTGCAACCTCTGCCTCCTGGGTTCAAGCAATTCTCCTGCCTCAGCTTCCCAAGTAGCTGGGATTATAGGCATGTGCCACCACGTGAGGCTAATTTTGCATTTTTAGTAGAGACGGGGTTTCACCACGTTGGCCAGGCTGGTCTCGAACTCCTGACCTCAGGGGTTCCGCCCACCTCGGCCTCCCAAAGTGCTGAGCCACCGTGCTCAGCCTACAAAAACATTTTTAAAAATTATCCAGATACGGTGGTGCATGCCTGTAGTCCTATCTACTCGGGAGGCTGAGGTGGGAGGATCATTTGAGCCCAGAAGTTGGAGGCTGCAGTGAGCCATGATTGCATCACTCCACTCCAGCCTGGATGATAAAGTGAGGTCCTGTCTTTAAAAAAAGAATTTTAATACAAAATTTAAAAAATTAAAAAACTAGAAGGAGCCAGGCACAGTGGTGTGCACCTGTAGTCCCCACTATTCAGGAAGCTGAGGCAGGAGAACCTCTTGAGGCCAGAAGTTAGAGTCCAGTCTGGGCAACACAGTAAGACCCCCATCTCTAAAAACATAAAATGTGGCCAGGTGCAGTGGCTCATGCCTGTAATCCCAGCACTTTGGGAGGCTGAGGTAGGAGGATCACCTGAGGTCAGGAGCTCGAGACCAACCTGGCCAACATAGTGAAACCCCAACTCTACTAAATATACAAAAATTAGCTGGGCATGATGGCACATACCTGTAATCCCAGCTATTCGGGAGGCTGAGGCAGGAGAATCGCTTGAACCCAGGAGGTGGAGGCTGTAGTGAGCCAAGTTCATGCCACTGCACTCCAGCCTGGGTGACAGAACGAGACTCTGTCTCAAATAAATAAATAAATAATATAAAATAGGCCAGGCGTGATGGCTCATGCCTGTAATCCCAGCACTTTGGGAGCCAATGCAGGTGGATCACCTGAGGTCAGGAGCTTGAGACCAGCCTGACTAACATGGTAAAACCCTGTCTCTACTAAAAATACAAAAATTAGCTGGGCGTAGTGGCAGGTGCCTGTAATCCCAGGTACTCGGGAGACTGAGGTAGGAGAATTGCTTGAACCCAGGAGGCGGAGGTTGCTGTGAGCAGAGAGCATGCTGTAGTGAGTGAGACCGTGCCACTGCACTACAGCCTGGGCGACAGAGCGAGACTCTGTGTCAAAAAAATATATGTAGCCGGGTGTGGTGGCTCACACCTGTAATCCCAGCACTTTGGGAGGCCAAGGCAGGCAGATCACCTAAGGTCGGGAGTTCGAGACCAGCCTGACAAACTTGGTGAAACCCCTTCTGTACTAAAAATACAACAATTGTCGGGCATGGTGGTGCATGCCTGTAATCCCAGCTACTCAGGAGGCTGAGGCAGGAGAATCACTAGAACCCAGGCGGCGGAGGTTGCAGTGAGCCAAGATCGCGCCACTGCACTCCAGCCTGGGCAACAAGAGCGAGACTCTGTCTCAAAAAAAATATATGTA
>NW_012102476.1:3070760-3072805 GCF_000951045.1 Mandrillus leucophaeus | reverse complement strand
TTTTTGAGATGGAGTCTCGCTGTGTCGTCCAGGCTGGAGTGCAATGGCATGATCTCGGCTCACTGCAACCTCTGCCTCCCGGGTTCATGCCATTCTCCTGCCTCAGCCTCCCGAATAGCTGGGACTATAGGCGCCCGCCACCTCGCCAGGCTAATTTTTTGTATTTTTAGTAGAGACGGGGTTTCACCGTGTTAGCCAGGCTGGTCTCGATCTCCTGACCTCGTGATCCGCCTGTCTTGGCCTCCCAAAGTGCTGGGATTACAGGTGTGAGCCACCGCGCCTGGCCATATATATAATTTTTAAAAAACACTAGAAGAAAATATGCTAAAGGTGTTATTACTACCATTGCGCAGAAGAGGAAGTGACAGCACAGAGGGATGAAAGTGACGTGTCACCCACTGGACAGTGACGGAGCTGAGCCTGCCCCTGCAGGTAGCTCATCCCAGAGCACTGGCGCTGGCTCCCTTACCGGGAAATGAAATGAGAAGTCAGTGCAGGACATGGTGGTGGTGACAGCTGTGTTCCTTCTGAGTTCATGTCTCCCTCCTGGGAACAAGCCCCGTCTTCTGGTCCGGTGGCCATCCAGCTGCAGAGTGTAAGTGAGATTGGCAACCAGGTGGCCTGGGCAGGGCGGAAAAGGCAAGAGTTGAATGGTGGGGGATCCCAGGGCCATAAGCCTGGATTTGGGGCAGCAGCTACCCTGGGGAGCAGGAGGAGAGCTCTGACCTTGGAACTGGGGGATGAGAGACTTGATCTGGAAACAGATTGTGATATTAACACCTTCTTTCATCTTGTTACTTGTTGAATAGGAGCACTCCACTTCATGCACTGGGATCTCGGCTGGAGAGAAGGACATCAGGGTGACCACATCCACCACGGGCCGGGAGCTGCAGGGCAGAAAGCAACCAATTCTCTCCCTCCAACCCAACTGCACGTCCCCCCTCAGATGTGGGGCTCCCACTAGCAGAGCCCAGATAACTCTCCTTCCCTAAAGCAGACCTCAACATGTCACTGCCTCCTCTTAAGGAAAATAATAATAACACTTTTTATTTATTTATTTTGAGACAGGGTCTCACTCTGTTGCCCAGGCTGGAGTGCAGTGGCATGATCACAGCTCACTACAGTCTTGGCCTCCCAGGCTCTAGTGATCCTCCCACCTCAGCCTCCCAAGGATCTGGGACCACAGGCACGTGCCACCACACCTGGCTAACTTTAAATAAATTTTTGTAGAGAAGGGATCTTCCTATGTTGTCCAGGCTCGTCTTGAACTCCTGAGCTCAAGCAATCCTCCCATCTTGGGCTCCCAAAGTGCTAGGATTATAGGTGTGAGCCACCATGCCTGGCCAATAATGATGATAACTAATTAGGGCACCCAGTTCATTCTAGCAGCCTCTGACCCATTTTCCATGAAGAAGAGTAAGCTCTTAGGAAGAGAAATCATGAGTTACTTTCTTGCTTATGTTTAAGCCTTCAATGATGCTTGCATGAATTTTATTATGCTTCATAATAAAGTTGCAGCTTTTGTTGTTGTTAGAGCCTCGCTTTGTTGCCCAGGCTGGAGTGCAGTGGTGCAGTCATAGCTCACTGCATCCTCACACTCCTGGCCTCCAGTGATCCTCCTGTCTCAGACTCCTGCATAGCTGGGATTACAGGAGTGAGCCCCAGCGCCTGGCTCCTTTTTTTTTGAGATCCGCCTCCTGAGCTCAAGCAATTCTCCCGCCTCAGCCTCCGGAATAGCTGGGATTACAGGCGCGCACCACCACGCCCAGCTAATTTTTGTATTTTTAGTAGAGATGGGGTTTTAACAGGTTGGCCAGGCTGGTCTTGAACTCCTGACCTCAAATGATCCGCCCGCCTCAGCCTCCAAAAGTGTTGGGATTACAGGCATGAGTCATCGCACCCTGCCTATTTATTATTATTATTTTTTTGTGATAGAATCTCACTCTGTCGCTCAGGCTGGAGTGCAGTGGCATGATCACAGCTCACTGCAACCTCGACCTCCCAGGCTCAAGTCATCCTCCTGCCTCAGCATCCCAAGTAGCTGA
>NW_012102476.1:3066530-3069984 GCF_000951045.1 Mandrillus leucophaeus | reverse complement strand
CAAGACTGTATCTTTTTTTCTTTTCTTTTCTTTTCTTTTTTATTTTGAGATGGAATCTCACTCTGTCGCCCAGGCTGGAGTGCAATGGCGCGATCTCGGCTCACTGCAACCTCTGCCTCCCGGGTTCAAGCAATTTTCCTGCCTCAGCCTCCTGTATAGCTGGGATTATAGGTGCCTGCCACCACGCCTGGCAAATTTTGTATTTTTAGTAAAGACAGGGTTTCACCATGTTGATCAGGCTGGTCTTGAACTCCTGACCCCAAGTAATCCACCTGCCCTGGCCTCCCAAAGTGCTGGGATTACAAGTGTGAGCCACTGTGCCTGGCCTGGAAGACCATATATTAAAAAAATAAAAATTAGGCCATGCATAGTGGCTCCTGCCTGTAACCCCAGCACTCTGGGAGGCTGAGGAGAAAGCATAGTTTGAGACCAGGAGTTTGAGACCAGTTAGGGCAACATAGCAAGTCCCCATTGCTACGAAAAAAAAAAAAAAAAAATTAGCCAGCTGTGGTGGCGAGCATTTGTAGTCCCAGCTACCTGGGAGGCTGAGGTGGGAGGATCACTTAAGCCCAGCAGTTTGAGGCTGCAGTGAGTTATGATCACGCCACTGCACTCCAGCCTGAGCAACAAAGAGAGACCCTGTCTCTAAAAAAACCCAACATAAATAAATAAATAAAATATAAACAACACATAGGATAAGAGCTGGGGTCATCAGGTATGACCCGGGAGCCCCATCTCACCTCAGCACGATCATCTGGCTCTCAGCCCCCACAGCCACGTCTGCCAAGCCGTCCCCTTCAAGGTCCTTCACCCCATGGATGGAGCGTCCAAACCACCGAACTCCTGAGAGCACCTGGGTCCCTTCTATCCGCTGAGAGCAAGAAAGGAATTATCACTAAGTTGAGGAGAGGTAGGTTGGAGGGAGGGAAGGGTCGGGCTGGGGAGTGGGGTCTGGGCTTGGGGGCTTAGGGCACCCGAGAATGGAGTGTGATTGGCAGGCAGGATACCTCACCTGACTTGACTGGGGGCTAAGCCCCCCATGCCTCCCATTGAAGATGTACACAGCTCCCTGCTCCTCCAGAGGGGCCCCCACAGCCACGTCCACCAGCCCATCGCCGTTGATGTCTGTCAGAGCAGTGATGGCTTCTCCAAAACGCCCCAGTGGGTAGCCAGGGTCCCCCTGCAGCTCTGAGACCTCTTCAAACCCCAACTAGGAAGTAGCAAGAGACAGGTCACACCCAAGTCACTCAGCAAGCTGTCACAGAGCAACTGAGTGAAGAACGCAAAAAATGGTAAGACGGGGTCCCTCCAAGAATTGGAAAGGAGCTGTCAGACTAACCAGGGTTCAAGCACCAGCCCAGCCTCTTACTGTCCTCTTACTGTGACCTTGTGGTTTCAGACATCCCCCTGCTGAGCCTTGGGGTTTCCCTTTATATATATATACATTTTTTGGATAATTTTTTTTGAGACGGAGTCTTGCTCTGTTGCATTGACTGGAGTACATTGGCGTAATCACAGCTCACTACAGCCTCGAACTCCTGAGCTCAAGCAATCCTCCTACCTTAGCCTCCCAAATAGCTGGGACTACAGGCATGTACCACCACATCTGGCTAACTTTAAAATTTTAATTTATTTATTTTTATTTTTGTAGAAACAGGATATTGTCATGTTGCCCAGGCTGGTCTTGAACTCCTGGCTTCAAGCAATCGTCTTGCCTCAGCCTCTCAAAGTGCTGGGATTACACGCATGAGCCACTGCACCCCAGGGATTTCCATTTATAAAATAAAGCTTGTAGTATCTCAGCAGGTGGTTATGAGGAAAGTGAGGTCCTGTCTATAAAAAGTTTGGCGCCGCCTGCCAGGTGCAGCTGTTCACGCCTATAATCCCAGCAGTTTGGAAGGCCGAGGCGGGTGGATCACCTGAGGTCAGGATTAGAGACCAGCCTGGCCAACATGTCAAAATGCTGTCTCTACTAAAAATACAAAAATTAGCTGGGTGTGGTGGCGGGCACCTGTAATCCCAGCACTTTGGGAGGCTGAGGCGGGTGGATCACCTGAAGTCAGGAGTTCAAGACTAGCCTGACCAACATGGCAAAACCCCGTCTCTACTAAAAATACAAAAATTAGCTGGGCATGGAGACACACACCTGTAATCCCAGCTACTCGGGAGGCTGAGGCAGGAGAATCCCTTGAACCCAGGAGGCAGAGGTTGTGGTGAGCACTGATTGCACCACTGCACTCCAGCCTGGGCCACAAGAGCGAGACTCTGTCTCAAAAGGAAAAAGAAATATTGGCACTGGACCCTGCACACAGTCTTTCCCCAGTGAGGATTCGCTATTGCCTCTCTGTCGTTCTAAAAGTTTGATCACCACATGACCAGACAGAGAAAGCCTTCAGAATAACTGGGAGCTGCGAATCTCTGCTGCTCCGCCTCCTCGCTCTCAGCCCCAGGTCCTGGCCCCACCTGTTTTCTCTGGTAGATAAACACCCGGCCTCCTCTCTGCTCCCCGTAGAACAGTGGGGCGCCAATCAGCAGCAGCTCTGTCTCCCCATCTTGGTCCACGTCGACGCCGCACAGCTCGCCACCGAAATAAGAGCCAATCTGTGGGGAGAGGCAGGTGTTTGGGGAGACGCCTGTGGGAACAGCAGAGGCTGGCAGGGAGATACCTGTACCGAGTTCATCTTATGCCACTCCCTCAAATGCAGGTTCCAATCCTGGATCCACCCCTAGTCTACGTGCATTAAGACAAGGTGGGCTCTTTGAGGTTGTTTCTTAAACTAGAGAGGGAGATGACAGGGCTTACCTCCGTGTGTTATGAGGGACAAATGTGATGGTGTTTAGCACAGGGTAAACACGTAAGTGGATGAGCGTTCAAAGGACAGAAGGGAGTGTGACATGTGTCCCTCCAGTCCCTGGTCTGCAGATGCCCTTGGACTGTACGCACCTGGGTCCCATGGATTGTCTGGATCTGGCTCCAGCGTCCTCCGCCCTGTGGCTCTTGGAACAGCAGCACTCGGCCCACGTGCTGGTATCGAGGGGCTCCTGAGGCCAACAACGAAGTCTTGTCCCCGGAGGGCAGCCAGGTCACGGTGTAACCTGAGGAAAGTGTGCGGGGAGTGGAGTTAGGAACAGAGGATGCTGGAAGAACACCCAGCAGGAGAGGGGCAGGGGCCCCAGGGAATTGGGTTGGTAGCAGAGATGCATCAAAACAGCTGAAGACCTTCTCCAGAGAAAAGCAGCCATGTGCTCCCAGCCGACCAAATCCTGCCATCTTGGGGATGGCATTTCTTCAACTGTGGGTGACGTGCACACCCAGGGAAAAGCAGCTATGCACCGCAAGTGGAGTGTGGAGCCTCTTCTGAGCCTCAGTTTACCTGAGGATTAGTAAGGAAGACTCCATTCTTTCTTCTTTTTTAGAGACAGAGTCTCGCTTTCTTGCCCAGGCTGGAATGCA
>NW_012102476.1:3060024-3062285 GCF_000951045.1 Mandrillus leucophaeus | reverse complement strand
AAACTTTTTTCTTTTTCTTTTTTTGTTTGAAACAGAGTTTTGCTCTGTCACCCAGGCTGGACTGCAGTGGTACAATCTCAGCTCACTGCAACCTCTGCCTCCTGCATTCAAGCTATTCTCCTGCCTCAGCTTCCCGAGTAGCTGGGATTACAGGTGCACGCCACCATGCCTCGCTAATTTTTTGCATTTTTACTAGAGACGGACTTTCACCATGTTGGCCAGGTTGGTCTCTAACTCCTGACCTCAAATGATCTGCCAGCCTCGGCCTCCCAAAGTGCTGGGATTACAGTGTGAGCCACCATGCCCAGCTAGAGATTAAATTTTAGAGTTATTTCTTCTTTTTTTTTCTTCACGACAGCCTTAACCTCCCAGGCTCAAGTGATCCTCCCATCTCAGCCTCCCAAGTAGCTGGGACCACAGGCATGCACAACCATGCCCAACTAAGTTTTTTTTTTTTTTTTGAGACAAAGTCTGTCTCTGTCGCCCAGGCTGGAGTGCAGTAGTGTAATCTCGGCTCACTGTAACTTTCGCCTCCCAGGTTCAAGTGATTCTCCTGCCTCAGCCTCCCAAGTAGCTGGGACTAGAGGTGCGCATCACCATGTCCAGCAAATTTTTTTGTATTTTTAGTAGAGACAGGGCTTCACCATGTTGGCCAGGTTGGTCTCGAACTCTTGACCTCAGGTAATCTTGGACAATTTAAGAGGAGGAAGCCTCAAAAAGGAGTAGCCAGTCCTCTTACTAATAAGGCAGGTTGTTTAAAAATGTGCCTGGGATTTAATATATAGGTGTGACTGGTGGTATAGAGAGTCACTGTCATTGAAAGAAGTTTACTAGTCACAGTTCCAAGAGGCAGGAGGCACTGGATGCCATGCAGGGCCAGACAGAGAGAGGCAAAAGGATTGCTTGAACCCAGGAGTTCAAGGCTGCAGTGAACTACGATGGTGCCATTACACTCTAGCCTGGGTGACAGAGTGAGACCCTGTCTCTAACAAAATAAAATAAAGCAGGAAATTTGAAAAATTTTCATGCTTAAAGATATCATGCTGGCCAGGCGTGGTGGGACACGCCTGTAATCCCAGCACTTTGGGAGGCTGAGGTGGGTGGATCACCTGAGGTCAGGAGTTCGAGACCAGCCTGGTCAACATGGTGAAATCCCGTCTCTACTAAAAATACAAAAAATTGACTGGGCATGGTGGCATGCACCTGTAGTCCTGGCTATATGGGAGGCTGAGGCAAGAGAATCACTTGAACCCGGGAGGCGAAGGTTGCAGTGAGCTGAGATTGCACCACTTCACTCCAGCCTAGGCAACAGAGAGACTCAGTCTCGAAAAAAAAAAAAAGATATCATGTCAGTGTCAGGCTGTCTTCGTCTTCTTCAACTTCCGGTAACAAGGTTCTTTCCTCTAAGATACCACGACAATCTCTATTGAATGTTCTAGGAAACACTGCAGGAAATTGGACCCAGGCTTGGGCTAGAGACAGGAGCCACCAGCAGGAATCCTCTGGGATGAGTCACTGACCCCATCTGATGGTCTCTGTGCAGAGAAGTTGAAAGTGAGTGAAGAAAACAGAGCTGTCCAGGGCTCTACAGCACATGGAAGGAAGAGTGAAGAGACGGAACCACTTCCCTATTGTCGTATGGAGTCTGGAAGCACAAGGGTTAAGAACTTCAGATCCTTGAACTCAGTGAGACAAGGTTTAAATCCTAGTGCTACTGTTTCCTAGCTGTGTAGTCTTAAGTACATTGCTTCATGCCTCTGCACTGCCTCAGTTTTCTCATCTACAAAAAGGGAAGAGGCTGGACATTGTGGCTCATGGCTGTAACCTCAGCACTTTGGGAGGCTGAGGCAGGACAGGAGGCTTTCTCAAAGTCAGGAGGTCAAGGCAGCAGTGAGCCAAGATGGCGCCACTGCACTCCAGCCTGGGTGACAGAGTGAGACCCTATGTCTAAAGAAGAAAAAAGGAACAGTACCAATCTCATGGGGTGTGTTTTGAGAGTTAAATAAGACGCGTATATAAAATGCTTAGTGCTATGCTAGTGATAGCTAAACTGAGATCTGAAGGATAGTAGCATAGTAGACACTCAGGATTCTGTTTATTTATCTATCCACACATATGTATATATTTACGTGTGTGGATAGTGGGGTGGGTGTCTAACTAGAGATTAAACTTTTTTCTTTTTCTTTTTTTGTTTGAAACAGAGTTTTGCTCTGTCACCCAGGCTGGACTGCAGTGGTACAATCTCAGCTCACTGCAACCTC
>NW_012102476.1:3056214-3058844 GCF_000951045.1 Mandrillus leucophaeus | reverse complement strand
CTGGAGTGCAGTGGCGTGATCCTCAGTCACTGCAACCTCTGCCTCCTGGGTTCAAGAGATACTATTGCCTCAGCCCCCTGAGTAGCTGGAATTAAAGACACCCGCCATCATGCCCGACTAATTTTTGTATTTTTAATAGAGATGGGGTTTCGCCATGTTGACCAGACTGGTCTCAAACTCCCGACCTCAGGTGATTCACCCACCTCACTCCCAAAGTGCTGGGATTACTGGTGTGAACCGCTGTGCCCGACCCTGTTTTTTGAGACACAGTCTTGCTCTTTTGCCCAGGCTGGTGTGCAGCGGCGTGATCTCCGCTTGCTGCAACCTCCACCTCTCGGGTTCTAACAATTCTCCTGCCTTAGCCTCCAGAATAGCTGGGACTACAGGCATGCACCACCACACCTGGCTAACTTTTGTATTTTTACTAGAGACAGGGTTTCACCATGTTGGCCAGGCTGGTCTTGAACTCCTGACCTCAGGTGATCCACATGCTTCAGTCTCCCAAAGTGCTGGGATTAAAGGCGTGAGCCACCATGAGCAGCTACAAGGTATATTCACAGGCAAGTTATTTACTATCTCTAGGAATTTGCCAACCCTGAGGGGCATAGTCTCTTCAGGATGAGCACAGCCCCAAGATGTTAAAGCATCAGAAAATACAGACAATAAATTATGAATGTTATAGCCATATTTAAACTCTGACTTTGTTCATGCTGGTTGCTTAACTGCTTTCATTATTGTTTTGGAAGCCAGGCTGAGCGACCGTCTGACCCTACAACCAGAAGAACCCAGCAGAAAAGAGAAGTACTCACCCAAATAGCCCGCTCTTACTTCTGGTGTCAACGGTTCGTTCCCAATAAATGTGTCATCCTGCATGTCTGCCTTCAGGTAGAGAAGGCCCCCAGCCCAGTCCTTGGCTCCTACGGCCCCCACGACTGCATGGCCCTGCCCAGGGAAGGAGATGAGCGGGTCAGCTACCCACCGATCCACCCCCCGGAGTCAGCTGCGCTCCCTGCAGCTCATTGCTCCAAACCAGCACGCACCCTGCTAAGGTCAGCACTGATGCCGCTGGAGGACAGCTCCATGTTGAAGGAAGTCAGGTCCTGTTTGCTTGTGCCTGGGGAACAAAGCAGAGAACAGGTGAGACCCAACAGCCGTAAATGCAGTGAAAAAAATTCATGGCAGGACAGGGAAGAAGTGAGGTATTTACCTCTGGGTTAAGGTAGAAGGCATGCATGTGAGGGTCAGGCAGACCCAGGGAGTGACTTAATGCTGAGTTGACTTTCTCATGTAATACCCTGGGAGTCCCAGATTTGTTTGTTTTTTGTTTTTGAGACAAGGTCTTGCTCTGTTGCCCAGGTTGGAGTGCAGTGGCGCAATCACAGCCTACTGCAGCCTCTACCTCCCCTGGGTTCATATGATCCTCCCGGCTTAGCCTCCTGGATAGCTGGGACTACAGGCACACACCATCACGCCTGGCTTATTTTTTTTTTTTTTTTTGAGATGGCGTCTCTCTCCGTGGCCAAGGCTGTAGTGCAGCAGCACAATCTCTGCTCACTAAAGCTTCTGCCTCCTGGGTTCAAGCGATTCTCCTGCATGAGCCTCCCAAAGTAGCTGGAATTACAGGTGCACCACCATGCCCAGCTAATTTTTGGATTTTTAGTAGAGATGGGGTTTCACCATGTTGGCCAGGCTGGTCTTGAACTCCTGACCTCAGGTGATCCACCCGCCTCGGCCTCCCAATGTGTTGGGACAATGACAGGTGTGAACCACCGTGCCCAGCCTCCAGATTTGAATATCCAATTACTCATCTCCGTGTGTCCAAGACTCAGCTCTTGGTTTCTGCTCTAACTCAGGCTTCTCACGTCAATGAATGGCACTCCCACTCACCTAATGAACCATGCTAAGAATCCAAATCCACCTGCAGTCTTCTCTTTCCTCCATCTCGTCTCCAACACGTCACCAAATCATGATATTCCTGCCTTTGAAATACACCTTCTTTCTGTTTTTTGAGACAGGGACTCGCTGTGTTGCCCAGGCTGGAGTGCAGTGGTGTCATCATAGCTCACTGCAGTCTCAAACTCCTAGGCTCAAGAGATACTCCTGTCTCAGCATCCCAAGTAGCTGGGACTACTGGCATGCACCACTGTGCCTGGCTTATATAGCTTCTCCTTAAGAATGCTTCACTGGCTGGGCGTGGTGGCTTAGACCTGTAATCCCAGCACTTTGGGAGACCAAGGCGGGCAGATTACCTGAGGTCAGGAGTTCGAGACCAGCCTGGCCAGCATGGTGAAACCCTGTCTCTACTGAAAATACAAAAATTAGCCAGGCATGGTGGGACACGCCTGTAATCCCAGCTACTTGGGAGGCTGAGGTAGGAGAATTGCTTGAGCTTGGGAGGCTCAAAAACAACTGGAGGTTGTAGTGAGCCAAGATCACGTCACTGCTCTCCAGCCTGGCCGACAGAGTGAAACTCTGTCTCAAAAAAAAAAAAAAGGTCAGGCACAGTGGCTCACACCTGTAATCCAAGCACTTTGGGAGGCTGAGGCGGGTGGATTACCTGAGGTCAGGAGTTCGAGACCAGCCTGGCCAATATGGTGAAACCCTATCTCTACTAAAAATACAAAAAAATT
>NW_012102476.1:3054647-3054944 GCF_000951045.1 Mandrillus leucophaeus | reverse complement strand
CCTCCACCCCCAGGTTCAAGCGATTATCCTGCCTCAGCCTCCCGAGTAGCTGGGACTAGAAGCACACACCACCACGCCTGGCTAATTTTTTTAGTGGAGACGGGGTTTGGGGTTTCACTGTGTTAGCCAGGATGATCTTGATCTCCTGACCTCTTGATCCGCCCACTTTGGCCTCCCAAAGTGCTGGGATTACATGCGTAAGCCACCGTGCCCGGCCAGAGAATGAATTTTTTTAAAAAAAATATTTTTTAAATTCACTTTTCATTTTTATTATTTATTTAGACATGGGGTCTTGCT
>NW_012102476.1:3053356-3054597 GCF_000951045.1 Mandrillus leucophaeus | reverse complement strand
TGTCACAATCTCAGCTCACTGTGACCTCTGCCTCCTGGGTTCAAGTGATTCTCCTGCCTTAGCCTCCCAAGTAGCTGGGATTACAGGCACCCGCCACCACACCCAACTAATTTTTGTATTTTTAATAGAGACTGGGTTTCACCATGTTGGTCAGGCTGGTCTCAAACTCCTGACCTCAAGTGATCCGCCCACCTAGGCCTTCCAGAGTGTTGGGATAACAGGCATGAGCCCCCGCTCTCAGCCCATTGCTTCTTTTTTTTTTTTTTTCCTGAGACGGAGTCTCGCTCTGTCGCCCAGGCTAGAGTGCAGTGGCATAATCTCGGCTTACTGCAAGCTCCACCTCCCAGGTTCACACCATTCTTCTGCCTCAGCCTCCCGAGTAACTGGGACTACAGGCGCCCGCCGCCACGCCCGGCTAATTTTTTGTATTTTTAGTAGAGACGGGGTTTCACCGTGTTAGTCAGGATGGTCTCGATCTCCTGACCTCGTGATCCAGCCGCGTAGGCGTCCCAAAGTGCTGGGATTACAGGCGTGAGCCACCGCGCCCAGCCAGCCCATTGCTTCTTTAACTGAACTGAACACCAAGGCTGTGTCCTAGCAAAGGAGACTTTCCTGTAGGAATCACATATCTTTCAGCCAAGTAAGCTTCCTGGGGAAATGCCCTCCATAACCAGTCCTCCATCTGGTGACCACAATACAAATCTTTTCTTATTCTAGGCCAGGAAAGAAGACTTGTGGGTTCTTCACACTGGTCCCTGCCCGTCTGCCCTTCTGAAGTAATGTGGAGCCTCAGATAAGTGACAGCAAGACATTGAGCAAGAAGGGGGAGGAATTATATTCACTCTGCAGGGCTCAGATCACACCAGCAAGACATAGGTCAGTCCTGGATCAACCTGAGCTCCAAGAGAAGATGGAATTTCAGAAAGAAATATCACAGAGGGCCGGGTGTGGTGGCTCACGCCCATAATCCTAACACTTTAGGAGGCCGAGGCGGGCAGATTGCTTGGGGCCAGGAATTCGAGACCAGCCTGGGCAACATAGCGAGACCCCTGCCTCTACAAAAAGTACCAAATGAAAAAAAAAATTAGCCAGGTGTGGTATCATATACCTATAGTCCCAGCTACTTGGGAGGCTGAGGTGGGAGGGTCACCTGATCCTGGAAGGCTAAGGCTGCAGTGAACTGTGATCATGCCACTGTACCCCAGCCTGGGTGACAGAGTGAGACCCTGTGAAAGAAAAGC
>NW_012102476.1:3044576-3049356 GCF_000951045.1 Mandrillus leucophaeus | reverse complement strand
GCAATTCTCCTGCCTCAGCCCCCTGAGTAGCTGGGATTACAGGCGTGCGCCACCATGCCCAGCTAATTTTTGTATTTTTAGTAGAGACGGGGTTTTGCCACGTTGCCCAGGCTGGTCTCGATCTTCTGACTTCAGGTGATCTGCCCGCCTCGGCCTCCCAAAGGGCTGAGATTACAGGTGTGAGCCATCGCGCTCAGCCGTTTTTGTTTTTTGTTTTTTGTTTCTTGAAATGGAGTCTTCCTCTGCCACCCAGACTGGAGTGCAGTGGTGCGATCTTGGCTCACTGCGTCCTCTGCCTCCTGAGTTCAAGAGATTCTTGTGCCTTAGCCTCCTGAGTAGCTGGGATTACAGGCACTCACCACCACACCTGGCCATTTTTTGTATTTTTAGTATAGATGGGGTTTCTCCATGTTGCCCAGGCTGGTCTCAAACTCCTGGGCTCAATTGATCCACTTGCCTCAGCCTCCCAAAGTGCTGGGATTACAGGCGTGATCCGCTGAGCCTGGCCTGATGTCCCAGGGGAATTTCTGTATTCAGCCTCCCGAGCCCTCTCCCAGGGCCTGTCACTCACCCTCAATGACATAGATCTTCTTCTGCAGCTCAGTGAATAGATCTTTCAGCTTCTCAAATGTGTCCAGAATTTTTACAAACTCGCTCGCAGGTTTTGAGGCAAATTTGTGAAGTGTCTCCTGACTCTCCTTGGTCTGAAAATGCTTTCCAATCTGTGAGGGAGAGGAGAGTGAGGAGCTGAAATCCCCCAAACCTCAGTCCAGTTTGCCATTATTTTCACAAGAGTTTGGCCCCAGGAAGAAAGGGGCCTGGGGTTCAGAAAGAGGAGAGGGAAGGCGAGATGTAGGAAGCAGCCGGGACCCTACCCCGATGATGTAGCGGATGATGTCTTTGGCCGCATCGATGTCGCCACTGTCAGTGGCCTCCCCATCCGTGATGATGATGAGCACTTTGGTGGCATCTGGCCGGGCCCCCAGCTCCTCCCGGAACACCTCTGTCCTGTGTCCAGGAAAGGAGGAGGTGAGAGACTCCCCAAAACCAGGGCCTGAGGTCTCCTTCCCCACCTGCTCATCAAGTCACCGCCATACTGGTTATGCAAAAGCCCTTCCTGGATCTCCCAGGCTGGGATTCCAAGCCTGCAGCAGTCACCTCTAAACCCCCTTGCTGCCACCCCTTTCCTTCTGGACCAGGGGTCCTCACATTGCATCCTGGGCAGTCCAGAGGGTGTCCCAGAGCCCATGGGCAGGAGGAGGAGGTTCTGTGAGGAATGACTCTGAGCTTCCCACCCTCCATTGCAACCACATGGCCACCACTCTTTAATCAGTTACAGATGTTGATCCAAGTGAGATTTCAATGTGGAAGAGAGGGTCCCACAGCTTAAGAAAATTGGGGAGTCACTCTTCCAGAGCAAACTCTTCCAGCACCTCCTCTGCCTTCCCATAGTACCCAGCCCGCCTCCGGATCTCTACTATAGCAGTGAACCCAATGAATTACCATGACTTCTCTGTCAATTTTCCCCCTAAACCATGAGCTCCTGAAGGAAAGGACCATGTTGGATTTGTTGCTGTATCTCTGGCTCCCAGCACAGAGGAGGTGCTTGTGCATGTGAGATGAAGGAGGGAGAACCAGTGTTACAGCTCTTTTAGATTTTGTCTAGCAGGCTTTCTGTTTTTTGCTAAAATCCTCCACCCTCAAAAAAATTTAAAAAATAAACAAAGAAGGGAGAACTGAACACCAGATGGGCCAAGGCTAAAGATTTCTGTCCTGGGAGTTCCAGACCAGTCTGGGCAACATAGCGAGACCCCAACTCTACAAAGATGAAAACAATTAGCCAGGCATGGTGGTGTGTGATTGTAGTCCCTACTCAGGAGGCTGAGGCAGGAGGTTCGCTTGAGCCCAGGAGTTTAAGGCTACAGTGAGCTAGGATCACGTCACTGCACTCCAGCCTGGGCAACAGAGTGAGACTTGACTCTAAAAAAAAGAAAAAGAAAATTCCTGCCTTGCCCACAACCTCCCTCTGAGCAAGTTAGGTTGGCCATAGCTCTTGCTGAAACAGCAGCGAGATGTGAACCGTCTTACCCATGAACACCTGCTATCAAGACCTCTGGTTCTATCTGGATGCAAAATGCTTCTCCAATCTCCATCCACACAGACATGGGCCTATTGCGGGTCCTGTTCATGGATTTCCACCCTGGCTTAGACAAGCATTGTCTCTATCTGGATTTTTCAATAGCGTCCTAACTGGCCCTATCGCTTCCCCCCGCCTTTGCCCCCTCTACAGTCTAATATCAACCCCGCAGCCAGAGGGACCTTTTAAAAAACATAAATCAGATCATCACTCTTCTACTCAAAACCTCTAATGACTTCTCATCTTACTCAGAGGAAAGCCAAAGTCCTCACTATGGCCTCCAAGTCACTAACCCATCCAGACCCTCATGATCTCTCCGACCTCATCACCTACTATTTTCCCCCTCTCACTTATTTCTCTCCAGCCACATTGGTGTCCTGGCTCTTCATTTTTAAATTATTTTTTATTTTTTAGAGCTAGGATCTTGCTGTGTTGCCCAGGCTGGAGTGCAATGCTGTGATCATAGCTCACTGCAGCTTCAAACTCCTGGCTCATAGGCCCGGTGTGGTGACTCACACCTGTAATCCCAGCACTTTGGAAGGGCAAGGCAGGTGGATCACCTGAGGTCAAGAGTTTGAGACCAGCCTGGCCAACATGGTAAAAGCCCATCTCTACTAAAAATACAAAAAAAATTAGCTGGGTATGGTGGCACAGGTCTGTAATCCCAGCTACTTGGGAGGCTGAGGCAGGAGAATGGCTTGAACCTGGGAGGCGGAGGTTACAGTGAGCCGAGATCGCGGCACTGCACTACAGCCTGGGCAACAAGAGCAAAACTCCATCTCAAAAAACAAAAACAAAAATCAACCAACCAAACAAAAACTTCTGGGCTCAAGAGATCCTCCCACCCCAGCGTCCCAAAGCACTGGGATTACAGATTGTGCACCTGGCTTAGAGTTTCTCTTTTGGATTTAATTAGTACAGAGTAGATTTCTGTTACGTACAACCAAAAGAACCTGCAGTAAAATTGTTCCACTTTAATTCAGACAATAAACTGCCCCTTGCTGTACCTACCTACTGAGTTCCCGCGCCCCGCAGCTGGAAGAGGGTAGATCACCCAGAACCAATGACTGGACACGCGCTCTTCTGCAAAAGGGAACTCACGCGACATAGTTGATGGCACCAAAGGTGTTGGTCAACAGCAACATGTGCTTTACATGCTCCAGCAGAGTATCAGGGTCCTTCTGTTTAACATAATCTGAGAAATCAAATTCCGTTTTGTAGCTTGTGGAAAACTGAACAGCAGCAAACTAGAAAAGGAAGGAAGAAATGATATTCAATTATATATCCCTTTCCATTTGTCTGTTCCAAACTTTTCTTTTTTTTTTTTTTTTTTTTTTTTTGGCTAGAGTGCAGTGGCATGATCTTGGCTCACTGCAACCTCTGCCTCCCGGGTTCCAGCGATTTTCGTGCCTCAGCCTCCCAAGTAGCTGTGATTACAGGCACGTGCCACCACACCTGACTATTTTGTGTGTGTGTGTGTGTATTCTTAGTAGAGACGGTGTTTCACCATATTGGTCAGGCTGGTCTCGAACTCCTGACCTCAGGTGATCCACCTGCCTCGGCCTCCCAAAGTGTGGGATTACAGGCGTGAGCCACAGTGCCCAGCCCCAAACCCTACTTCTTCTTTTTCAAGACAGGGTCTTGTTCTGTCTCCCAGGCTAGAGTGCAGGGCACAACCGTAGCTCACTACAGCCTCAGCCTCCCAGGCTCGAGCCATCCTCCCTCATCAGCCTCCGAAGTAGCTGGGACTACAGGCACGTGCCACCACACTGGGCTAGCTTTTATTTTTTGTAGAAATGGGGTCTTGCTATGTTGCCCAGGCTGGTCTCGAACTCCTGGCTTCAAGTGATCCTCCCGGCTAAGCCTCCCAATGTGCTGGGATTACAGGTGTGAGCCACTGTGCCTGGCTCAATGTCTTCTTATGCAGGGCCTGGGCAACTCAACTCCACATCCGTGCCTTAGATCATTCTTTTCAAAATGAGGCAATATACAAATAAGCACAGAAATAAAACCAAATAAACCTTGCTCCCTCATGTAATACTGTGTGTTGAGCTCCTATTCTCTGGGTCCACCTATGTCACTGACAGGGATGGGTTCCAGTAGCCATATTTCTGCTGAGTGACCCTGCTTAACTAGACACAGTTGGCTGGGCCAGGGATCAACACCTGACTGAAGCTAGGCCAGCCAGAGCTTCTTCTCTGAGAACAGGGAATTTGCAAAGGGAGGCGTTGGCTGAGGGAAAGGTAAAAAGCCCTCTTGGAACTTTAACATGTGAACTTAGGAGCTTTCCATAGGTCCATGTGGTCTAAAGGTGCTAAGGGAGCCAGTCTACAGAGACTGAGAAAAGAGAATAAGGAAGCAAAGACTCAAAAAGAAACAGAAATGAGAACTAGCTGGGCACAGTGGCTCATGCCTGTAACCCCAGCACTTTGGGAGGCCGAGGCAAGAGGATCTCTTGAGATGTCCAGGAGTTTCAGATCAGTCTGGGCAACACAATGATAAACCATCTCTACAGAAAATTTAAAAATTAGCCACGCATGGGCCAGGCGCAGTGGTTCATGCCTGTAATCCCAGCACTTTGGGAGGCCGAGGCGGGCGGATCATGAGGTCAGGAGATCGAGACCATCCTGGCTAACACGGTGA
>NW_012102476.1:3038807-3039466 GCF_000951045.1 Mandrillus leucophaeus | reverse complement strand
AAAAAAAAAAAAAAAGAAAGTGCCTCCATCCTCACCTCTTCCCTACAGAATCCCAGAGAAATAATTCCAAATGCCAAAATCCTAGAAAATTAAGGTTCCTTTGCATTTACAGTCTTTGAGGCCCAGAGAATGATCCGCCAGAATGTCTCATGACAGGTTCATTCATTCAGTGCTTGATTCAAAAGCCATTCATGGCTTACCTACTGTGTGCTGGGCGGTGGTATATCTAAGAAGGGTTAGTAAGAGAGAACAAACTCCTGGCTTCCAGGCGCTCGCAGGGAAGTAAGGGAGTGTCAGGAACCTACTGGGCAATGCGAAGTGTTTGGGGGCTGGGATCCTTCCCTGTTCTGCACTTCCATGGCCTCCCTCATCGCCTGTGTCCCGCTTTTTGATCCCTCACTCCTATCTCTGAGGATTCCCACCCACCACAGGCTCCTCCAGACGGGAACCTCTGGAGAGCCGCCCCTTGGGGGCTGCCCCAGGGCGGGCATCAGGAGGAGGACTTGCGGGGCACAGCTCACCCGTTTCCGACCTGCAGGACGCGGTATCCAAAGTGCCTCCCGGCGCGCGGTGGGGAGAAGCTCCGCGCGCCCCGCACGTCCAGGTTGTAGCTCCAGGCCGGCGCTGAGGAAGGCAAGGGGCGTCAGCTGCGACCCAGG
>NW_012102476.1:3038178-3038757 GCF_000951045.1 Mandrillus leucophaeus | reverse complement strand
TACAAAAATTAGCCGGGTATGGTGGCATACGCCTGTAATCCCAGCTACTCTGGAGGCTGAGGCAGGAGAATCATTTGAACTCGGGAGGCAGAATTTGCAGTGAACCGAGATCATGCCACTGCAATCCAGCCAGGGTGACAAGAGTGAAACTCTGTCTCAAAAAAAAAAAAAAAAAAAAAAGCAGTGTTTGCTAAACTTTAGGCATTTGTGTAATACTTCACAATATCTGCCATATGAGCATACTTTTATTTTCTTAATAGTTTCCTTTAAATTTTTGTTTAACTTCAGCCTTCCTAAGCAATATGATGTAGGAAATTACAAATTTGATGTGCTTGTCATAGATTTTTTTCTAATAAGCCACTAAAGAAATTTATAACCATGAAAACATTAAAAGCTTGTATACCACTAAAAATCATATTGCATATCAATGATCACAGATATTTCATATCTGGAAGAAAAATGAGGTAAGTTCTTGAAAATAGCTGGCTCTGCTGGGTGTGGTGACTCACACCTGTAATCCCAACACTTTGGGAAGCTGAGGCAGGAGGATTCTTCAGCTCAAGACCAGTCTGGGCAACA
>NW_012102476.1:3030684-3034883 GCF_000951045.1 Mandrillus leucophaeus | reverse complement strand
AAAAAAAAAAAAAAAAAAGGAAATGAGAACTAGAGAGACTCCTAGAAGCCTTCAACTCCCTGGTTCTTATCCCTTCCAGAGGCCCAGTTATAGCCATGCCCATAGGCTCTGAGGATACCACATACTAAAATTTCCTTTCATGGTTTAAGCCATTCTTGGTTGCCTGCAACCAAGAATCCTAACTAGCATTTTTACCTGGTAGGAAGTGTTGCTGAGTTTCTTCATCACATCCTTCATGAAGTCCAGAATTTTCTGAAATTCATCTGGCTGCAAGCTCATCGAACCATCAAACAGAAATACCAGGTCTACGTTGCCCTTGATACATTCTGCAGAGGCCAGACGCAAGGGACCCAATGAAGCATCTCCGGTGTTTGACCGCCCATGCTGGTTCTCCCTAGGGGCAGCCACTGGGAGGTATTTTTACCCACTGAGTCCCCAGTTCCTTACCCTGAAAACCAGGGCGCCCCTGCAGCATGGCACCCTGCAGATTCTGGTGGAAGAGGTAACACAGGCCACTCAGATAGGTGTTCTGGTCACACGTTCGAGACAGCCCAGGGTCACAGGCCTAAAGGAAGCAAAGGCCAAAGATTCTTGTGGGCACCATCAACCAAGAATAAGAACGTTCAGAGTCCTTTCTCACTTCCTCTATCCAACTGGTTACCAAGGTAAGGAATGTGCACCTCCACAGTCTCTAGTGTCCATCCCTCCCATCCTACCAATGCTCTATGCCAATGGATCCTCACCGCCTGTAGGCTAAAGTCTGAACTCCTTAGCTGGGCTTACATTGGGCACGACCCCACATTTCCAGGCCTATCTTCTCCTGGTCCCCATCTCTCTTTCTGTGTTCCAGCCAAATCAAATTATCAAGATTCCCAGAATAAAAGGTGTCTCTTTCTTTCTTTTTCCCTTCCCTTCCCTTCCCCCTCCCCTCATTTATTTATTTGTTTGTTTGTTTATTTATTTATTTCTTCTTTCTCTTTTTCTTTTCTTTCTTTTTCTCTCTCTCTTTCTTTCTCCGTCTTTTTTATTTATTTATTTATTTTTTGAGAGAGTCTTGCTCTGTCGCCCAGTCTGGAGTGCAGTGGCGTGATCTTGGCTCACTGCAACCTCTGCTTCCCAGGTTCAAGCGATTCTCCTGCCTCAGCTTCCTGAGTAGCTGGCACTACAGGTGCCCACCACCATGCCCAGTTAATTTTTGTATTTTTAGTAAAGATGGGGTTTCACCATATTGGCCAGGATGGTCTCAAACTCCTGACCTTGTGTCTGTCCACCTCGGCCTCCCAAAGTGCTGGGATTACAGGAGTGAGCCACTGCACCCGGCCTTTTCTTTCTTTCTTTCCTTCCTTCCTTCCCTCCTCTTTCTTTTTCTTCTTTCTTCCTTCCCTTTTCTTTCCTTCCTCTCTATCTCTCTCTCTCCTCCTCTCCCCTCCCTCCCTTCCTTTTTCCCTCCCTCCCTCCCTCCTTTCTTTCTTTCCTTGCTTTCTTTCTTCTTGGGTCTCACTCTCATCACCCAGGCTGGAGTGCAGTGGCACAATCATGGCTCACTGCAGCCTCAACTTCCTGGGCTCAGGTGATCCTCCCACCTCAGCCTCCCAAATAACTGGCACCATAGGCACACGCCACCATGCCCAGCTAATTTTTTTGTAGAGCTGGAGTTTTCCATGTTGCCCAGGCCAGTCTTAAACTCCTAGGCTCAAGCGATCCACCTGCCTCGGCCTCCCAAAGTCATTTCTTTCATTTATGACCCTTTCCTGCCAGATTGCAATTTCTTCAAAGTCTGGGCTCGTATCATGGTCATCTTTTTGTTTTGTTTTGCTTTTGTTTTTTTTAGACACAGGTCTCACTCTGTCTCCCTGGCTAGAGTGTAATGGTGTGATCATAGCTCACTGTAGCCTTGAACTCCTGGCCTCAACTGATCCTCCCGAGTAGCTGGGACTACACACGTGTGCCACCATGCCCAGCTAATGAAAAAAATATTTTTTTTTTTTTTGTAGGGACAGGGTTGACCAGGCTGGTCTTGAACTCCTGGCCTCAATCAATCATCCAGTTTTGGCTTCCCAAAGTGCTGGGGTTACGGGTATAAGCCACTGGCCTGGCCTCATCAACTTTGTATTTCACTCCCCTTCCCCTGTCAGAACCTAGCCTGATGCCTGGCATATAATAGTAGCTAAATAAACAAGTTCTACTTAAACACTGGATCAGTATTTCATTCAGTTTTCTATCTCTCACACAGAAGGATGCTGGCTGGAAACAGCAATGAACTTGGGATCAAATGAGAATTTTATTCAAATCCTGACTTTACCACTTAGCAACCACGTGACCTTGGTCAAGTCTCTTAATCCTTTGGTCCTGTTTCCTCGTGTGTGAAGTGTGTACACTGATCCCTATCTCATCTGAGTGTCTTGCGGGGTTAAAAGAAATAAAGTGACAAGGTGTAGTAGCTCATGCCTGTAATCCCAGCACTTTGGGAGGCCGAGGCGGGCAGATCACCTGAGGTCAGGAGTTCGAGACCAGCCTGACCAACATGGTGAAATTCCATCTCTACTAAAAATACAAAAATTAGCCGGGTATGGTGGCATACGCCTGTAATCCCAGCTACTCTGGAGGCTGAGGCAGGAGAATCATTTGAACTCGGGAGGCAGAATTTGCAGTGAACCGAGATCATGCCACTGCAATCCAGCCAGGGTGACAAGAGTGAAACTCTGTCTCAAAAAAAAAAAAAAAAAAAAGCAGTGTTTGCTAAACTTTAGGCATTTGTGTAATACTTCACAATATCTGCCATATGAGCATACTTTTATTTTCTTAATAGTTTCCTTTAAATTTTTGTTTAACTTCAGCCTTCCTAAGCAATATGATGTAGGAAATTACAAATTTGATGTGCTTGTCATAGATTTTTTTCTAATAAGCCACTAAAGAAATTTATAACCATGAAAACATTAAAAGCTTGTATACCACTAAAAATCATATTGCATATCAATGATCACAGATATTTCATATCTGGAAGAAAAATGAGGTAAGTTCTTGAAAATAGCTGGCTCTGCTGGGTGTGGTGACTCACACCTGTAATCCCAACACTTTGGGAAGCTGAGGCAGCTCAAGACCAGTCTGGGCAACATGGTGACACTCTCTCTCTACAAAAAATATAAAAATTAGCTGGGCGTGGTAGCATGCACCTATAGTCCCAGCTAATTGGGAGGCTGAGGCGGGAGGATTACTTGAGCACAGGGAGGTTGAGGCTACAGTGAGGCTGTGATCACGCCACTGCACTCCAGCCTGGGCAATAGAATAATAGAATGAGACGTTGTCTCAAAAACAAAAAAGCTGGCTCATCATTGGTTCTCAATAAACACTAATTGACTCTGATGCCTTTGACTGTCTGTGGGAACTTTTGTCCACATTCTTCCTCTTTTCTTCTCTCATTACTTGGATCGAGCTTCACAGGCTCTGATAACACCACTGTACAAAATTCTTACCAAAACGCTTCCATCTGTGGGATCTGTTGCCAGGGTCATTCCCAAGTACTTGGAGGTATAGTTGGAACCTGTAGGCACCAGAAAGTTGGTCTGGAGGAGCTCAGGCAATCTAGGTGGGCTGGGGCCAGCCTCAGATTCGCCAAGATCCCATTCCTCCCAGCTCACCCCCCAGTTACTCACCTCTCAGGCTGACTGGCAGGCAGTGTCCTGTGCCTGACTGGCACTGATAGAGGCTTCCCGTGCTGTTCCCCTCCCCTGGAGCTCCCACGATGACCCTGGGGAGAAATCTCACCTGTGAGAGGGAGTGGCCCAGATCTGTACCCACCTCCTCCTGCCTGCTTAGGAGGTTCAGATCTCCCGCCTCATCTCTCCAAGCACTGCAACCATTCCCTTTCAAGAAGGTGCCTCCGGCCGGGCGGGGTGGCTCATGCCTGTAACTTTGGCATGAGGCCAAGGTACTTTGGGAGGCCGACATGGGCAGATCACCTGAGGTCAGGAATTTGAGACTAGCCTGGCCAATATGGTGAAACCCCGTCTCTACTAAAAATACAAAAATTAGCCAGGCATAGTGGCGCATGCCTGTAATCCCAGCTATTCAGGAGGCTGAGGCAGGAGAATGGCTTGAACCTGGGAGGCAGAGATTGCAGTGAGCCGAGATCTAACCGTTGCACTACAGCCTGGGTAACAAGAGCAAAACTCCGTGTCAAACAGAAAAAAAAAAAAAAA
>NW_012102476.1:3024304-3029824 GCF_000951045.1 Mandrillus leucophaeus | reverse complement strand
CCCTTGCACGTGCCCGGCAGGTGGCCTATCCCAGGCCCACCTGGCTCTCGCTCCCCAGGCCGCCCGCACCCATGCGGGCAGAGCGCACCCGCACCCTGCGCTTCCCCTCCAGGGCGTTGACTTTGGGGAATATGGAAGGAGCAACTCCCGGCCCCTCTAGAGCTCTGAAAGCTCTTCCCAGGGCCTGAGAACACAACTTCCCGTTTGGCCTCTCTGCAAAGAAGGAAGGATGAGAAGTTAGAGGCTCCAGAGACAGGAGCAGACCCAAGGGGCCCCAAGGCAGAGGGTGGCCAAGTTCCCAGGCAGAGGCCAAGATGGGGATGTCCCAGGGCCGGGTGCGCCTCTGCCACCCACTTCTGCGGTCATGGGGCCCAGGCGCCGCCTCCCACAGTCTCAGATTGTAGCTCCCCTGATCCCTGAGGGGCTGCCTTCCCACCCCACAGGGCCAGTCTTTTGGAGTGCGGGTAGATCCCAACCCCCTTCCCCCTCAGTCGGCCTGCCCAGGCGCCCTGGCACACCCAGGCTGTCCTTTCCGCCCTGCTTTCTCTCCCGCCGTGGAGTTTAGTTCAGAGCATCCTAGAATGTCATGGAGGCCAGGCCTTCATTTGTTTAGATGAAGAGTGTGGGGCTGGAAAGGGGAAAGGACTTGCCTAAAACGCACAGAGGTGGTACCACGGGCACAGAGGTGGTACCACGGGTGGCCCCAGAACCCAGCACCCTCCTCCCAGCTTTAGCTACTCATTAACTATCTGCCTTTTGTTTGTTTGTTGTTTAAGAGACAGGGTCTTGCTCTGTCATCCAGGCTAGAGTGCATTGGCACAAGCTTGGCTCACTGCAACCTCCGCCTCCTGGAATCAAATGATTCTCATGCCTCAGCCTCCCAAGTAGCTGGGATTACAGGCCTGTACGACCACGCCCAGCTAATTTTACTGTATTTTTAGTAGAGATGAGGTTTTTGCCATGTTGGCCAGTCTGGTCTCAAATTCCTGGCCTCAAGTAATCTGCCCACCTTAGCCTCCTAAAGTGCCGGGATTACAGGCGTGAGCCACAGCACCCGGCCCCATCTGCCTTTTTAAAGAACCCACTGCCCCTTCTTATGTTCCCTTCTCTATCTTTGCCTCCACCCCTTGCCTATTTATTTCTTTTCTTTCCCCATTCCCCACTTTCTCCTTCCAAGATCCCTGGGCCCCGTATCCCTAAGGCCAATTCCACTTTTAGGGGGCAGCTCCTTGTTTACTCCAGCTCCACCAAGCTCTGCAGTTTCTCTGGTCACAGACACATGTCCCTTCCCCTGCCTCCTCCCTTGCCTACCGAAGAAAAAGAACCCAGACAGCAGCGCCATGGTCATGACGGTGATGCAGGAATCCTTCATCCTTCCAGCACTCAAGGGACCTGTGTCCCCAGGGGCAGCGTCAGGAGGCCCGTGGGATTTGCTGGCAACCTAGACAGGGTGAAAGAGGAAAATGATCATGCCCTTTGGCCTCTTACAATGGTACTTTCTCACAGAAGCACTAGGCTGGTGACACTGGCAGGCGGGGAGGGAGGCGTGTCTGCAGGAGTTGTGAAACCGCAAAGGTTCAGGGAGGAAGTGTAAGCAAGTTAGAGACATTTCCTGTGCCTGCTTGCATTTTCACATCATCCAAAAGCTGACAGCATAGCAGGGAGATGACTGTCTCCACTGCTGACATGGTTTCTCACGAACATCCCACCTAAGGGCTCTGTAAAGCTCAGCAGAGGACTGGTCCAATAAACGGTGGCAAAATTACAATGGAATGCTATGCAGCAGTGAAAAAGAATGAGGGAAGGAAAATAAAACAGGGGGAGAAAGATGTACATGAACCACTATTAAAGAAAAGAATGGATTACAGAACAGTGTATTTAGTGACCCATTTTGGTTCTAAAATGCAAAATCTAAAGAATTGGAGGCTGGGTTCAGTGGCTCACTGGCTGTAATCCCAGCACTGTGGGACTTCAGGAGGTGGAGGTAAGAGGATCGCCTGAAGCCAGGAATCAAGACCAGCCTGGGCAACAAAGTGAAACTTTGTCTTTAAAAAAAAAAAAATTGGAGAAAATATTTGCAAATCATATATTTAATAAGGGATTTGTCTCCAGAATATATTTTTAAAAACTCTTATAATTCAACAATAAAAAGACAAATAACCACTTTTTGTTTTGTTTTGTTTTAAATTTTTTGAGACAAGGTCTTGCTCTGTCACCCAAGTGAGAGTGCAGTGGCGCGATCACAGCTCACTGCAACTTTGAACTCCCAGAGTCAAGCAATCCTCCCACCTCTGCTCCTAAGTAGCTGGAACCACAGGTGCATGCCACCATGCCTGGCTAATTTTTCTTTTTTGAGATGGTTTCTCACTATGTTGCCCAGGCTGATCTTGAACTCCTATGCTCAAGTAATCCTCCTGCCTCAGCCTCTCAAAGTGCTGGGATTACAGGTATGAGCCACTGTGCCCAGTTTATTTTTATTTATTTATTTTAGGCTAGTGAAGTGAAGCAGAGGCAGTGCAGAAGGAACAAAGATATTAGTAACTGGTTGTGCTCAATTAGTTTTAAATGGATGGGTGCGGTGGCTCACACCTCTAATCCCAGCCCTGTGGGAGCCCGGGCCAGGTGGATCACCTGAGGTCAGGAGTTCGAGACCAGCCTGGCCAACATGGTGAAACCCCCGTCTCTACTAAAATTACAAAAATTAGCCAGGCGTGGTGGCACATGCCTGTAATTCCAGCTACTTGAGAGGCTGAGGCAGGAGAATTGCTTGAACCCAGGAGATGGAGGTTGTAGTGAGCCAAGATCTCACCGTTGCATTCCAGCCTGGGCGACAGAGTGAGACTCTGTCTCAAAAAAAAAAAAAATTAGTTTTAAACACGACTGCACTCAGACCAACCTACCTAAGTTTCTAAATGAGCAAAGGGGTTGAGTAGACATTTCTCCAATGACATATAAATGGCCAACATGCACATGAAATGATACTCAACATTATTAGTCATTAGAGAAATGCAAATCAAAACCACAATGAGATACCCTTTACACCTACTTGGATGGTTAGAGTTTAAAACAAAGGAAATAAGAGTTAGTGAAGATGTGAAGAAATTGGAGGCCTGGTACACATTGCTGGAAGAAATGTAAAATGGTGTGGATGCTGTGCAAAACACTTTGATGGTTCTTTTTTTTTTTGTTTTTTTGAGAGAGGCTTGCCTAGGCTGGAGTGCAGTAGTGTGGTCTCGGCTCTCTACAGCCTCAACCTTACTGGCTCGAGTGATTCTCCCACCTCAGCCTCTTGAGTAGCTGGAACTACAGATGCAGGCCACCACACTTGACTAATTTTTTATTTTTTGTAGACATGGGGGTCTCTCTACCTTGCCCAGGCTGGTCTTGAATTTCTGAGCTCAAATGATTTGCCCGCCTCAGCCTCCCAAAGTGTTGGGATTGCACCTAGCCCAACAGTTCTTTAAAAAAGTTAAACATAGGCCGGGCATGGTGGCTCATCCCTGTAATCCCAGCTGAGGTGGCTGAGGTGAGAACTCCTGAGTTCAGGAGTTTGAGACCAGCCTGGGCAACATGGAAAAACCCCGTCTTTACTAAAAGTACAAATCTTATCCGGGTGTGGCGGTGCGTCCTGTAGTCCCAGCTACTCGCGAGGCTGAGGGGGGAGAATTGCTTGAACCTGGGAGGCAGAGGTTGCAGTGAGCTGAGATCACACCACTGTACTCCAGCCTGGGAAACAGAGTGAGACACCATCTCAGGAAACAAAAACAGAAAGTTAAACATAGAGTTACTATATGACCCAGAAGTTCTCCTCCTAGGTATATACCCAAAAGAATTGAAATCATATGTTCCTACAAAAACTTATACATGTATGCTCATAGCAGTATCAATAATGACTCATACTAGCCCCAAACTGGAAACAACCCACATGTCTATCAACTGACAAATGGATGAACAAAATAGGGCATAGCCATGCAATGTAATATTATTTGCCTCTAAAAAAGAATCAGACCGGACTCAGTGATTCATGCCTGTAGTCCCAGCACTTTGGGAGACCAAGGCAGGTAAATCAGCTGAGGTCAGGAGTTCGAGACCAGCCTGGCCGACATGGTGAAACCCCGTCTCTATTAAAAATACAAAAATTAGCCAGGGGTGGTGGCACGGCCTGTAGTCCCAGCTACTTGGGAGGCTGAGGCAGGAGAATCGCTTGAACCCGGAGGCAGAGGTTGCCATGAGTGGCGATCACACCACTGCACTCCTGCCTGGGTGATGGAGTGAGACTCCATCTCAAAAAAAAAAAAAAAAAATAGAGTACTGGTACATACTACTCTATGAGTAAGCCTTGAAAATATTTAGTGAAAGAAGGCAGCAAAGAAAAATCACATATGGTCTGACTCCAGTAAGTGAAATATCCAGAACAGGCAAATACAGAGAGACAGAAAGCAGGCTGGTGCTTGCCGTGAAAATGGAGGCTAGGGAGTGAGTACTAATGGGCATAGGGTTTCATTTTAGGTGATGAAATGTTCTGGAAATAGACTGTGGTAATGATTGCACAATTTCGTGAATCTATTTAAAAACCACTGAATTCTATACTTTTTTTTTTTTTTAATTTTTGATACAGGATCTTGTTCTGTCACCCAGGCTGGAGTGCAGTGGTGCAATCATGGCTCACTGCAGCCTCGACTTCCCTGGCTCAAGCAATCCTCCCACCTCAGCCTCCCAAGTAGCTGAAACTACAGGTGTGTGCCACCACACCCAACTAACTTTTGTATTTTTTGTAGAGACAGGATTTCACTATGTTGTCTAGGCTGGTCTCAAACTCCTGGGCTCAATTGATCCGCTCTCCTTAGCCTCCCAAAGTGCTGGGATTAGAGCCACTGTGCCTGGTGAATTGTATACTTTAGAATGGTGAGTTTTATGGTATGTGAATTGTATCTCAATAAAAAATAAACATGAAATTATATATGTATGTACATATTTGTTAAATTGGAAAGGATATACAACCATACTTTAAACAGTGGTTAGCTCTGCAGAATGAGGTTTATACATTTCTATATGGTCTGCATATTTTTTTACAATGAGGACGTATAACTTTACCATTTAAAAAAAATTAGCTAGGTGTGGTGGCTCACACCTGTAATCCCAGCACTTTGGGAGACCGAGGCGGGCGGAACCCCTGAGGTCAGGAGTTTGAGACCAGTCTGGCCAACATGGTGAAACCCCGCCTCTACTAAAAATACAAAAATTAGCTGGGCGTGGTGGCGTGTGCCTGTAATCCCAGCCACTTGGGAGGCTGAGGCAGGAGAATAGCTTAAATCCAGGAGGCGGAGGTTGCAGTGAGACGAGATCGTGCCATTGCACTCCAGCCTGGGCGACAGGGCAAGACTCTGTCTCAAAAAAAAAAAAAAAAAAACCCTGGGCGCCATGGCTCATGCCTGTAGTCCCAGCACTTTGGGAGGCCAAGCTGGGTGGATCACCTGAGGACGGGAGTTCAAGACCAGCCGGACCAACATGGAGAAACCC
>NW_012102476.1:3020724-3024254 GCF_000951045.1 Mandrillus leucophaeus | reverse complement strand
GAGAAACCCTGTCTCTACTAAAAATACAAAATTAGCCGGGCGTGGTGGCGCATGCCTGTAATCCCAGTTACTCGGGAGGCTGAGGCAGGAGAATCACTTGAACCCAGGAGGTGGAGGTTGCAGGGAGCCCAGAGTGCACCATTGCACTCCAGTCTGGGCAACAGGAGCGAAACTCTGTCTCGGGGGGAAAAAAAAAAAAAAAAAAAAAATTAAACTACCTTTAAAAAGCATAAAAATATTAGCCAGGCATGGTGGCTTACACCTGTAATTGCAGCCCTTTGGGAAGCCAAGGTGGGAGGATTGCTTGAGCTCAGGAGTTTGAGACCAGCCTGGGCAACTTAGCAAGACCTTGTGTCTACTAAAAATAAAAATAAAAAATTAGCCAAAGCGTGCTGGTGTATGCCTGTAGTCCTAGCTACTTGGGAAACTGATGTGGGAGGATCACTTGAGCCCAGGTGGTAGAGGCTGCAGTGAGCTGTGATCAGACCACTGCACTGCAGCCTGGGTGACAGAGCGATACCCTATCTTTATACACAAACAAGCAAACAAACCAAAACATAAAAATATTTAAAACACAACAGAGTAAGGAACTGTATTCGTTTATAAGAAATTGGGAAGGATCTTCAGATTCTCCCTGTGCTGTGAAGAAATCCTGTTCAACCTGCAAAGACGTCATTGCCCTGAGGAAGCCTTTTTCAGGCAGATTATCTATTATCTGTACTGCCAGGTGGTTGGAACGGAACAAGCTGGCTTGTGGTAATTAGAAGGTTATTAGATAGTCTTTTGAAAATTCAGTTAAGATCAGATAATTCAGGCTGATTTCTTTGATTCTCTGTAGAGCAGTTCCAACCAAATTCTTTTGTTTTGTTCTGAAATTACAAAAAGAATATACATTTTTAAATTCAAGCACTATGGAATGTGTAAAGAAGAATAAGTATTGTCTTAATGTCCACTCTCCATCCCTAAACCCCAGGAGGAATCATTGTTAACAATTGAAGCCATATATTTTTCATGAATTAAGAAAAACTTAGGCCGGGCACTGTGGCTCAAGCCTGTAATCCCAACACTTTTGGACGCTGAGGTGGGCAGGTCGCCTGAGGTCAGGAGTTCAAGACCAGCCTGGCCAACATGGTGAAACCTCATCTCTACTAAAAATGCAAAAATTAGCCGGGCATTGTGGCGCGCACCTATAATCCTAGCTACTCAGGAGGCTGAGACAGGAGAATCACATGAACCTTGGAGGCGCAGATTGCAGTGAGCCGAGATCAAGCCACTGCACTGTAGCCTGCGCAACAGAGCGAGATTCTGTCTCAAAAAAAAAAAAGAAAGAAAGAAAAAGAAAAGAAAAAAATTGAGTTGTTAGTTAACCATACAGGTTTGACCTGTTTGGAAAAACTGTAATTATCTCACCACAGAACATCCAACTGAGAATTAATGGCTAAGTCAGCCGTCTCCTGTGTGAAGGTTTTCCCTCAGGCTATCTTCAAAATTTAGATACTTGAATTAGGGTTTAAGTTTCAGCAGGCAAGCTTATACATATTTATCACATTATGTTTTCAGATTTAAAATAAGCAAGGCTGGGCATAGTGGCTCATGACTGTAATCCCAACACCTTCGGAGGCCGAGGCGGGTAGATAATTGGAGATCAGGAGTTCGAGACCAGCCTGGACAACATGGTAAAACCCTGTCTCTACTAAAAATACAAAAATTAGCTGGGCATGGTGGCACATGCTTGTAATCCCAGCTACTCGGGAGGCTGAGGCATGAGAATCGTTTGAACCCAGGAGGCGGAGGTTGTAGTGAGCCAAGATCCTGTCACTCCACTCCAGCCTGGATAACAGAGTGAGACTCTGACCCAAGAAAGAAAGAAAGAAAGTGAGGGAGAGACGGGGGAGGAGGGGGGAGAGAGAGAGAAAGAGAGAGAGAGAGAGAGGGAGAGAAAGAAAGAAAAAGAGAAAGGAAGGAAGGAAGGAAGGAAGGAAGGAAGGAAGGAAGGAAGGAAGGAAGGAAGGAAAAGGAAGAAAAAGAAGAATGGCAGTTGCTAGGGGCTGGGAGGATCAGGAAACAGTGGGTAGGGGTGTGGGTGGGGAAAGCCAGATCATGTCACTTTCTTGTTCAGAACCCTCCAGTGTAGCCAGGGGCAGTGGCTCACACCTGTAACCCCAGCACTTTGGGAGGCCGAGGTGGGAGGATCACCTGAGGCCAGGAGTTTGAGACCAGCCTGGGCAACACAGTGAGATCCCCATCTCTAAAACTGAAAGGAAAAATTATAAAAAAGAAAAATAAAAACCTCCAGTGGCTCCATATTTCACTCAAAATACAAGCTAAAGTTCTCACTGTGGCCTGCAGAGCCTTAACCCGTCAGAGATCTCGTTCCCTCTCTGACTTCATGGCCCTTTGGCCCTCTCCTCGCCAGTCACGCTGCTGCCCTAGACTATGATCATTCCAGCATGCCTGTTCTCTTGCTTGAATGCTCTTTGCCAAGCAAGCCTTATACATGGCCGGGCGCGGTGGCTGATGCCTGTAATCCCAGCACTTTGGGAGGCCGAGGTGGGCAGATCATGAGGTCAGGAGATTGAGACCATCCTGGCCAACATGATGAAACCCTGTCTCTACTAAAAGTACAAAAATTAGCTGGGCATGGCGGCGCGTGCCTGTAGTCCCAACTGCTTGGGAGGCTGAGGCAGGAGAATCTCTTGAACCCAGGAGGCGGAGGTTGCAGAGAGCCAAGATCACACCACTGCACTCTAGCCTGGTGACAAAGCTAGACTCCATCTCAAAAAAAAAAAAAGAAAGAAAGCCTCATACATGGCTTGTACCCTTGTACCCTCGTGTCCTTTCGGTCTCTGCTTGACCATCAGCTTCTCCTTTACATTTATAGCCTCCTCCTATACTATCTATTTTATTTTATTTTATTTTTTGATATGGAGTCTCGCTCTTCTGCCCAGGTTGGAGTGCAGTGGCATGATCTTGGCTCACTGCAACTTCCACCTCCGGAGTTCAAGCGATTCTCTTATCTCAGCCTCCTGAGTAGCTAGGATTACAGGTACGCACTGCCATGCCTGGTTAATTTTTGTATTTTTAGTAGAGACGGGGTTTCACCATGTTGGCCAGGCTGGTCTCAAACTCCTGACCTCAGAAGATCCACTTGCCTTGGCCTCCCAAAGTGCGGCGACTATAGGCCTGAGCCACTGTGCCTGACCCCATACTATCTAATTTACTTAGTTGTACAGTTTATTGTCCATTTTTCCTACTAGAATGTAAACTCCACAGAGGAAGTATTATTATTTTTGTTTTTCTTCACTGTTCTATCCCCAGGACCTAAAACAGTGCCTGGAGCATAGTAGATGCTCAGTAAATATTACTGAATGAGTAAATGTTTGGGGTTGCCCCTGCCCCTAAGGAGAGTTAAGAGGCTTTCTCTTTTGCTGGGTGCAGTGGCTCACCCCTGTAATCCCAGCACTTTGGGAGGCTGAGGCAGGCAGATCACAAGATCCGGAGTTCAAGACCAGCCTGACCAACATGGTAAA
>NW_012102476.1:3016685-3018354 GCF_000951045.1 Mandrillus leucophaeus | reverse complement strand
TTTTTTTTTTTTTTTTTAAGGCAGAGTCTCGCTCTGTAGCCCAGGCTGGAGTACAGTGGCGTGATCTTGGCTTACTGCAACCTCCACTTCCCAGATTCAAGAAATTCTCTGTCTCAGCCTCCCACCAGTCCCTTTATAATCAGTATTAATCTATTTAGGGAAGCAGAGCCCTCATGACCTAAACACCTCCCATTAGGCCCCACCTCCCAACACTTGCATTGGGGGTTCATTTTTTTAACACATGCTTTTAGGTGACATATAGTCTGTAGCCTTTTGTGCTTGGCTTCATTCACTCAGCATAATGCTATTGAAATTCATCTATGTTGGTGCATTTTTTTTTTCTTTGAGACACAGTTTTGCTCTTGTTGCCCAGGCTGGAGTGGAATGGCATGGTCTTGGCTCACTGCAAGTTCCACCTCCTGGGTTCAAGTGATTCTCCTGCCTCAGCCTCCCAAGTAGCTGAGATTACAGGCACTCGCCACCATGCCCAGCTAATTTTTGTGTTTTTAGTAGAGACAGGGTTTCACCATGTTTGCCAGGCTTGTCTCGAACTCCTGACCTCAGGTGATCTGCCTGCCTCGGCCTCCCAGAGTGCTGGGATTATGGGCATGAGCCACTGTGCCTAGCTGTTGTTGCAGTTTTTTTAAAAATAGTTTTATTTCAAATTTTGTGGGAATGTAGTAAGTGTATATATTTATGGGGTGCATGAGATGTTTTGACACAGGTACGCAATGTGAAATAATCACACCATGGAGAATGGGGTCTCCATCCCTTCAAGCATTTATGCTTCATGTTTTAAACAATCCAGTTACACTCTTTTAGTTATATTGAAATGTACAGTTAAGTTATTGTGGACTATAGTCACCCTGTTGTGTTAGCAAATAATGGGTCTGATTCCTTCTACTCTTTTTTGACAAGGTGACAGAGTCTTGCTCCATCACCCAGGCTGGAATGCAGTGGCACAGTCTTGGTTCACTGCAACCTCCACCTCCTGGGTTCAAGCAATTCTCCTCCCTCAGCCTCCCATATAGCTGGGATTACAGGCATCTGCCACCATGACCGGCTAATTTTTGTATTTTTAGTAGGGACAAGGATTCATTATGTTGGCCAGACTGGTCTGAAACATCTGACCTCAAGTGATCCATCTGCCTCGGCCTCCCAAAGTGCTGGGATTACAGGCGTGAGCCACCACGCCCTGCCTGAACCACATTTTCTTTATCCATTCTTCTGCTGATAGACATTTAGGTTGCTTCCAAATCTTAGCTATTGGAAACAGTGCTGCAGCAAACATGTGAGTACACATATCTCTTTGATAGGCTGATTGTCTTTTTTTTTTTTTTGAGATGGAGTCTCCCTCTGTCACCCAGGCTGGAGTGCAATGGCCCAATCTCAGCTTACTGCAACCTCTGCCTCCCGGATTCAAGTGATTCTCCTGCTTCAGCCTTAAGTGATCCGCCTGCCTCAGCCTCCCAACGTGCTGGGATTACAGGTGTGAACCACCACGACCGGCCCTGATTATCTTTCTTTTGGGTATATTCTCAGCATGGGATTGCTGAATTATATGGTAGCTCTATTTTTAGTTTTTGAGGAACCTCCAAACTGTTCTCCATAGTGGTTACACTAATTTACATTCCTATCTCTACTAAAAATACAAAAAAACGCCATAGGC
>NW_012102476.1:3011689-3013809 GCF_000951045.1 Mandrillus leucophaeus | reverse complement strand
AAAAAAAAAAAAAAAAAAAAGAGCCTTTTGCTTTTGAAGGTCTAGATTCTTAGAAGCAAAGAGCTGTATTGTCCAAAAGGGATGGGTTGTAGGGGTTGAATGAAGAGGGTTAGGCTGGGCCATGGTGGCTCACGCCTGTAACCCCAGCACTTTGGGAGGCTGAGGTGGGCGGATCACCTGAGGTCAGGAGCTCGAGACCAGCCTGGCCTACATAGCAAAACCCCATCTCTACTAAAAAAAAATACATAAAAATTAGCTGGGTAAAGGCCGGGCGCGGTGGCTCATGCCTGTAATCCCAGCACTTTGGGAGGCCGAGACGGGCAAATCACGAGGTCAGGAGATCGAGACCACCCTGGCTAACACAGTGAAACCCCGTCTCTACTAAAAATACAAAAATTAGCCGGGCGTGGTAGCGGGCACCTGTAGTCCCAGCTACACAGGAGGCTGAGGCAGGAGAATGGTGTGAACCCGGGAGGTGGAGCTTGCAGTGAGTGGAGATCGCGCCACTGCATTCCAGCCTGGGCGACAGAGTGAGACTCCGTCTCAAAAAACAAAACAAAACAAACAAACAAAAAAAAATTAGCTGGGTATGGCCAGGCATAGTGGCTCACACCTGTAATCCCAGTCCTTTGGGAGGCTGAAACGGGCGGATCACAAGGTCAGGAGATCAAGACCATCCTGGCTAACACAGTGAAACCCAGTCTCTACTAAAAATACAAAAAAAATTAGCCGGGCGTGGTAGCGGGTGCCTGTAGTCCCAGCTACTCGGGAGACTGAGGCAGGAGAATGGCATGAACTTGTGAGACAGAACTTGCAGTGAGCTGAGATGGCCCCACTGCACTCCAGCCTGGGTGACAGAGTGAGACCCCTTCTCAAAAACAAAACAAAACAAAAAATTAGCTGGGTATGGTGGTGCGTGACTGTACTTCCAGCTACTGGGAAGGCTGGGGCAAAAGAATTGTTTGAACCAGGAAGCAGAGGTTGCAGTCAACAGAGTTTGCACCACTGCACTCCAGCTTGGGTGACGGAGCAAGACTCCATCTCAAAAAAGAAGAAAAACAAGAGGGCTAAATTCCCAGTGACTGGGCCTTGAAGAATGCTTCTGGTTCTGCAAGTGAGGACGATCTGTGTCTGTGACTCTCTGTGTTGGAAGAGGCAGTCCTGGAGGGTGATGTATGGAGGTCTGGAGACAGAATCCCATACCCCTGGATTTAGAGGCTGCAAGGCAGGTTCCAGTGTCCAATCTGGACATGAAGATACGAAATCCCTTGAGTAGAACCATTACTTTAGAATGAAACAGACAGCTTGGACATGAGCATCCCCCTAGCCACCAAGACAGGGAAGACCAAAAACCCTCCATCTAATTTTTGAAATACATAAACCTCCCAGGACTCTTTAAAGCCAGATTTAGGGTGGGTGTTGTGGCCCACACCTGTAATCCCAGCACTTTGGGAGGCTGAGGCGGGAGGATCACTTGAGCCCAGGAGTTCGACACCAGCCTGGGCAACATAGTGAGACCTCATCTCTATTTTAAAAAAATAAATTAAATTAAAAACTAAAAGCCAGATTTGTTTATGTATCATTTATACTCATTAACATTCACCCTTTAAAAGAGTATAGTTCATGAGTTTTGACAAATGTATACTGTTGATTAACCACTATGACAATCAAGATATAGAATATTTCCATCGCACTCAAATGCCCCTTTTTTGCTATTTAGTAGTAAATTTCTTCCATTTACCCCAACTCCCTGGCAACTATTGATCTGTTCTCTGTTCCTACAGTTTTGCTTTTTCAGAATATCCTAAAAAGGAATCACGTAGGGTCTTAGTCTGCTTTGTGCTGCTCTGACAGAATACCTGAGACTGGGTAATTTATAAAGAACAGAGATTTATTATTTGGCTTATGGTTCTGGAGGCTGGGAAGTCCGAGGCTAAAGGACCTGCATCTGGTAAGGGCCTTCTTGCTGTGTCATCCCACAGTAGAAGGTAGCACATCACATCTTTTGAAGGAGACAGCATTCCAAAAAAGAGCAACAATAAAAAAACGAAACAAACAAACTAACAAGAGCTTCAACTCATAGCATCAAGTCCCTTTTTTTTTTTTTTTTTTTTTTTTTT
>NW_012102476.1:3005508-3009996 GCF_000951045.1 Mandrillus leucophaeus | reverse complement strand
AAAAAAAAAAAAAAAAAAAAAAAAATTAGCCAGGCATGGTGGCTCAAGCCTGTAGTCCCAGCTACTTGGGAGGCTGAGGCACGGGTTCAAGTAGAGACAGGGTTTCACCATGTTGGTCAGGCTAGTCTCAAACTTCTGACCACAGGTGATCCGCCCGCCTTGGCCTCCCAAGTGCTGGGATTACAGGCATGAGCCATCATGCCAGGCCAAACATGCTTATTATAGCTTCTTTTTTTTTGAAAGAACAAAATATCTACAGTTCTGCAAAGCTGGTGGGACCTAATGTTTACCTTAATTCTGACTTGAACTAGAAGCATTTTAAGAAATCTTCTCATTGCTTTTCTAACAAACTCCAGCTTATTTTGCCTTTGTTGCTACTTTTTCTAGCTAGATTTCAAACTTGCCTGTAGACTTGATAATGCAAATTGCAATTAATTATTTCTGGAGTCATGGGAACACATACCATAGAGGGTAGGTGGGGCCCCCAGGTGCTGAATCTAGACATCTGTGGGGTCTCCTGGGTTCAGCAGCTGTTGCTTCAAGGTCAACATTGACCATAGCGGGAGTGGTTTAAGAGTACCAGGCAGGCTGGGCGCAGTGGCTCACGCCTATAATCCCAGCACTTTGGGAGGCCAAGGGGGGCGGATCACAAGGTCAGGAGATTGAGACCATCCTGGTTAACATGGTGAAACCCTGTCCCTACTAAAAATACAAAAAAATTAGTTGGGTGTGGCAGCGTGCACCTGTAGTCCCAGCTACTCAGTAAGCTGAGGCAGGAGAATGGCATGAACTCGGGAGGTGGAGCTTTCAGTGAGCTGAGATTGCGCCACTGCACTTCAAACTGGGCAACAGAGCGAGACTCTGTCTCAAAAAAAAAAGAGTACCAGGCAAAGGGCAAACTGTAGATCGATCTTTATACTGTTATTGCAAGAGAAGTGACATACTTTATATATGTTTATATTAGCAAGGTCTGTTTTTAATACCATATACTTTATATTCTATGCATTTATATTTCTAATAATGTGGTTATCACTGATTCATGTGGAGACTTAGAATTATTAAATCTTTGACCTTGTGCATTATAGCATTCCATTAGCAACAGTTGCGCCCCCTCCCCTTCCCCTTCCTCTTTTTTTTTTTTTTTGAGATGGAGTCTCACTCTGTCACCCAGGCTGGAGTGCAGTGGTGAAATCTCATCCCACTGCAAGCTCCACCTCCCAGGTTCAAGCGATTCCCTGCCTCAGCCACCTGAATAGCTGGGATTACAGGTGCACACCACCACGCCCAGCCTAGCTAATTTTTGTATTTTTAGTAAAGACGGGGTTTCACCATGTTGGTCAGGTTGGTCTTGAACTCCTGACCTCGTGATCCACCCACCTTGGCCTCCCAAAGTGCTGAGATTACAGGTGTGAGCCACCATGCCTGGCCTCTTGTGGCTTTTAAATGAATAAAATGAATAAAATCTAGGGTAAGCCTGGGCAACATGGCAAAACCCCTTCTCTATGAAAAAAAAAATAATTAGGTGGCTGTGGTGGCATGTGCCTGTGGTCCAGCTATCCAGGAGGCTGAAGTAGGAGGATCTCCTGAGCCTGGGGTGGTCGAGGCTGCGGTGAGCCGAGATAGCGCCACTGCACTTCTTGCTGAGTGACAGAATGAGACCTTGCCTCAAAAAAAGAAAAAAAGGAGTAAGCTGGGGTGTGGCAGTAGGAGGCTGCTGGGCACACTTGGGACAAATGGGCCACGGATATGGAGCCGGCAGCAGGGCTTGGGCTGGAGAAGCAGGCTAGGGCTTCCCTGCCCCACACCAGTCCGCCAGGCCTGGCTGCCTCCAGTCCCTGGAGGGCTCAGGGCTAAAGGTCTGTCTGCAACTTCACAGAGGCCTTGCTGGGGCAGGCGCTGCCTCACTGACAGCTGCCGCTCTCCCCGCCAGCCTGGCTCCCCACCCACCACTTCCTCCTGGGTTCGTGACAAAGGCCACTTCGGTTAGGATGGCTCTGACAGATGTTTGTGGGTCACCACACTGCTCCTTCCCCTTCTTCCCATCTGCCAAGAGGTTAAGGGGAGTCTGCACCTCAGGGGAGTGGTTTCTAAGGTGGTGGTGGGAGCTTACAATGGGTGAGGCTTGGAGGCCACCATCATATTCCAAGGCCCTTGTGATCTCGTGGTAGGTGGGTCTGGGCATTCCAAAGTTCTAAAAACTCAAGGCCAGGGACAGTGGCTCATGCCTGTAGTCCCAGCACTTTGGGAGGCTGAGGCGGGTGGAACATTTGACGTCAAGAGTTCCAGACCAGCCTGACCAACATGGTGAAACCCTGTCTATACTAAAAATACAAAAAAAAAAAAAAAAAAATTAGCCAGGCGTGGTGGCGGGCACCTATAGTCCCACCTACTTGGGAGGCTGAGGCAGGAGAATTGCTTGAATTCGGGAGGCAGAGGTTGCAGTGAGCCGAGATCACGTCACTGCACTCCAGCCTGGGTGACAGAGTGAAACTTCGTCTTAAATAAATAAATAAATACTAAAGTTCTAGAATCTCAACCTGGATTTTCAGAGGAAGGGCTGAGCTAAACGCACCACAGGCAGGATTTTGGAAGGATGGCATCCCTTGGGGGTGTTCACATGCAGTCCATAGGGTCTGTTGTCACTGGGTGAGCTCATTCCAGGGGCTTCATTTCCAGCCTCTAAGTGGATGGTTGATTTGTGTGTGTGTGTGTGTGTGTGTGTGTGTGTGTGTGTGTGTGTTTGCAAACAAGTATGTAGTTGAGGGCCAGAGACCTGGGAACCAGATATGGGCAACACTCTCTTGCCTTTAATGTCGATGAATGGGCTGGGCACGGTGGCTCACACCTGTCATCCCAGCACTTTGAGAGGCCAAGAAAGGCGAATCACCTAGGCCAAAAGTTTGAGACCAACCTGGCCAATATGGTTAAACCCTGTCTCTACTAAAAGTACAATATTAGCTCAGCGTGGTGGCAGATGCCTGTAATTCCAGCTTCTCAGGAGGCTGAGGCATGAGAATTGCTTGAGCCCGGAGGTGGAGGTTGGAGTGAGCAGAGATCACTTATCTGCACTCCAGCCTGGGAAACAGAGCAAGGCTCTGTCTCAAAACGAAAAACAAAAACCAAACAAATAATGTGGATGAAGGTATTCCTCATCTTGACTTCACTGCAACCTGGGCAACACAGCAAGACTCTGTCTCAAAACAAAAAACAAACAAATAATGTAGATGAAGGTATTCCTCTCTCTGGGCCTTGGGCCGCCTTCTAAATATATATATATATAGAGCTCACACCTCTACAGAACTCACCAACCTGTGAGTTCCAATAGCATCATACTAACTTTCACATACCCATGCTGTGGCCTCATTGCCTCCACCTGCCAGTCCAGGCTCTCTAGCTTCCTGCAAACCCGAGTTCTTGCAGAAAGCCTCCAGCGCTATCTCACTGGTGCTCCACTCCTCTTCCTGGAGTGTGATCTGCTCCAAGCTTTGCCCCTCGGCTGCTGTTCTAAAGCCCGGCCTCAGACATAGCCATTCCCCTTGCTTTTGGCCCTGAGCCCCGGACGTGCCAGAGCTGAAGGAGCTGTGGCAGAGCTGGGGAGAAGGGCTCTCCCTGCTTTGCGTCATGCAGAAGGTGTCCCAAAGCTACTGCCTGGGCTCCAGGGTGAACAGCCTAGCGAAGTAGCTCTTCCCGTCTTGTTTGTTTGTTTGTTTGTTTGTTTGTTTGTTTTGAGACGGAGTCTTGCTCTGTCGCCCAGGCTGGAGTGCAGCGGCGCGATCTCAGTTCACTGCAACCTCAGCCTTCCAGGTTCAAGCAATTCTCCTGTCTCAGCCTCCCGAGTAGCAGGGACTACAGGCGTGTGACACCACGCCCTCTAATTTTTGTATTTTTAGTAGAAACGGGGTTTCACCATGTTGGCCAGGCTGGCCTCGAACTCCTGACGTCAAGTGATCCGCCTGCCTCGGCCTCCCAAAGTGCTAGGATTACAGGCATGAGCCACCTAGCCCAGCCAGCTCTTTCAGTTTTTACCGATTCTTCTTTCTGTCTCCCTCTGCCTCTTGAAACCAGATTTATATTCAGGGAGACTGAGCCAGAAACACACTTGAATAATAGCCACCATGCCACCGGTGGTGTCACTACTCCCCAAGGATGACTAAGATTTTGTTCCTCGGCTGGGTGCAGTGGCTCATGCCTGTATTCCCAGGGCTTTGGGAGGCCAAGGTGGGAGGATGACTTGAAGCCAGGAGCTCAAGACCCGCCTGGGGGCAATGTAGTGAGTTCTCATTCCTACAAAAAATAAAAATATTAGCCAGGCATGGTGGCAGACATTCGTAGTCCTAGCAATTCAGGAGGCTGAGATGAGAGGATCCCTTGAGCCCAGGAGCTCGAGGCTGCCGTGAGTGGTGATCCAGCCTGGGCTGAGCAGAGTAAGACCCCATCTAAAAGAAAGAAAGAGAAAGAAAGGGGAGGGGAAGGGAAGGGAAAGGAAGG
>NW_012102476.1:3003484-3005367 GCF_000951045.1 Mandrillus leucophaeus | reverse complement strand
AGGGGAGGGGAGGGGAATATCAAATAGAAACAGAAAGTGGGGCACCTGTTAGTGACTGATGTGTTTCCATGGTGTAAGGCACTAAAGTGTTTGGGGAAATTCCTATAGCATCTTTCTAATCATCTCCAATAGCACCTCTAATAGCTGAATGATTAGGAAGGCCTCCTGCTGGCTTCACCAGCTGCTGGACTCCTCTCAGCCCCTTCTGTCACTCCTCCTTCAGCTGAATATTCCTGAAGCTCACTGGGGAGCCATGGATGACTCCCTTCAAAGCTCTGGATGGCTCACTATTATTTTGGAAGTTCTTGGCCAAAGCTCATACTGTGGCAAGTAAGAGGAGCCCCTGAGAGCTGGCTAGAACTAAAAGAATAATTTGTAACCGCACATGGTGGCATTCGCCTGCAGTCCCAGCTGCTCAGGAGGCTGAGGCAGGAGGAGTACTTGAGCCCAGGAGGCCGAGGCTGCAGGGAACTAAAATCATACCACCACACTCCAGCCTGGGTGACGAGCCGGAGCCTGTCTCAAAAACCAACCAAACAAACAAACAATACCCCCCAATAATTTAAGGTCTATCAAAAAATCCTTAGAGGAACCCAAATACATTAGGTCTTCTGGGAGGCTGGAGGAGGCCGCCACATCCCTCCATTCGCCCTCTCTCTGCAGGTCACCTTCTCCTCTTCAACACACAGTGAAGATAACTGCCCTTCAGTGGCAACGTTAGTTCCCAACTTGGCATTTACTTAATTGAAAGACCATGGACAGCCAGGCGCGGTGGCTCATGCCTGTAATCCCACCACTTTGGTAGGCCAAAGTGGGTGGATCATTTGAGGTTAGGAGTTCGAGACCAGCCTGGCCAACATGGTGAAACCCGATCTCTACTAAAAATACAAAAATTAGCAGTGCAGTGGCGCAATGATAGCTCACTGTCACCCTGAACTCCCAGGCTCAAGCGAGGTCCTCCTGTTCTTTTTTTTTTTTTTTTGAGATGGAGTCTCACTCTGTCACCCAGGCTGGAGTACAGTGGTACAATCTCTGCTCACTGCAACCTTCGCCTCCCGGCTTCAAGTAATCCTCCTGCCTCAGTAGCTGAAATTACAGGCATGCACCACCATGCCCGGCTAATTTTTGTATTTTTAGTAGAGACAGGGTTTCGCCATATTAGTTAGGCTGGTTTCAAACTCCTGACCTCAGGTGATCTACTCACGTTGGCCTCCCAAAGTACTGCTATTACAGGCATGAGCCACTGCGCCCAGTCACAAATAGTAAACATAGCTCAATGGATCTTTCAGTGAGAAAAAGAACAAAAGGAATGCTTCCAGGTGCTGATGCTGCAGCCCTCACACGGTCACCCTGGAGAGGCCCCTATGGGTCACCTGCACAGAGGCACATGCATGTGTCATTCTGAGCACAGCAGGTTGGTGACTGGCCAAGGCAGATTTGTGACTTTCTTTGCATCTGCCCAAGTGAATATTGTTCCAAGTAGAAGCAACAGGGAACTGTATAGATGAAAACCTTCCCCCAAAGACCTCTGCTTCCTAGAAGGGCATGGAGTAGAGGTTATGAGTATTATCAAGGAAGCCCCTCAGTCAGGCGCAGTGGCTCATGCCTGTAACCCTAGCACTTTTGGAGGCTGAGGCAGGAGGATCACCTGAGGTCAGGAGTTCAAGACCAGCCTGGCCAACCCATCTCTACTAAAAATACAAAAATCAGCCATGGGCGTGATGGCTCACGCCTGTAATCCCAGCACTTTGGGAGGCTGAGGCAGGAGGAGTACTTGAGGTTAGGAGATCAAGACCATCCTGGCTAACATAGTAAAACCCCGTCTCTACTAAAAATACAAAAAAATTAACCGCACATGGTGGCATTCACCTGCAGTCCCAGCT